>NC_047677.1:49461411-49761411 GCF_011762505.2 Arvicanthis niloticus | reverse complement strand
CTCTCTGACCTTATCCACACTCCGCCCCAGTCTCTCGGATGTGATCAAGTTGAGTGTCCTTCTGTCTGTCCATCAACATCCCTGGCTTCTTCCTTCCTCCCTACCTGTCCGTCACCTGGGCTTTTCTTCAGTGCTACCCATGCTGAGAGTGACATTACTGACTACTGTATCCGAGAGTATTCTCTCCCACTGTCCACATCACCCTGTCTTGTTTCCCTGTAGGACTATTTTACCAATTCATTTTATTTTATGGCACTGCTGGGGATGGTCCTGGGGCCTCACTCATGCTAGGCGACTGCTCTCTCTCTAAGACACACCCCCCAGTTCTTTGATGGGCATCTCCTATACACGGCCTCACTGGAACATGATCCCTAAGAGTAAGGGTTCTCAGGCTCAACTTTGTGTCACACTATTCTTCCTACCTTGTACAAACTTCCTGGTTGGTATTCAGTAAACACGTATCAAAGGCTGTTGGAGGGTGCGGTGACGTAGGACAATGTCCATTTATGATTTCTGGCTCAGGTAGAAGTTCCATTTAGTATCATGCTTTGTTTGGGGTCAGTAGCTGGATAACACCAGAGACAGGGTGAGCTGTTTCACAGGAAGGAGTATATTTGAGAGTCCTTTAAGGGGTATGTGCTTAGATTTGAGATTCAGTTTGAATTGTGATTTGGGGGAAGGTTAAACTTGAGTAAAGTCTGAGGCTAAAAAAAAAAAAAAAAAAAAAAAAAAAGAAAAAACAAACAACAGAAACTCACAGTCCGTGGCTACTGTCACTTCAGCCTAGTTTGCAGGGTCCGGAGATTTCTGTGTCCCCTCTCTGAGAGTGGTATAGATGCTGCACAAGACTCCCAGTCATCAGCCTCTCCCACCCAGGGAAAGTCCCAGACAGCTGTTGGCCTCCCCAAGAAAGAAACCGAATTTCACACAACCTCTAAAACTGAGATTGAAACCAAAAATTGGCTCATGGCAAGGCACATCCCCTGCCAGCTCCCGTGACACAGCTTGGCCGACTCTTGCCCTTCCTCCTTCTGTCCCCATCATCTCATGCTCTCTCCCCTTTCTTCTGTCCCTCCAGGTCCCAGCCTTCTGTTCTGACCCAAATCTAATCCAATCTCTCTCTCCCCCCCACCCCTCTCTCTTTCTCTGCCATTGTTCATTTTAATACAGCTCAGCGACGTCTCAGTCTGTCAGCTACTACCAGTTAAGAGGCAGAAACAACAGGAAACATAGAGATTCCCAGAGAAAGAGGAACACAGAAAAGGAGCCAAAGATGACACAATGACAAAAGTAAAATTCTGTCTGAGAGAACACGGCTCAGCAGAGAAGAGCCTAGTGTGCTCAGGCTAGGCCTCGTGGCTGGTCTGCCAAAGATCAAAAGAACTAAAAAACAAGATATAGGCAAAAAAAAATTACAGGACTTTGTTGTTTGTTTGTTTGTTTGTTTGTTTGTTTTGACAAAGTGTTTCGTGTCATCCCTAAAGCTACAGAGGACCTTGAACTTCTCCTGATCATTCTGAAGTTACTTCCCCAGTGTGAGGGTTAGAGCATGCCTCCACACCTAGTTTACCTGGTGCCGGAGATGGAACCCAAGACTTTCTGCATGTTAGGCAGGCACTGTTCCAACTGAACCACATCCCCAAGCCCGGAAAGAGGTGTTGATGGTTTCCTTCCTCCATTACACGGGCATCTACCAGCGCTGTAGGCTCTGCCCTGTAGCACTTTCTCCTGTCCAGTCTCCCCAGGATGCACGCTCTTGTCATGGGCTCTCGCTGGGTCATTGTAAAATGCTCTTCACTGGTCTCCATGGTGACTTCAGGACCTTCCTCTGTTCTTCACCTTGCTTCTAGACTACACTCTATAACGTTAACATGTAAGGGGTTCTCTCTTTTAGGTAAATTTGTGGGTGGCTGTCTATCATATGAGAATGAGATTTAAACCCTGCAGGTGACTTTGAGGCCAGCCTGGTCTACAAAGTGAGTTCCAGGACAGACAGGGCTGTTACACAGAGAAACCCTGTCTTGAAAGAAAACAAACAAAGAAACAAGACAACCTTCAGGGTGGATTTTCTGCTTACCACAGTCTTTCTTTTGCTAATTCTAAATGTACCAAGATGCTCACCTCAGCCCAGGAGGTGAGGGCTCCCTCTCAGGCAGCCAGGACATACTCTACCTCTCTACCTCTCTTACCTCTATAATAAATGCCCCCAGGTTCCGTGGGTTTCCTGTGGGTCCCCTTGCCAAGGTCATGAAACTTGACCACGCTTCACTAAACTTGCGATCCCGGAAGTCAGGGATCTATCTCTTGGAGCTGTCTCCCCAATTCCCTGTACCAGGTGCACATAAGTGTTTCTGGGATGCAGAGGAAGAGACTGGATGAGAACTATGGAGCTCACAACACATGTCCCCGAAGGGTGGGGCCTGAGCATGCTGGACACTTCGGAAGGAGTGACAGCCTAAGGCGTGAGAAGAAGCAGCTCTGCGCCTTTTCAGCCTTCTGTCCTGCCCACATCTTCCCCCAAGGCAAGCCATCGAAACTGGAATTCCTCTTTACAGCCTGGGTCAGTGGAGACTAGAATCCTCCTTTTTTTCCATGACCTAGAAGTATGGCCCTTCCCCCACCTTTGGTGTAAGAACTGGTCCTAACAAAAATTTCTAGTCCTAAGTCAGAGGCCTCATGTTACAAGGTTCTGTCCCATCCCAAGGAGGGAGGACTGCCAATCAGAGTGTCATGAGAAGCTGAGGAGACAGATCTGGCTTCTCTTCCTTCTCAATTGTTTGGGCCTGAGAACAGCAGTGTGCCCAGAGGCCAGCCTGACCACCAGCATTGCCAGCTACAACACTCTGACTGATGGCCATGTGGCAGCAGCGGTGACATCTGAGATGGCTAGCTTCTGTCACCTATCTCAATCTTAAAAACATGACAAAAAAATAAGTAATAAATCATCTTCAAAAACTTTGCCTTTTGAAAGCTGTAACTTATAAGCTGAGAGAAAGCTGGTTATGCACAAGAGTTTCCTACTCAGTGTTTCTCATACAGAAGTTAGAAACAAACTTAACGACCATCAGCAGTGTCCTTGTGACATTGGCTGTCCACTTAAGACAATCTAGAGTCACCTGAAAAGGAGTCTCAGCTGAGGGATTTCCCAGGCTGAGGGGATGTCTGTGTGTGGTGGCATCAGGGCTTGTTAATTGATGTGATGTAGGAAGCCAAGACCACCATGGGTGGCGCCATCCTCTGCACAGGTGATCCTGGGTTGTGTAAGAAAGCTGGATAGATGACATTCTGTGGCATACACCATTAATCCCAGCACTTGGAAAGTTGAGTTAGGTGATTTCTGTGAGTTCAAGGTCAGTCTAATGCAAATATTGAGTTCCAGGCCAGCTAGGGTATCAAGATTCTGTCTCTGTGTATATGTATGCGTATGCATATATGCACACACGCATACACACACACATATATGTACATATGTGTGTAGGTAAATATATACATATGTTATAATAAAATAGCTAAAAAATAAATTTTGAAAAAACTAATACTTTGATAGTAATAACAAGAAATCTTTTTAAAAATCATTTCTTTTTTTAAGAGACTTATTTTATTTGTATGAGTAAACTGTAACTGTCTTCAGACACACTGGAAGAGGACATTGGATCCCATTACAGATGGTTGTGAGCCACCATGTTTTGGGATTGGAACTCAGGACCTCTGGAAGGGCAGTCAGTGTTCTTAACCACTGAGCCATGTCTCTAGCCCCAGAAGAAATCTTTTTAAGAAAGACAGAAAGGTGGGCCAGTAAGATGGCTCAGTGGGTAAAGGTGCTGGCTGGCTTTACTTAATGACTTCAGTTCAATCCCTAGAACCCATGTAGTGGATGGAGAAAACCAGCTCCCAAGGGCTGTACTCTGACCTCCACATGTGCCTCTGGCACTTGTATGCACTCACGTGCACACACAAGATAAATAAACATGTTTAAATGTTCTGTCGTGCCGGGCGTTGGTGGCGCACGCCTTTAATCCCAGCACTTGGGAGGCAGAGGCAGGTGGATTTCTGAGTTCGAGGCCAGCTTGGTCTACAGAGTGAGTTCCAGGACAGCCAAGGCAGAGAAACCCTGTCTCGAAAAAACAAAAACAAAAACAAAAAAAACCAACCAACCAAACAAACAAACAAAATGTTCTGTCGTGTGTATAGGATTTTTTGCCTGCCTGTATGTCTCAGCACAACTCGAGTGTAGTACCTACAAGGGCCAGAAGATGACCTCACATCCCCCAGAACTTAAGATACAGATGTAATAAACCAGCATGGGGATGCTGGGGATTAACACTGGTCCTTTGGAAGAACAGCCAATTCTTAGGACCCTAAGCCAGTTCTCCAACCCTCAAAAAAAAATAGTTTAAAGTTTTGTTTTAAGACAGAAATCATCAATGTGCCTGCTGGGAATGTGGACATGACCCAGGGGCTCACACAGGTCTACCAGCAGCTACCTGAGCTGTGTCCAGGCCCTTCCAGTAGAGAAGCGCTCCTCAGATGCTGCTTCTAAGCAAGCCCTTTAACTGCCTTCACTGTGGAGAATTCTGAAGCTCCCTCTGTACAGAACTTTGGAAGTCTGGGGTGTACATTTGGGGTTACACAGATCTGATCTGCAGGGACTTGCAAGAATAGGCTGGTACCTTACTATACGTGAGTGTCTTGGGATTCTAGAGAACACCACCAAATCATCTTCCCTGGACCATTCTGAGACAGCAGTTCTTAACATTCCTGACTCCATGACACTTTAATACAGTTCCTCATGGTGTGGCGACCCCCAACCATACAATTATTTTCGTTGCTATTTCATAACTGTAATTTTGTTGCTGTTATGAATCACAATGTAAATATTTGTTTTAAATAGAGGTTTGCCAAGGGGGCCCCGCCCACAGATTGAGAACTGCCGCTCCAGAGAGTAAGGGGATAGATACAGTTTAAGACTGTCACACACCAAGATGTCCCAGATTCGGGGAGGGGGCGCTGTAATGGAACTTCTTCACATGAAACTGGAAGATGACCAGGAAATACAGATACACTGGAACAGCCGTGCCTTGAAACCCCAAAGACAAGAGAGGAAACAGACCCAGAGGGGTATAGGTCAGTGGTGAAAGGCTTGTCAAGCATACATAACCCTGGGTTCGAACCTGAAAAAACAAAGGTGCCGCTAACCACATGTGGCCTCAGAGCCCTCCAGACGTGACCAGGGGCAATGGAGAGGGAAATGTGAACAGAAGCCTGTGAGCAGTCAAGGGTGCAGCCGTGTTATAAACCATCGCTCTTCAGAGGAAGCAGGCTTCCAGTCAACTGCCCAGCTGTGCCCCTCATTCTCCACGAATTGCCCGTCTGTTCACTGGAACTCCCCGGGCTGACCCTTGCTCCCTGCTAGTCCCTGCAGCCCACAGTTCCCCGGACCCGGCACCCTTTCCCAGAACGCAGTAGTCTGAGCCCCTAGTCCTGCGGTTCTGTCCTAGGCCCCAGCCTTTCCTGCCTTCTACTGAAACAGCAGCATCTTCTAAGCCCTGGGGGCTTCCCCAGGCCCCAGCCCCGACCTAGAACCCGCCCGCTGCCTGCCACACTGCCGCTTCCTCTATAAAGGGACCCGAGCGCCAGCGCCCAGGACCCCGCACAGCAGGTGAGCCTCTCCTGCCCTGTCTCCTTGGGCTTATCCTGGTCACAGGCATCCCTCAGGATCCTCCCTCTTCTCTTGAGCCACAGCCTTTCCTGTACAACCTGACTGGATCCCCAGCCTTAATGGGTCTGCTCCCTGTGGCTTTGATTTTTGGTATATTCCGTGGCGTCTAACTCGGCCTTATCAGTCTCTCTCTCTGCTCCTGTCAGCTATTGCCTGATTCTATGGTGGTCCTTCCCTCTTCCAGTCTGTCTTTCTCTCCTTATCCCCCTGCTCACTTCTGGGTTCCCATGCCTGTCCCCTTTTCTGTCTGTCGCCCTGTCTCTCAGGGTGGCTGTCTCAGCTGGGAGGTAAGGTCTCAGGGTGGCTGTCTCAGCTGGGAGGTAAGGTCTGTCTTCCGCTGTGTGCCCCGCCTCCCCTACACACACACTCTCTCTCTCTGCAGGTTCTCCCCATGACACCACTTGGACGTCTCCACCTCTTGAGGGTGCTCGGCACCCCTCCTGTCTTCCTCCTGGGGCTGCTGCTGGCCCTGCCTCTAGGGGCCCAGGTGAGGCAACAAGAGATTGGGGGTGCTGGGGTGGCCTAGCCACCTCAGAGTCCTAGAACCTTCTCAACTCTCTTCTCTCCTAGGGACTCTCCAGTGTCCGCTTCTCCGCTGCCAGGACAGCTCATCAGTCCCCTCAGAAGCATCTGACCCACGGCCTCCTGAAACCTGCTGCTCATCTTATTGGTAAACTTCTGCCCCTAGAGGCCCAGTCCCTGCCTTCCCTCCTGCTCGCCCAGGGGCCCAGGTGGTCTTCCCACACCCCACACACACCAACTTTTCTTACCCGTAAAGGCAGGCACCCCACTCCTATCTCCCCACCGACTGTCCCAGTTGTCCAGTGCCTGCTCCCTCAGGGATGGAGACCTCTGACCCTGATCTTTCCCCAATACCTTGTGCCTCTTCCCAGGGTACCCCAGCAAACAGAACTCACTGCTCTGGAGAGCAAACACAGATCGAGCCTTTCTCCAACACGGCTTCTCCTTGAACAACAACTCCCTCCTGATCCCCACCAGTGGCCTCTACTTTGTCTACTCCCAGGTGGTTTTCTCTGGGGAAAGCTGCTCTCCCAGGGCCGTCCCTACTCCCATCTACCTGGCCCACGAGGTCCAGCTGTATTCCCCCCAATACCCCTTCCACGTGCCTCTCCTCAGTGCACAGAAGTCTGTGTATCCGGGGCTACAAGGACCGTGGGTTCGCTCAATGTACCAGGGGGCTGTGTTCCTGCTCAGTAAGGGAGACCAGCTGTCCACCCACACCGATGGCTTCTCCCATCTACACTTCAGCCCCAGCAGCGTATTCTTTGGAGCGTTTGCTCTGTAGAATCTAAAGAAACCCAGGAATTGGATTCCAGACTCCATCCTGACCATTTTAAGGGTCACATCCCCACCGTCTCCAGCTTCCTCACCAAAATAACCTGGAGCTTTCACAGGAGTCTGAGGCGATTCAGGGAACCACAAGTCTCCCCCAGGGCCACTCCAGATGCTCAGGAGGAGAAGACTCAAGCCTGCCTAGAAGTTCCTGCACAGAGCAGGGGTTTTGTGGGTCTAGGTGGGGCAGAGACCTGGACGTGAAGGAGGGACAGACATGGGGAGGTGACTGGGGACAGGGAAAGGTTGACTATTTATAAAGAGAAAGGTTAAGTTATTTATTTATAGAGAATAAAAAGAGGGGAGAAATAGAAAGCCGTCAGATGACAGCCAGACACAAAGGTGTCTCACCTCAGACAGAATTCATCTTAAAGAGAGGAAGTAGATGGGGGTGACCAGGGGGTTCTAGGAGAAAGCAGGAGGCTTTAAAAGCCAGCCACTGCTCGGCTAGACATCCACAGGGAGCCCCTGCACCATCCGTGAAACCCAATAAACCTCTTTTCTCTGAAATTCTGTCTGCTTGTGTCTGTCTTGCACTGGGAGAGAATCTTCTTCATCTCTTTAAGGAGTAGAGCAGGGAACAGAGGTCCCAGTTGGACCATGGGTTCTGGGTAGAGCAAGGAGACATGAAGGAGCAGGCAGCTCCGAGGGAGATAGCGGATTCATGGGAATGAGGCAGCTTAACTTCTGGAGGAGACCCAAAGAACAAGCTAGGGAGATCCATCTAAGGGTGGGGGGATGAGACGAGGGTTCTGGGGAGAAGTGACTCCACAGGAGGGTGGGAGAGTGTCCAGGACTGGAAGGCAGGGGAATAATTGGAAGACAGGGAGCCATATGGGTTGGGAGAAAGCCTGGAAGCAGGGTTGTGGGATCTAAGTGTCTGAGGTGTGCCACAATCAAGACGATACGGCAGAGGCTTCGTGGAAAACTCACTTAGGAGCAGGGGGCTGAAAGCAGCAGCCTGAACTCATGATCAGAATGAAAGGAGAAGGCTTGTGGGGTCCGTGAATTCCAAAGGCTGAGTTCATTCCCTCTGGGACTGCCCCATAATCGTCCCGTTACCCCCAGCATCCCCTTCCAAAGCCCATGCACACTCCCAACTCTCAAGCCACTCTGCCTTCAGCCACTTCCTCCAAGAACTCAGACAGGGGGCTTTCCCTTCTCAGTATCTATTATGTCTCTCCCCTTATTCACTCAGCTTCCAGAAGCACCCCCAATGCTAAGTTCTCCCCCATGGAAGTAGTCCCACTTAGAAATGTATAAGAAATAGACACAGGCGTGGTCTCTCTGCAGAGAAAGAAACAATGATTAGGACTGGAGGGTAGAGAAAAAATGGTTTCAGTTCTCAGGGTCCTATACAACACACACACACACACACACACACACACACACACACACACACACACACACACGCTCCTGATTGGCCCCAGATTGCCACAGAATCCTGTGGGGATGGGGAGGAGATTCCTTGATGCCTGGGTGTCCCCAACTTTCCAAACCTCTGCCCCCGCTACGGAGAAGAAACCGAGACAGAGGTGTAGGGCCACTACCGCTTCCTCCACATGAGATCATGGTTTTCTCCACCAAGGAAGTTTTCCGAGGGTTGAATGAGAGCTTTTCCCCGCCCTCTTCCCCAAGGGCTATAAAAGCAGCAGTCTGCACAGGCAGCAAGCAGAAGCTCCCTCAGCGAGGACACCAAGGGACCAGCCAGGAGGGAGAACAGAAACTCCAGAACACCCTGGAAATAACTCCCAGAAAAGCAAGCAGCCAGCCAGGCAGGTTCTGTCCCTCTCACACACTGGTCCGAGGCGCCGCATCTCCCTCCAGAAAGGACACCATGAGCACAGAAACCATGATCCGCGACGTGGAACTGGCAGAGGAGGCGCTCCCCAAAAAGATGGGGGGCCTCCAGAACTCCAGGCGGTGTCTGTGTCTCAGCCTCTTCTCATTCCTGCTTGTGGCAGGGGCCACCGCGCTCTTCTGTCTACTGAACTTCGGGGTGATCGGTCCCCAAAGGGATGAGGTGAGTGTCTGGGCAGCTTTTATTCTCAATCACAAGCAAAGCAGGGTAGGAGGACCAGAAGGACAGGGCGAGGGAAAGAGGTGGGCTAATGGACACGGTAACGTGGAGCAGAGAGGAGAGGGAGACAGAGTCAGGACCTCAGACCCGTGCAGCCAGTTGACGAAACGGCCTTCGGCGGATGCGCGGAGGGATGAATGAACGAACAAGTGTGGGTGCATGTGGAGAGATGTGGAAAGATGTGGCCCGGGGAAGAGAAGAGAAGCGAGAGATTCGAGACAAGAGATGAGGGAGGCATGAGAGATAAGGAGAGAGATTAAGGGGAGATAACAGGAGTTCCAAAAAAAAGGCCACCACAGAAAGATGCCTTGGGTTGGACGGATGAATGAATGAAGAAGAAAAGCACCAGGCCGGGGGGGGGGAGAGCTGGGGGGGGAGAGGAGCTGGGGGGGGGAAGAAGAGGAGCTGGGGGGGCAAGGAGCGAGGGCTTCTCCTTGGGGCGAATCTGTCTACTAACCTCCTTCTTTTCCTACCCAGAAGTTCCCAAATGGCCTCCCACTCATCAGTTCTATGGCCAAGACCCTCACACTCAGTAAGTGTTCCCAAGCCTCTCTCTTAATTTAAGATGAGAGAAGGGCAGTTAGACCTGGGATAGGGATGGGACAGGGAGGTGGGAGGAGAACTTAAAACTTTGGTTTGTAAGGAAAGGGAACAGGGGTTTAAGTGCACAGATGTTTGCTGGGAAGCCTAAAGGTCTCATCCTTGCCTTTGTCCCTTCCTTCCAGGATCATCTTCTCAGAATTCGAGTGACAAGCCTGTAGCCCACGTCGTAGGTAAGATTTCTTCACATGTGCCTCGGGGGTGGGGGGGTGAAGGGGCAGGATTTGGGGGGTGGGGGTCGAGCCAGGCTGAGAGAAGACAGAGCGGTGATTCAAAAGCAAGGCACCAGGAGGCCACCCGGGACCCTGTAGCCAATGGGATGCAGAAAGACGGAGGGTGCAGGAACCGGAAGTGAAGTGTGGGTAGAAGTTGAGGCTCAGGATGTGGGGTGTGAACTAAGAGGGTGACACTGACTCAATTGTCCCTCCCTCAGCAAACCACCAAGTGGAGGAACAGCTGGAGTGGCTGAGCCAGCGTGCCAACGCCCTCCTGGCCAACGGCATGGATCTCAAAGACAACCAGCTTGTGGTGCCAGCGGACGGGCTGTACCTTGTCTACTCCCAGGTTCTCTTCAAGGGTCAAGGCTGCCCCGACTACGTGCTTCTCACCCACACCGTCAGCAGATTTGCTATCTCATACCAGGAGAAAGTCAACCTCCTCTCTGCTATCAAGAGCCCCTGCCCCAAGGACACCCCTGAGGGGGCTGAGCTCAAGCCCTGGTATGAGCCCATATACCTGGGAGGGGTCTTCCAGCTGGAGAAGGGGGACCAACTCAGCGCTGAGGTCAATCTGCCCAAGTACTTAGACTTCGCGGAGTCCGGGCAGGTCTACTTTGGAGTCATTGCTCTGTGAGGCAAATAGGTACCCATCCGTTCTCTATCCAGTCCCCTCTGACCTCTTTCCTCCAACCCCTTTATTGTCTACCCCTCAGAGCCCCCAATCTGTGTCCTTCTAACTTAGAAAGGGAATTATGGCTCAGGGTCCAACTCCGGACTCAGAACTTTCAACAACTACGACACTCAGAAACACAAGATGCAGGGACAGTGGCCTGGATTGTGAGCTTCTCACACATCACTGTCAGGGACTCAAATGGGATTTCAGAATTCCCTGGAGCCTCAAATGTCCATTCCTGAGTTCTGCACAGGGACAGTGGGTCAGGTTGCCTCTGGCTCAGATGCTGCTGGAGAAGACCTCAGCCTTCCTACCTTCAGACCTTTCCAGACTCTTCCCTGAGGCACAGTGCCCAGCCTTCCTCACAGAGCCAGCCCCCTCTATTTATAATTGCACTTATGATTATTTATTTATTATTTATTTATTATTTATTTGCTTATGAATGTATTTATTTGGAAGGCCAGGGTGTCCTGGAGGACCCGGTGCGGGAGCTGTCTTCAGACCGACATGTTTTCTGTGAAAACAGAGCTGAGCTACCAGCTATCCCCGCCTGGCCTCCCTGCCTGGTCGCCTCCTTTTTTGCTTATGTTTAAAACAAAATATTTATCTAACACAATTGTCTTAATAATGCTGATTTGGTGACCAGGCTGTCACTACATCACTGAACCTCTGCTCCCCACGGGAGCCGTGACTGTAATCGCCCTACGGGTCATTGAGAAAAATAAAGATCGCTTGGAAAAGAAATGTGGTTTCTGTCTTGAGACGGAGGCTGCATCAGTCTCTCTGCCTAGAGTCTCTGGGTTCAGGTCTCTGTCTTTAAACTGGGCCATTAGGACCCCCAAGACCCCCATGGAACAAAAGGCAGCTAACAACCCCCCCTCTCCCCGGAAACAGGAGCCTAACCCTAATTACCTTTGCCGCTGGGCATGGGGATTTCCCACTCTGGGAATTCCAGATACCTGCTGGGAAAGTACTGCCGGGTCTTGTTCTTTCCGGGCTGTTGTGGTTCCAATGGAGCTGGCTGGGGAGGAGCCACATTCTCAGGCACCTGAATCACAGCCAAGGAAGAGCCTCAGAGCTTCAGGTGTCTAACTGTGCACCTTGCATCATTCAACCTGCCCTCTGAACGGACAGGGCAGGCATGGTACACAGGAGAGGACACCTGACCTCCTAACCTTCTTCCCTAACCTCCATCCCTGGGCTGGGCTCAGCCTTCCAGCCACCAACCCCTTGTCTTTCCAAACCTCTGAAGACAGAGGAAGAATATTTTTTAAAAAGACACCGGGCTGAAAGTGTGGCTCTGTAGAGTGGAGTGTGTTGGGGGCAGTGTATGAGATGCCCTGAATTCAAACCCAAGACAGCATAACAAGGAAGGAGCCATTGCTGGTTGGCTTTGGTCTCCCAGTGTTTCAGACAAATAATGAGTATATTGAAGTGGGTGGATTGGAAAAAGAAAAACACCTTGTTTAAATACTTTTTTTTTTTTTTTAATTACTCAATCACACATGCAGGGCCTTGGATTTGATCCCAACACCAATAATAATAATAATAATAATAATAATAATAATAATTTATTGTTGTTGTTGTTGTTTTTCAATAGTACTTGCTGAAGCATGTAAGGCTGACTTTATTCAGAATTAGTTATTGGTGCAGAAACTTGTTGTGGAGTGTCCAATGAAAGCAAGTGGGTCTGAAGAGCCAGAGTAGGGTGGGCGTGGGGGGGGATGGCAAATGACTAAGAGAAAAGAAAAATCAGGGGTAGGGGGACTTTGTCTAAACAGATCAGACAAGACGCCTGTTGAGACAAGCCAGGTAGCAGACATCACCTCAGGGGCCGTACAGGATGACTGAGGATGATCCAGTCTAGGAGAGGGAGCTTGCTAAACCAACTTAATGGGTTTTTTTTTTCCGCTAAAACTAGATTTTACAAGGAAGGCAATGGCTAGGTATAGAAGATTCAGAAGCCTGACTAGAGTTTAGCCAAAGTTGGTTGCCCTCTCACCCCTCTGGAAGGCTCCTGTGCAGTAGGTCAGAGGCACATGAGGAGTGGGCGTGTGGCTGTGCCTTTAGTTCCAACACTTAGAAGGTAGGAACAGGTAAATCATTGAGGGTTTCAAGGCCAGTCAAAGAAGGAAGAGGAGGAAGAGAGAGAGGAGGAGGAAAAGAAAAAGAAGGGAAAGAAAGACAGAAAGACAGATGGACAGAAAGAAAGAAAGGAAGGAAGGAAGGAAGGAAGGAAGGAAGAAAGAAAGAAAGAAAGAAGCAAAGAAGGAAAGAAGGCAAGAAGGAAAGAAAGAAAATGGAACTGGAACTGCAGCCCCAGATAGTGACAACCCTAATTGGGCTCACTGCTGGTTGGGCCTTCCTGCACCCAGTAGCCAGAGAGGGGAAAACCAACCATGTGGTGTGCTGCAGGGGTGGGGTGGGGTGGGGGTGACCCACTCGGGTGACCTAGATAGAACCTGGGTTCCCCTCTGCCTCCTCCAGCCGTGGTGTGGGGGAGACGGCTGTTACTCATCTGAGGGGCCTCCCGCTTGCCCAACTTTGCGGAGGGGTGCCTTAAGTGTGATCCAAGGGTGAGGACATTCCATGTCTAGAAAGGACCCCAGGGCATCTGCTTCCTCCTCCTCAGACACAAGTCCTCTCCCCACTCCCTCCTCCGCCATCTCAGCTCCTTTGCTTTCTTCATTAGTCTGCACCCTTAACTTGCCTGCAACTGACCTGATGCCCCTTAGAGAAGAGCTGTCAGAGCCTATGGTGGTGCAGCCTTCAACCCCGGCACTCGAGAGGCAGAGGCAGGCCAATCTCTTGAGTTTTGAGATCAGCCTGGTCTACACAGTGAGTTCTAGGTGACCCAGGACTGTATGAGACCCTGCCTATAGATAGATAGATAGATAGATAGATAGATAGATAGATAGATAGATAGATAGACCTACCAAACATACATACATCATACATACATACATACATACATACATACATACATACATACGAGCTGTCGGGCAGCCAGCAGTGCAGAGCTAATGGGCCCACCTCACAGAGTTTTGTTTCACAGTCTTTGGAGTTTTTCTCTCTGGGAACAAATCCTGCCTACCTTCTCGAGTTGACTCTTCTCACAGAGAGGCAGAAGCCAGGAGAAAAGGTGTATGTGAGGGGGTCTTGTGGGGACCAGGTCCTTGCTACTTTGTGGGTTCTTTCTCCCACGCTCTCTCCCCCTGGTCTCACCCCCAACACTAGATAGGAGAGAAACAAGTATAGAAAGGAATTGGGAAATTCCTGGAGTCTAATGTCTTTCCTTCAGTTTCTTCTTGGACCCTCAGCTGCTAACAAACCGCAACCAACCTCCCTAAACTGCCAACATCCTGGCAATCAGGATGCTGCGAGAAGTCTTAATTGTCCCTTCTTCCGTCCTCCTGGACCCCTGGCCTTAGAGCCAGGGCGTGGGTGCAGCAGGTTTCCAAAATTC
This sequence comes from Arvicanthis niloticus, assembly GCF_011762505.2. Taxonomy (NCBI): domain Eukaryota; kingdom Metazoa; phylum Chordata; class Mammalia; order Rodentia; family Muridae; genus Arvicanthis; species Arvicanthis niloticus. The sequence goes on along the minus strand of NC_047677.1, from coordinate 49,747,302 downwards.
AAAGCTGGGCCATCCACACCTGCACGCGCCCCAAATCAAAACCAACTTCTGCATTTCCGTGAAGACACTGGCACGGGCCGGTATAGTTTACATTCTTTATTTTCAAAATTCATGTCCTACAACCCCCCCCCCTCCCGCACCACGCCCCCCGCCGCCCAGGACCGTGGGGTTCCAGGCTTCCCGACTCTCCGAAGATCACGATTCACACATTCGCACCGTCAGTGGATCCTTCAAGAAATACAGATGGCTGTCACCCCACCATCACCGCCCCGAAGAAGGTCTTCCCTCTCCTGTAGTCCACCATGTCGGGGTGACTGATGTTGACGTAGACCCTCTCGCCGCTCCGGAGCTGCGCCAGGCCGCCGAACCCCACGCTCGTGTACCATAAAGACCCGTACCCGATGGGATCCACAATAGGGGTCACTGTCTCCGCGCCCTCCAGCAGCAGCTCGGGAGAGCCCCGCCCGTAGGCGCCCCCCGCACGGTACAGGGCGCTGCGCAGCGTGAGCGAGCGAGCGCGGCTTCGGCCTGCAGGGGGCGCCCTGCCCCGGTACCCGACGTGGCAGTAGAGGTAATAGACTCCATCCTGCGGCAGCGCCAGCCCGTGGGTGCGGGAGAACTGCGCGCCGCTCCTCAGAAACGCTTCTTCTTGGCTCGCCTCCCAGCTGAGTCCTTGCCCGCTCATCCAAGCGCCTGCAGAGAGAGACACCCGTGAGCTCTCGGGCCGTGATCTCTAGATGGGGACCTGGGCAGGATGAGCCAGGACGTGGAGCCCTGGATCGTAGGGTCGGGATCTTCCTCACCCTATGGTACTCAGCGGGGAGGGGCAGAAATAACGGTGCTATCACCCGAGGGGACTAAAGTGGCGAGATCCCGACGGGATTTTACCTGTTTCCTGAGAAGTCCTACGGAGAGAGAAGTTGGTGGTAAAGGAGTTTGGGAAATTACCAGGAGTGTCATAGCAGAGCCAAAGGACTCTCGCTTACTGTGGAGGTGTTTACTGAAGCTGGCACCCTTCAGGTCTACCAGATGCTTACCTATGAGGTGGGCAGCAGGAAGCTCGGGGCTGAGGTCAGTTTCTGGTTCCTGCTTTGGCAGCTGTTGAACCCCTGGGTCTCGTGTAGAATCTACTGGAGACAGGGTGGTCACCCACGCAGATGCCTCCTGAGAGGCCTGTGCAACAGGGCCCTGGGATGCGGAGCCTAGATTCCTGGAAGAATAGGATCTCTGAGGGTGCCGACGGGGGTCAGGAGTCTCTGAGAGGCTGGAGGGTGAGGGCAAGATGCAAGATGGTTTGTTGTCATCCAGTCTTTTCTGAGCCTGTGCTCCCGAGCCAATGATCTTCTCAACCTGGATGGGTCGGTAGGGTTACAGTGCCCAGAGGTCAGTCAGATTCGGCTAATGGCAACTCCACCCCTCCCACCGTAGAGCCCAGCCCTAAGGCCTGGGCCTGCAGTGCCCTCCCTAGAATGCATCTTGCTGGAAGAACAAAGCAAGCCTATGTATGCAGGCAGAAAGACATAGCGCAGCAGCGTATCAGGAAGAGAAGTCAACCAGGAAGGGGCTTGCCAATTCAGGCTAGGATTGCCTGGAGAGTGGGCAAAGACAGACCAGACATACCCTCAGGGGAGAGCGTTCAGCTGAGCCCGGTGGGCAAAAGCACAGCCATAAATAAATAAATATCCACAAGAGGTAGCCCCCTGGAGCGGTTGCAGCCACTCACCCAACGTCCCTGGTCCTGGGGCACCAAGGCCAGCACAGCCAGGACAGTGATAGGCACTGCCAACAACAGGGTCACCAGGGAAGTAGCTCCGGCCACAGCCAGCAAGAGGCAGCCCCTCCCCTGGGGCCTCCCACCCAGGCGGTGCAGTCCCTGTGTCCCCATCCAGACTCAGAACTAGGACCAGGGCAGGGGCTTTCATACCTCAGGGCTAGGGCCAGCCCTCTCTGCAGACCCACACACCTGCCCCCTGCCTGGGACTTTCCGAGCACCCTAGCTCCCCTCACCCTGCTTCCTGTTTACCCAGTGCTGGGGCCAGGGTTGGGTGGCTGGATGCCTGGGTTCTCTGAACTGGGGAAGGAGATGGGGTAGAGAAAGGTTTTCAAGGTAAAGGTGAAAGGGGGACTTAGCAGGGAGAGAAAATGAAGCCCAGGGAAAGAAGGTAGCTTTCAGAAGGCCAGGCAACAAAGTTGTAATGGCCAGGCAGGACTCCAGGTATCTCATGTGGTGTTCATGCTTCTGGATCTCACAGGCCAGTGCTGGAGGGAGGGCTGCAAATGCTGCACAGGCACACACACGCACACGCACACGCACACACACACACGCACACTAATGCACACACATGCACACACACACACTGATGCACACACATGCACACACACACACTGATGCACACACATGCACACACACACACTGATGCACACACATGCACACACACACACTGATGCACACACATGCACACACACACACTGATGCACACACATGCACACACACACACTGATGCACACACATGCACACACGGGGGTGCGGAGATGGAGTAAGAGGCCAACAAGGGGCAGCTGTGTGTCTGCATCCCTGAGATGGCCCTCTGCCCACACTGGCTGACTTTGTCCTGTCCCAGTCTCTAAAACAAGATGGGAAAGGCAGAATTAAGCAGGTCCACAGTGGCTATGGCTTTAGGAAGGGGACTCAGCCCCCACCCCCTTCTCAGGAAGAACTGAGGTGATGACACCTCTGTCCTGATGGAGCAATACAGAGGTGCCCTCCACCTCAAGGGGTCCGTCTAGAATGAGCCTCCTCCATTAGGAAGCAATAAATGCTTATAAATGAGTGATAGGGTGAGTGAATGAATGAATGAATGAATGAACAAGCAATCCGTTGACTTCAATGAACAGCAGGAACTGAATTATTGTCAGCTGAGGGGCAGCTGATTGGAGCCTAAGGAAGAGTAGATCCAAGGAAGGTGGGCCAAAGTCTCAGGTCATCACCGCTCCCCGACGGCAGTCTCTGTATCCCAGACCAGACAGTGCGTTTGGATAATATTACCGACACCAGTACCAGTAGAATACAGCTGACAGACACACAGCACTGAGAATGTGCTGGCCACTGGTCTACAGTCTTTATTACACTAGCCACTTCGTCTCCATGGAAAAGCCCTAAGACGCCGAGGGCCAGAGATGAAAGGCCGTCCTGGGATGGCAGTGGAGCTCACTGACAGGGGGCCTGGCCAGTGGGTTTGACTCTGTAAGAGGCAAAACAGCACTAATTCCAGCTTTGCACATTTTACTAGATGTAAATTTTATCTTCCTGAGGTAAAGGGGGAAAAAAAAAGAGGAAACAAAGACTAACTTGAGCAATTCAGCGGTAACATGAGGTAATGCTCACAACTTGGAAAGATATGAGAAGTAGCCCAGGGCTGTAGTTCACTGGGAGTGAACTACTAGCCCAGTATGCCCAGGTCCCTGGCTTTGGTCCCCAACACTACATCAAGCAGGCCTGGTGCTGTGGGGCTGTAATCTCAGCAGGATAATCCGAAATCCAAGGTCATCCTTCACTGGTTGGCAAGTATGAGGCCAGGTTGGGATGCATAAAAACCTGTCTCAAGAAGGAAAGAAATAAACAACATTCACTCTGGAGGCGGAGGCAGCCTGATCCGAGTTCAAGACCAGCCTGGTATACAGATCACATTCCAGGACAGTCAGGGGTACACAGAGAGAAATCTGGTCATAAAAACAAAGGTTGGGCAGTGGTGGCACACGCCTTTAATCCCAGCACTTGGGAGGCAGAGGCAGGTGGATTTCTGAGTTCGAGGCCAGCCTGGTCTACAGAGTGAGTTCCAGGACAGCCAGGACTACACAGAGAAACCTTGTCTCAAAATACACCCCCCCAAAAAAAAACAAAAAACAACAAAAAATCAAACAGGAGAGAGAGACAGAGACAGAGACAGAGACAGAGACAGAGACAGAGACAGAGAGAGAAAGAGAGAGACAGAGAGAGACAGAGAGAGACAGAGAGAGGCATGTGACTCAGCAAAGTGCTGCTTGTAGATCTAGGTCAGTGGTTCTCAACCTTCCTGATGTTGCAACCCTTTAATATACTCGCATGTTGCACTGACCCTCAGCCATAAAGTCGCCTTGTTGTTACTTCATAACTGTTGTTTTGCTACTGTTACAAATCGCAATGTAAATGTGTCAAATGCAGGATGTCTGGTGTATGATGGGGGTTAGGACCCATGGGTTGAGAACCAGTGATCTAGGTGTTAAGACTATGTTCATGGGGCCTGAAGAGATGGCTCAGCAGTGAAGAGCACTTACAGCTCATGAAGAGGGCCTGAGTTCAGTTTCCAGCACCCCAGTCAGGTTACCTATAGCTCCAGCTCGAAGGGATCCACGCTCTCTTCTGGTTTCTGATGGCATTTGCACTCAAGTTTGTATGCATACATGAACACAAACATAATTAAAAGTAAAAACAAATTATATATATATATATATATATATATATACACACACACATATATACATATATACATATATATGTGTGGATGTGCTCAAGTGTGTGTGTGTTATGTGTGTATATGTGTATGTATGTGTATGTGTGTGTATGTATGTGTGTATATGTATGTATGTGTGTGTGTGCATGCTTGCGTGGATGTGATCAAGTGTATGTATGTCTGTATGCGCATGCATGCATGTATCTGTGTGCACACACATGTGTTCTTGAGTATGAGTTCACAATCACTTCAAATGCTACTCCCGGCCAGCCTTCCACCTTGTCTGAGACATGGTCTAGTTGTGACATTCTTTGACTATTCCAGGCCAGACATCCTCACCCCTGTGAACTTCCATGAGTTCTCCATGCTCCACCTCCCGCCTCACACTAGGAATATGGAATTTCACAAGTGGCTGACGCACCCATCTTTATGTGGGCCCTGGGGACTCGAACTCCGGTCTTCATGCTTGTGTGGCCAGTGCTTTTACCAACAGAGCTCTCTCCTCACCCAATGTTTAAATTTAAAAAAAAAAAAATGTAATTATAAAATATAAACGAGATGAAATCTACTTAAATTGTGCCCTATTTGTTGAGCCGGGGGGGGGGGGGGAACACTGGGGATGTGGTGTGGTGTGGGGAGGAAGTACCACAAAGTTCCTGAATTTGGTTAACAAAACATGCGTAGGAACCCAGGCACCAGACTCACCCACCCTGTGTCCATCCTAGCTACCAGCCTTCCTCTGTTCAAAGATTGGGGTGTAGTTTTCTAGCACCCCCTTCCCTCTTGGTCACAATGGCACTGAGAGACCTTCACCTAGGTCCCTACTGCCCTACTGCCCAATGCCAGAATGCTGCCTTCTGTGGGAAGTCCTGACGCCCCACGTTTTGCTAACACCAGCTCCTCGTCGTCACCCACTTCCTGTCCTGCATCTGTCAGCAGATCTAGTCTGACTCCCTCTGACTCCCTGCTCCTCAGGCAGCACATCAATATCTTGCTGGATATACCTGCCAGACACCAAGAGAGGCGCCCTGAGACACCCCGAGCTGTCTGGCACTCGAGGTGCTGGGAGCACATGCCTACGCACAAATGCCAAGATCATGAACCCTAAGCAGGCACAGCAGAAGGGGCGCCTGGGGAGTCATCAGGGGAGGCCCCTGGAGGAGGTGGACATTCATTTATCACTACAGGATGAATTGGAAGGCTGGAGCTGAGGGAGTAACCACGCTAACCATAGCTAGGAATCCCAAAGGAAAGATGTAACACTGTCTCCCCATGGCTACGCTTCCTCTCCTAGATGCAGGAGGTACAGAGGCCAGGAAAAGAAGCTAAAACTGCAGGAGGGTGAAACGCCTGAGTTGGTGATGCTTTTCCACTCTGAACAGTTGAATGCGTCCCCTCTGTAAACCAAGAGTCTGGGTCAGCTGGGAGTGGGTGGAGATCCAGGATGAGCGGGGATACCCTCTGAGATAAAGGGAGGCAGACTTGGAGTTCCCTGAACCCGAAGGAATCTGTATTCAGACCCTATCCTCTGAGCCCCTGTGTCTGTGTCGTCATTTTCCAAAGAGGTTAAGAGATTTGCAGCTGAAAGTGGTGGCCCACTGTATACTCTGTGGGCCGAGGCAGGAAGATGGTAAGCCTTGGGCCAACCTGGGCTACATAGCAAAATCCTGCTGCTGCTGCTGCTGCTGCTGCTGCTGATAGATGCTGCTAATAAATAATAATAATAATAATAATAATAATAATAATAATAATAATAATAATTAATCTGTTCTGTTCCTGATTCATCACGGCTCCTCAGGGCTCCCCCCAAATCTACAGCACGCCTCTTATAACTGGGAGGTTCTCGGTTTCACACTGTTGTCCCTCAAGTGAGGGACCTTTATCTGGCCTCAAACAGGAAACAGTGTTAAAGGGCAGGAAGTCCCCAAGGAGAAGTTAAAGCATTCTTGGTAGCCCACTACTCCACACCAACCAAATAAGGTCCTCTCTCCTGGAGAAGGGCGCCCTTCTCTCTGTTTTTCTGGAGGTCCCCACACCTACTCCAGACCCTGGCTCCCTTGCCTTCACCAGCCCTCTCACCAGCATTCAGGATTGTGCAGGGTTTCTAGACTCCTCCAAGCCCCCTCCCACTCTCTCACCCCCATCAGCCTGGGGCAGAGGATATGGGGGTGAGGGTGGGTCGGGTACAGCTAAACACTTTCTCTGCTACTTCTGAGTCTCCCTTGCCTGTTTGCTTGTTTGTTTGTTTTCTGTGTAACCCTGGCTGTGCTTGAACCCACAGAGATCCATGTCTACCAACAGGGCAGCGTTGGGCTTCCCTTGTTACAATTTCAGGTTCCTGGCCTGGGGAATGGGCACCACAATATGTTAAGACAAACATACAATGTCCAGCTCAGTGAGGACAAGGATTGCAGTGGGGCCCCTGCCTCAGAGATGGGGAACTTGGGGACACGTGACTAACCCAAGCCATTAAGCCCAGCAGAAGAGAGATTAGTTTGGTCTTGACCTTCTGGCCTGTTCTCAGTCCCTGGACTATGTCCGATAACAATGGCATGTGGTAAGTAGAGACCCCTCTGTTCTGCAAGGGGAGGGATGTGAGGGCTGGGGAGTGAGGGACAAAAACAGAGTTCAGGGTCAGGAAAGGTGGTCAGAAGCCCTCAGAACAAGACAGTGCAGGTGGGAGTGGGACCTCTTGAGACCCGGAAACAGTAGGGTGTGAGCATAGAGTCAGGAGAGGTAACCGGTAGGTGAATCTCTAGAGGAAGTGAAAAGTTGAAGTCTGGGTAACAGATGTGTTCGGCTGGGGTTGTAGCTCAGAGCGCTCCAAGGCAGGAACGAAGCCCTGGGTTATAATGCCTTCTGTAACCCCAGCAGCAGAGAGGTAGTCTGTAAGGACCAGAAATCAAGGACATGACCTGTCTCTGCATGAGGCCTCAGGGAATTTGGAAGCAGCCTAAACTATAGAAGACACTGCATTAAAAAAAAAAAAAAAAAAAAAAAAAAAAAAAAAAAAAAAAGCCAGGCGGTGGTGTGCACACCTTTAATCCCAGAGTGGGCATGGGGGGTGAGAGGGTGAGGGGGCAGGAAGCGTGGACAGAGGCAGGAGGATCTCTGTATGTGAGATCAAAGCCAGCCTGGTCTACAGACTGAGTTCCAGGACAGCCAGGGCTACGCAGAGAAACCCTGTTTCTAAAAACAAAACAAAACAAACCCACCCAAACAAACAAAAAATAATACGAAACCCCCAGATCTGGAGCATATTTTCCTTTATCTAAAACTGTGAGAGGACAGCAGCGTCCCGGCCTTGACCGCAGAGCCACATAAAACAGCCGAGGTGGTACGCTCTGGCCAACCTGGCACTCAGGACACAGAGGTGTGAGGCTAAGAAGTTTAAACAGACCAGGAGAGTCGGAGCCCTCCGGGGGGACACATGAGACTGTCAACACAGAGAGACAGAAAGGTGGGAGAGACATGGGTTGGCGGTGGGGAGAGGGAGAAAGGACTTTCAGGCGGATATGATCAAGAGACTTTGCGGCCGCCCAGCAATTGGGAGGCAGAGGCAGGCGGATTTCTGAGTTCGAGGCCAGCCTGGTCTACAGAGTGAAAAAAAAAAAAGAGACAGAGAGACTTTGTATATACATGAATGAAATTGAAAGAAAGTAGGCTCCATCAGGGAGAGGAAGACAGGATAAAAGAAAGAAAAACAGGGGTAAAACCCAAGAAAAATATGGGAAGCCGGGAACCTTACATTTAACCAGGGGTTTGGGAAACTGATGGGAAAAAGACCCTCATAGAAACCCTGTTCCAGAAAACTTTTCAGCTAAACACTGTTACCTGCTATTCGGGAGCCTGGGAGTGGGGGGCCTCCTCTTCCTTCTCATCATCATCCTGTTCACCTGCCAGTGCCGATTCCATCAGAGAGGTAAGCCCTACACACCTCACAGACACCCACAGCCTGCCCTTCACACCCTTCTACCCCAGGAGTCCCGGGGTAGAAGAAGCCAGAGGAGTTGTCCAAAAGGCCCAGGCTTTGGTTGTGGTTCCTGTGACAACCAGCAAGTGAGGAGGGGTGTTATGGAAGGCTGTTCTGGGGTGGAGTCCTATGGGGTTGGGGAACTAGGGTGTGTGTGTGTCTGTTCTGGAGTTGGGGGCCTGAGGTGGGGTGCTATTCTGACTCGGAAGATCCAATGTGAGGTGCTGTCCTAGGGTGGATGAGCCAAGTTGGGGTGCCACTCAGGCAGGGGGATCAGAGAAGGGTATTGCTGAACTTTTTTTTTTTTTTCTTCTAGTGAAAAGACTGGAAAGGAATGTGAGTCTGGGGGGCGAGGTGACAAGGGGGGAGGGGATGAAGGTGCGGGGAAGGAGGGCGGGCTGGGGGGCAGGGAGGGTGTCCCAGCAGGAGGTGAGGAGATAAGGGAATCCTACATAGGGAGTGGGGCTGGGATGAAGGGGTGGAGCCGAGAGAAAAGGAAAGAGGAAGTAGGAGAAATGGAGAAAATGAAAGAAGCAGAAAGAAAAGAGGCGACCAGGAGAGAGGGAGGAAATGGTGTGTTTATAAGAATATGAAACACTTCAGAAGGACGGAGAGAGGAGGAAGTGAGTGAGAGAGAAAATTAGAAAAAAAAAAGCAGAGAGAGGAGTTAATCAGGACTACAGAAGAGGCCCTGTCTCAAAAGAACAACAGAAGCAAAAGGGGTGGGGTGGGGGCGTGGCTAGCAGTGTGGTTTAGTTACAGGTTTCTAGCCTGTGTAGAACCCAGTGTTTGATTCCCAGGGCAGCATAAAGCCAGAGCGCTGGTACGTGACTGAAATCCCATGTCGAGGCAGGGAGTCTGTCCTTAACTACATATCATGTTGAAGGCCAGCCTGAGCTTCATGAGACCGTCTCAAAAGAAGAGGGGGTTTGGGGGCTGGAGAGATGCCCAGCATTAAAAGCACTGACTGCTCTTGCAGAGGACCTGAGTTCAATTCCCAGCAACCACATGGTGGCTCACAACCATCTGTAATGGGATCCGATGTCCTCTCCTGGTGTGTCTGAAGACAGTGACAGTGTGCTCATTTAAATAAAGTAAATAAAGGGGGGGTGTGGGGAGAGAGGAGGTTCTGAGAAAGTAGTGTTTGCTATAGCCAAGTGTGGTGGCTTGTGCCTGGAACCCCAGTACTGTGGGGTACAAACAGGCAAGTCCTCGGGGCTCTCTGGTGGAAGTGGCAAACTCCAGTTTTAGTGAGAGAACTTGTCTCAAAACAGATAGATGGATAGATAGAAATAACGTGTAGAGACAATTGGAAAGTGGACATCCACGCATGGACTTCAGGCCCTACACAAGCACAGGCAGACACACTTCTATAGAAACAAAGAAAGAGGAAAAGCCAGGGAAAACAGGTTCAAGAGACATAAAGAGACTGAGAGAAAAGAGTGAAGCGGCAGGGCAGGGAGAAAGGCAGGTGGGAGCTGGGGCCAGGGGAGGGATGTGACGGCGGAACCCCGGGTCCTCACATCATCATCCTCTGAACCTCCAGGCCCAGATCCCAGAGCAGGAGCCCCACTACGCATCTCTCCAGAAGCTGCCGGTGTCCAGCGGTGATCTCACAGACAGAGAGGAAGGTGAAGGCATGAAAGAAGACCCCAGCACTGATTATGCCTGCATCGCCAAGAGCAAACCCACCTGAGCACTCACTCACAAAAGCCCCACTCCCTCTGGGTGGGTGCCCAGAGTCACCCTGTGTTCACCTAGTAAAGTCTGGCACCCCACTTCTGCGTCAGGCTTCTCTGTATGTGTCCAGCCCATGGCTCACCTCCCACCTGCTGGGGGTCAGCGGTCACTGAGCAAAGGCATTTAGTCACACCCCTCCTCTAAACGCTATTAACAGCTTGTGGTCCCTGAGATGGGAGAGCTAAGAGTGGAGGGGTGTGTGTGTGTGTGTGTAGTGTGTGTGTGTGTGTGTGTGTGTGGTGTGACTAGAGAATGAAGAAAATACGAGAGTCCTCAGTGAGAGAGAGGAGCAGGTAAGGATTTATTACTGGCCTCTTGAGAGTGCTGGCTCATTGGGATTTAGAATCGCTCGCTCCTCGGAGGCTGCCGGAAGAGTGGCGGTGTTTTCCACGTGACAGGGACCTGGGGAGAAATAGCAGGGGCTGCTCAGAGTTACAGGCCTGAACCTCTCCTCTCCTCCTGCAATCTCCCTCCCATCTCTGCTCCCTTGCCCCCATCAGCAACTCACATTTGCCCTGGTAATAGATGGTACTGCCCGTGGCCACGGAGAGAAAGCCGAGGGCATAGAATCCAGCCCGGAGGAGGAGATGCGTGTGGGCTGCTTGCTCTGGGTTGGAGGCTTGCTGAGGAGGCCCTACAGCGGGGCGTGGAGAGGGTGGAGGAAGGAGTTCGGGAACTCAGAGCAGGGGACAGTGCCTAACTTCCAGGAACACTGCATCTTGGGGGTCTCCCACCACCTCACCTTTCTCCACCAGCAGCCGAGTCCCGTTTCCGGTTCCCACGCCCAGGCCTAACACCTCCACCCTGCACACATAGATTCCGGCATCCTGGCTTTGGGTGTCCTGTATGAGCAGTCCTGCCTCGTGGTCCCTAAGGAACTGGGAAACCGAAAAAGAGGCCAAGCGGCCTCTGAACCCTGGGGTCGAGTTGCTCAACTCCATCCCCACGGCTACTTTGTCTTGGTACCACGTGACAGAGCCAATGGCCGCTTTTCCTCGGCTGGCATTGAAGGAGCAGGGCAGGGAGGCAGTAGTGCCCTCCTGCGCACGAATCTCAGGGGGCTGAGACACCCAGAGAGCACAGGATCCTGGGAAGAAAGCAAATATCCAGAGAACACCTACTCAGTTATTCCAAAACAAAAAGCATTCTCCACAGCGCTTCTTCCCCGTGGGGGGTGGGGTGTCAGGACAACCCCCCCCCCCAAGTCTCATTAAACCTCTTCACCAATTTAAATTTTTAGTTTTTAAATTCTTTTACACACTAACTCCCGCCCATATACAGTCACCTTCTCTGTCCCGGCCGGAGCTGCCGGTCCGTGGGTCAGGGTCTAGCAAGAGAAAGAGTGGGGATGGAGGGGAAGAGACTCGAAGAATGGAGACAAGACAGAGGTTCTGATCAAGTCTCAAGTCTCCTTTATTGAAGGGAAATCCGGGGTATTTATACGCTTTGCCATGTGCTCCTTGCAGCTGGGGGCCCTAAACAGCAAAACAAGATATGTGTGCAATACAAGATGTTTATCAGAGTGTGCTCAGCTCTTTATAGGCTGTTGAAAACAAGTCTCTTGTCAGGGCATATGGCTGGAGATGGCTGCAAAGATGATAGCCGCTTTCTGCTAGGAGTCGGCTCCCAACACTTCTCTACAGACCTGTTTTGGGCGTCTTAATCTCTGCAGTACACTTAGCGCTCATGAATGAGTGTAGCTGCCTCCGTGAGTAATGCCATCTGGGTATTATTACTGCGATGGGAGTTGTTTTGGTTTAATTTTGGTCTTGGCTGTATTAGGGCTTTAACCCGGACCTGATGAATGCTGACAACTAACTCTATCAATGAACCATATCTCAAGCTTCAAGTTTATACCTGAAGCTCAAATCTTGGCTACATTCTATAAGAAATTATTATAAATACTTTGATTGGGTTGCCCACAATTAAGAAAGTATTTTATTACATGTGCATGGGTGTTTTTGCCCCGTGTGTGTTTGTATCACAGAGGGTATTGGATCCCCGAGAACTGGAATGGGTTCCCACTGTTGTGAGCCAACATGTGGGTGCTGGGGACTGGACCTGTGCCCTCTAGGAGAGCATCCAGTGTTCTTAACTTCTGAGCCACCTCTGCATCCCCCACCCCCTTTAAAAATAGAGTCTTGTATGCTCAAGGTTGGCCTTGAAATCGTCACATAGCTAAGGATCACCTTGAATTTCTGATTCTTCTGAGTACCTGGAGACAGGTTGTGTCACCATGGCCTGTTGATGCAATGCCTGGGGTCAAGCTCAGGGCTTTGTACATGGTGGGCAAACACCCTACCACCACGCCACACCCCTAGCCCAGTTTTTTTTTTTTTTTTTTTTTTTACCCCTGAACTTCACTGGCCAGGAACTTCTTGAATCAATACTGGTTCTCATGAGAGGCTTAGCTACATAACCTTCCAGGGGAAGACACAGCTGTAGTTGGCTGAGTGCCCTAACACGTCCACGCTGATGAAGTAAACTGATTGTTAGAGTCTGTGATTCAGTTTTGTTTTGTTTTTTAAAAAAACTAGGTACATTTACTGCTCATTCAAATACTATGGATCTCAAACTTCAGAGTGTATTGAAATGATCTGAAAAGCTGTCTGTTTGAGACAGGGTCTCGCTATGTAGACCTGGAACTCTCTATGTAAGATGGCATCAACTCACAGGAATTGTGATGCCTCTGGGATTAGTGTAGGGCACCACCAGCGCTTGGCTGGTTTTCCTTTTTTTAAGCTAGAATCTTGTTATAATATTTCTGGGCTCAACCCATTCTCCTGCCTCAGTGTCACTTAAGTAGCTGGAAACACAGTCACCATCCTGGAGCATTTGTCAAAGCTTTGTAGAAGGGACTGAAGAGACGGCTCAGCAATGAAGAGCTATGGGTAATCTTCCACAGGACCTGGGTCCTGTTCCCAGTACCAACATAGTGGCTCACAATTATCTATAACTCCAGTTCCAGAGGCTCTAAAACCCTTTTCTGCTGTCCGGCCTCCTAGGGCACCAGGCACACATGTGATATACAGACATTAATGCAAGCAAAAACACTCATGCACATAAAATAAAATTATAATAGCAGGCCAGGCACTATGACATATGCCTTCAGTCCCAGCACTCAGGCCGACAGAAACAGGAGGATCTCTGAGAGTTTGAGGCCAGCCTGGACTACATAGCAAGTTCCAGGACAGCCAGGGCTGCATAGAGAGACTGTCTCAAACCACTGTCCCCCTCAAAAAAAAAATTATAGTAGCTAGGTGTGGAGCTTATCCCTATAATCCCAGCACGTGGGAGATGGAGGCAGGAGGCTCAGGAGTTCAAGGTCACACTAGGCTACATATGGTCTAATTTTTTTGAGATTTTATTTTTTAACTCAAAGTATTTATTTTCATATGTATGGGTGTTTTACCTACATGTATGTCTGTACATCACATGTCTGCTTACTGGCTGTGGAGGTCAGAAGAGGGTATCAGATCTCCCCCAGAACTGGAGTTACAAATGGTTGCTAGCCACCGTATGGGTGTGGGAGTTAAATTTGGTCCCATGGAAGAGCAGCTAAGGCTTTTAACCTCAGAGGCATCTTTTAAGCCCCTACATATTAATTTTAAAACTAGCCTGGGCTATTTAAGATCCTGTCCTTCAAATACACATTTAATTGGAAAATAATTGGAAGCTGAATATGATGTTAGGCATGTAATCCCGGCACTCTGGAGCCCACGTCAGGAGCATCTCCAAAAGTTCAAAGATCTGCCTCAACTACACAGAGCTGTAGGTCATTCAGGGCAACATGAGGCTCTAGTTCAAAAAAGAGAAGCCCCGTCAATCAATCAGTCGATCATTACCATGGACCAGCTCACTAGAGAGCTTCAGAAGGGCCCACGAGTTTGCCCAGTGTTCTGATGTCAATGAGCCTGGGTCTGCAGTCTACAGTTTGAAAAGCACTGTATATGTTCAACAAACAGCTTTTAATGTTATCTTGATTAATTAAAATGAGTTTCGGTAAGAAAAAAAAATTTTTAACCTTAGACTTGTCTCTCAAACTCCTAATTATATCTGCACCCTATCTAATAAACTTAATAATCTAATAGACATCTTACACAACAAATTAAACCCTCAAGAAAGAAAATCAGACTGGCTAGATGGCTTATCTGGTAAAGGCACTTGGCACAGAACCTGGGGTCCAGAGTTCGAGTCCCAGGGCCCACGCTGCAGAAGGAAAGAACAGACTCTTGCAGGTTATTTATCTGACTTCCGAGAGCCTCGACAGTGGTATGTTCCACCTCCAAAATAACGTGATGCAATTTTAAAAATTAAAAATGTTAATGAAAGAAAAATCTGCTTAGTGTATTAGTACAAGCCCGATCTCTCAGCACTCAGGAGGCTACAGAAAGAGGATCGAACGTTTGGGGCCAGGCTGGGCTACACAGCCAGGGCTAGGGATTTAACTCATCTGGTAGCATGCAGGAAGCCCTGGCTTTGATCCCCAGCGACTCACAAGGTGGTGCACCACTGTAATCCTAGCTCTTGAGAGGTGACCTTGGGAAGAGCCAATTCAAGGTCATCCTTGGCTATATATGAGTTTGAGATCAGACTAAGCTACCGAGACCCTGTCTCAAAAACAAGCAAGCAAAAATAACACCAAATAGTCAAACTCAACATACCAGCCCTTCCTTTCTATCCCCTTTCTCGGGGCCTTTAGATTGTATCTTTCTTGAAAGGAGGCTGAGAAGAAAAGGGGCTACAGAATGGATGATAGAAACAACCCTTTGGGGTGGCAGGTGACCTAGCAGGTCTGGCTTCTGGAAGAGTCCTCAGGAGACAGTGTTCTGAAGTGCTCTCTGCACCCCTCAGGGTTCCCACTAGACACCCCCTGGAGCATCTAAATCCCACCTCTTCTTCCTTTCCTCCTCCTCCTGTCCCCATGCCCTAGTTCCCGAGCAAACACCCAGTCACCTGGATAAACCATGATGAAGATGACCAACAGCATCTTGACCATGTCTCCTGCTGGTGAGGCGGACGGACCTCAGCAGTGAGGTCTAAGTAGAGGAACGACTACCAAAGTCCAGGACAAGTATGACTCACATGTGACTAGCCAATAACCTCCGCTGCTTGGGACTTTAAGCATCATATGCCTGTCCTGCTAAGGAGAAAAGATGGCACCGATGGACATGCCTGGGCTCCCTGGAGGCAGCTAGTGGACAGGCGGTAATAATGGGACAGGATATCCTCATGTGTGATTTTATAAGATTGGGTAGGTGAGACCAGGATGTGGTTCTCTCACCTTCTGAAGTTCAAGACCAGACCTTCACCTGAAAAAAACCCCTCTGGCACCCTCCAGCTGAGAGACTAGGCTCCTTCCCCTCTCCTTTGTCCGGCTATGCCCAGGTCCAATGTCTCCATCCCTCCCCAGTCTGCCTTTCCCTCTGGGGAGCAAGCTGCTGCTGGTGGCAATGGAAGCTTCATCTGTACAGGTTGGACCTATTCTCCCAGCCATGTTGACAGAGGAGCAAGAGCTATTAATGCGTAAGTCTGAGTTTTTATTTTCCTGTCTTCTGGAAAGGAACATTCCCAGCAGAAACCTGCTTTGCCGTGCCTTGTTCACAGATGTACTCATGAGAAATCCATTCGTTTGTTATTTTAGCTACTGTTTAACTGCCTCTTTTGTTTGTTTGTTTTGTTTTCCAAGACAGGGTCTCTCTGTGTAACTCTGGCTGTCCTGGAACTCACTGTGTAGATCAGGCTGGCCTTGAACTCACAGAGATCTGCCTGTCTCTGCCTCCTAAGTGCTGGGATTAAAGGTGTGCGCCACCAGAAGAAGCCTATGTAAACACATTTATTGGGAATCTACAAAGTGCGAGTCACATGAGATGTTCTTCACAGGCACGAGTGGTAGACATCTCGTTACCCATAACCGCAGGTCACGCGGATGCCGGTACGCCCTGGTGTGTACTTTACAGACCCACAGGAGGTGAAAATGCACCTGGAAGAGAGGGGTAAATTGTAGCATGCCACGTGGAATGTGGGCTCAGCCTCACCATCCATCCTTGGGCTCCTTTTATTTTCTTCAAATTTTTGTATGCTTATTTGTGTGCGTGTCTACACGGGCGTGCGTGCTGCGGCATGTGTGTAGAGGTCAGAAGACAACCTGTAGGAGTGGGTTCTCTCTTTCTGCCATGTGGGTTCCAAGGACAGACGCTGAGTCATTGGTCTGGGGGGGGGGGGGGCCGAGGGCCTTTATCTGCTGAGCGATCTTGCTAGCACAGTATTTTTTTTAGGTTTAGTTTGGGTTTTTGTTGTTTATGGTTTTTAAAGATTTATTTCATTTATATGAGTACATTGTAGCTGTCTACAGACACACCAGAAGAGGGCATCAGATCCCATTACAGATGGTCATGAGCCACCATGTGGTTGCTGAGAACTGAACTCAGGACCTTTGGAAGAGCAGTCAGTGCTCTTAACAACTGCTGAGCCATCTCTCCAGCCTTAGTTTTTTTGTTTTTTGGGATTTTTTTAAATTTATTTTTTTATATAATAAGTGTTTTGCCTGTATACATGTGCACCATGTGTGTGCCTGGTGTTCATGGACATCAGAAGAGGGCATCGGATCCTCCAGAACTGGAGTTACTGGAGCACCCTGTGGGTGCTGGGAACTGAAGCCCGTCCTCGGCGACAGCAACAAGTGCTCTTAACGGCTGAGCTATCTCTCTAGGCCTTGACCCCATCTTTGAAACTAATGCATTTTTCCCCCTCCTTGTGTCTGTGAGGAGCTCTGTCCTGTAACATGTTGCTGTACTGTCCAGTTGCCTCCCACTGTGAAGTGACACATGACTCTGTGTATCCCATTGTTAACAATGCTGGCTTGGAGCACTTCCCGTGCTAGCTCCCTCCCAAACTACTCTCAGCCACCTGGGTAACCACACCACCTGGGAAGGCCTCACTGGGTCATCTGCCCACCAATGAGCTGTGGAGAGGCCTTCTCCTTAAGGTAACAAAGTGGAGGGTGTGGGACCCAGGTGCCATGGGCAGGTACGTGCTGCCCCCTGCTGGCCACAGAGCCTGGGACCTGAAGCATTTGGGTTCTCCACAAGGCCTTAATTCCTCCTCCCAAGATCTCTTAGTTTTCTTCCCATAAGCCTATGGTTTGGGGGAGAGAGGTACAATAGCCTCTGGTTTGAGATCAATGTTGTATTTTCTTGTCTTTTCCCTTTTTTTTTTTTTTTTTTTGTGTGTGTATGGGTATTTTGTTTAAATGTATGTCGGGTCACCTGTGTGCCTGGTGCCTACAGGGACAATAGGGCATAGGATGTCCTGGGACTGGAGTTACAGGCAGTTGTGAGTTGCCATGTGTGTGCTGGGAATTAAACCTGGGTCCTCTGGAAGAGCAGTGGGCATTAAGTGCTGAGCCCTCAAGCCCCCAACCTGTATTTTCACAATGCACACTCTGACACAGGGCAGTACTCTGTGGCTCAGGAAACAGTGGTTTACAAGTCACCGTCCTGTGCTCACCACTTGTGTGCACATCTTTAAATTGGGAATCGTAACTATGAATTTCCAGATTTCTGCCCTAGCTACTTAGTGTATATAAGTCTCTCCTCCCACTCTTGTGCTGGGGTGATCCAGGAGGTCGCTGGGCCTAAACTTAAGGGGCCTCTGCTCCCTCCTTCCCTTCCTGCCAGGTAAGACTCCCAACCCTCTTGTTATGGCTATGGATTCCGAGACACTACATGACTGCTCCTGATATCAGTCCGTGTCTTACGTTACTGTTGCTGTGATGAGATGTCATGACCGAAAGAAACGTAGGAAGGGCTTATTGGGCTGACAGGCCCTGAATTACACAGTCCACTGAGGGAAGCCAAGGCGGCACCTCAAATAGGCAGGAACCTTGAGCTAATGCAGAGGCCATGGGGGGGGTGCTTCATACTGGCTTGCTCATCATGGCTGCTCAGCCTGCTTTCTACAGAACCCAGGACTACCAGCCCATGGGTGACCCACCCACAGTAAGCTGGGACCTTCTCCAATCAGACTGACTGCAGGCATTTTCTCAGTTGATGCTCCCTCTTTCAGATAATTCTTTTTTTCTTTCTTTCTTTTTTTTTTTTTCAAGACAGGGTTTCTTTGTGTAGCCCTGGCTGTCCTGGAACTCACTCTGTAGACCAGGCTGGCCTCGAACTCAGAAATCCGCCTGCCTCTGCCTCCCAAGTGCTGGGATTAAAGGCGTGCACCACCACCGCCCAGCTCAGATAATTCTTCTTGTATCAAGTTGACAGAACTGTCTAGTTCAGTCCATCTAGAGTAAGTCATGGCGTATGTGTATTCAAGAACAGTTTTCATTATCTCAGACTTTCTAGGGACTTTAATAGTTTTGTTGTTATTGGTTGATTTTTTTTTTTTTGTGACAGGGTCTCAAGTATGTAGTTCTTGGCTTGCTCTGGAACTCTATGTGTAGACCAGACTGGCCTTGACCTCACAGAGATCTACCTGCCTCTACCTTTTGAGTACTAGGATTCAAGGCGTGCACCAACACTCCCAGCCTTCAATTTACATCTTAAGACATCCTACTCTGTAACCCAGGATACTTGAATGTTGAGTCTGTAGACCAGAATAGCCTCAAATGTTCAGTAACTTCTTGAATTAAAAAATTAGTTCTTGGGGGCTGGAGAGATGGCTCAGCGGTTAAGAGCACCGACTGCTCTTCCAGAGGTCCTGAGTTCAATTCCCAGCAACCACGTGGTGGCTCACAACCACCTGTAATGGGGTTTTATGTCTTCTTCTGGTATGGCTGAAACAGCAATAGTGTACTCATATACAATAAATAAATCTTTTTTAAAAATTAGTTCTTGGGGTTAAATAGCTCAGCCAGATAGTGCACTGGCTGCTCTTCTGATGGACCTGGGGTCCACGGCAACTCATGTCCTCTCACAACTCCTGCTTCAGGGTATCCAACACCCTCAGTTGGCCTCTGGGACAGAACTGGTGCTCAGACATGCATGTGGGCAAAAGACCCCTGTCCCCCTCGCCCCCATTTTTAAAGTTGTTATTCAAACCAAGCAATGGTACTTTGTCCTATATGTCTTTATTAAAAGTGTCACTGACTTCAAATCACAGCACTAGGAAGGCTGAGGCACGAAGGTCAGTTGTTCATCTTCAGCTACGTAGTGAATCCCAGGCCTGCCTGGGCTACATGAGATCCGGTCTCAACAAGATGAAAAGAAAAGTCTATGACTTTTCCATCACAGATCATTTGAGATCTGCCTGTGGGCTACTGACACCTGAAAGAAATCTTGGCAGAGCGGGTACCTCAAGAGGACTTCTGGCCATAGGGGAGGCTGGGCCACTGTGACCTCATAGAAAGGTAGCCATGGTGATAGGCACCCAGTTCCCCCATCCTATTGTTTCTGTGTCAGGCTCCTCCAAGGCCCAAACTAACTGGAAGCCAGACGCACCCTCTGATGTGGTCTGCACAGGTCAGTCTCCTGGGCAAGGAGCAGGGCTGGGAGAATGGAGGGTAAATAGAAGGCTCTCAGGGCACACACACACAGACCACACACACTCTCTCTCCATAGTCATTCCCCTTGGAGAGCACAGAACTGTAACACAGGCTCTTAGCAAAGACTTTAAATCTCACAGTTATAACAGCTCCCTCCCTGACTCCATTCCCAGGCCTCTTCTGGTACATTTTACTTTGGGGTTTTGGTTTTTCTCTTAAATTTATTTATTCTCTGTCTGTCTGGGTGCAAGTGCATGACTGGACTGGTTAGAGGTCGGTTTGTGGAAGTCTGTTCCTTCCTGTCTACTATGTGGTTCTCGGCTTCTCACTCAAGTCTGCATGCTCGATGGCAGTGCTGTCACTCAAGGAGCCCTGCCCTGGCCATGGCCCTTGCTTTTCTTTCCAGACCCTGTCTGTCTCAGGCTCACCTAGAACTCCATAAGGCCGATTGCCTCAAACCTTTGGTGGTCCTGACCTGGCCTCCCCAGTGCTGGGAAATACAGTCCTGCATCTCCCTGGCTGACTTTTTAAAAACCTCTTTTTTATTAGCCCCAAACAAGCTTCAGGCCAGCTTCCTCTGCAGCTGCTCTAAGCGTACTCCAGCCAGGAAGACTGCTCTTGCCTCGGAGGGGCTTTTGGGCAGCCGCTTTTCTTATGCTCCCCATGTCACACCAAAATATAGAACCTCATTCACTTCCTGGGCAAAGCTCCTAAAACCCTTGCACTTTGCTAATTGATAAAGGTTTAATACGGCATCTTCTGTCTATGATAGTAAGACTCTTTTAACTGGGTTGTTGATAGGGTAACTTTTGGAAAGTCCCTAAAGATAGGAATCTGTTGCCAAGGGCAGGAATGAGGAAGAGAGGGCTATAACTTTCAACTCAATTGGTCTGTAGCCAATAGTTGATTATTTAAATAGCTAATGATCTAACGGGCCATCCCAGATCCCAGCCTGGTGGTACCTCCTTAAACACCCAAGAAGACGATGTGGGCGGAGGGCTGCCAGGCAGGGTTAGCGGGAAGAGCACGGAGGCTCCAGACCTCTCTCCCCATCTCACTTGCATCTGGCTGCCCCTGTGTTGGATGCTTTATAATGAAGCACAAATGTGGGCAAGGTGCTTTTCTTGAGTCCTGTGATCCAGCTCAGCAAACTACCAAATCTGAAGAGGCGCTTGTAGCATTCTTGGTTTATATGGCTGGCTGTCAGAAGTACAAGAGGCCTGGCCTGCAGGCCAGCATCTTAACCTTGAGCAGGCTTGTAAGGACAGAGCCCCTCCACACAGAGGATTGTCAGAACTGAATTCTACTATAAGATGAGTGATCAGTTTCCACCAGGAACTGAGGAACTGGTTGCTGTTGGAGGAACCCTCCCATGAGGTACTGTTAACTGGGGAACTGGTTGGATCCAGCTCCTGCAAGTTCTTTAATTTCCATACACATCCTGTGCTATGAATGCGTACACACACATACAAATAAAACAGTAGAAATTAAAAGAAAACTTAATTAAAAGAAAAACCGCAACTTTCCCCCTTTCCACCCACAAATCTCCTGCATCTGAGAGCACTTTCTCAGCCGTCTCCCATAGCCATGCTATTCAAACCTGCCTTCTCCATACAGTGTTCTGTGTGGAGACCACCAGACCAGAGTTTTCGTCTGTCGGCTCCCCAGGCCTAGCAATGTGCCCTGCAAACAGGAGGCCTTCAGCCTTCATTTGCTGCATAAACACGGCTAGAGAACTGTCTCCACCAGACACTGTGAGCCTCTCACAGAGCCAGATGCTGCAGTCTTCTGCAGTGTCAGACACAGCCTGCAGTACAAGGGGGCATAGCCTGGGGGAGGGGAAGGCACAAGGGAAGGGGTCTGAGTGTACTGGAGTCACAACCCTCCCTCCCCTGGCAACCCATTGACTGAAGGGACCAAGGCTACCCCTGGTATGAGGGGAAAGCAGTTGCAAGAGTTAGACCCCTGCTTAGCCCATGGTGGGGACAGGAAGTGGCTCCATCTGCTGTCCCTTTCAGTCTCACTTTCTGTCCCTCCAACGTGTCTCTTTAAACTCTCAAATGACTTTGTAGATTCAACTAAAGATTTCAAAGCAGGAGAGGCAGGAGGTTGGCACTCAAGAGCTTGAAGAACAGAAAGCGAAGTATTTCTGGGAGATGTCTCCATGTGTCCAGAGTGTTCCTCTGTAGCTCCTGAGAGAGGTTTCTTTCCTTTCCAGGGCCCTAGGCTCAGCTCACCCCATTCCTGGAGCAGCCTGCAGACTTCAGCCTATCTCTTCCATACCAGAGAAAGTCAGCCAGTCCTCCTCAGCTGCCTGTCTTAACCTGCATCATGAAGCCTGAGGAAATTTCAAGTAAACCCTCCCAGCCCCCACCTCAGGATCTAGGGAGAGCCATTGTTGACTGCTTCCTTGGTTTGGGTTTGAGACAGGTTCTTACTGGGGTAGCCTGGCTGGTCTCCAACTCCCAGGACCCTCTAGCCTCAGCCTCTCTTAGGTGCTAGATTGCAGGCCTAGGGTATCACGCTTAGTCCCTCAGATCCTGGTGCCCTTCCACACCTCCAGAAGCTGATCTAAGTCTTTCTCCCATGTACAACCTGCTGCTTTGGAGGAACTGTGTGGAGCTAGGTGTGTTACAGGGCTGCAGTACACAAGTAGCCATTGGGAGGCTGAGGTCGGACGGCTGCTTGAACTCAAGTGCCTGGACGATGACCCTGCCCCTCTCACCCCCCCAAAGGAATTTTTCATCTCCCTTTTCAACCCAGTGTGCCTTCTCCTGGGGTGCTGGTGTCAGCAGAAGCTGATGGGGAAGTGATGCCTGGGAGTTAGCGAGGAGGGAATGAGTGGAAAGGGGAAGTACAAAGTACAAGAGGCCCCAGCGAGACTGGGGAGCTGGGGGACAGGGGAGCCAGCAGACAGACTGCCAGCCTCATCATCTCCCCACCTAAGGCCACCAGTGTCTGAGGAGCTATGAGCCAAAGCCGGGATTTTCAGGGTAGGGAAGGTGGACCACATAGAACCAGGAGCCAGGAGGGTTGCTGGAGGATCTCAGAGGGCAGCACTTGGGTAACGCTTGGGCTGGGCACGGGGAGGAGGAGAGGCAGGAAGGGGTGGCTAACCTCTGTACCCCTCAGGAGGAAAAGCTTTTGGACTGCTGAAGGCCCAGCAGGAAGAGAGGCTGGAAGGGATCAACAAGGTAAAAGCAGGAGCCAAGGGGAGGGGTCTGGAGTGCCTCAGGCCAGGTTGACCAGGTTGACCCCCGAGCCTGTCTGACCCCAACAGCACTTCCTCGATGATCCCAAATACAGCACTGATGAGGATCTGCCGTCCAAACTGGAGGCCTTCAAGAGTGAGGAGGGCTGTGGGGGAGGGAAGCTGTGGGCAGGGAGGGAAGCTGGGGGTGGGGAGGGAAGCTGGGGGCTGGGGGCCCAGAGGTCGGCCAGCTGACTGTTGTGGAGGAGGAGGGAGGCTGCCTTCAAGCTCCTCCTTTCCGTTTGTGGTCCTTCTCCCTGCTCTCCCCATCTTCGCACCCCCATAGGCACCCTCACAAGCCTCTATCCCCACGCTCTCCTTCGTATCTCCTCCCCTGGCATTGCTCGTCCTCAAACCCCCACAACAGCAATGACTCTCTCTGCTCTCTTTCTCACCAGCGAAGTACATGGAGTTTGATCTGAATGGAAATGGAGATATCGGTGAGAAAAGGGTGGTTTGGGTTAGTGTGCAGACCTAGGGAAATAAATGGAGGCCTTGTCTCCTAGTTCTGTCTCCAGTAGACAGGAAAAGGTCTAGCCACAACCAATACAAGGGTGGGGGTGAGGACATGGAGGCACAAGATGGCAGAGAGAGGGAACCCTCCTTTTCTACCTTCAGATATCATGTCTTTGAAGCGAATGCTGGAGAAACTTGGGGTTCCCAAGACCCACCTAGAGCTGAAGAAACTAATTAGAGAGGTGTCCAGTGGCTCTGAGGAGACGCTCAGCTACTCTGACTTTCTCAGAATGATGTTGGGCAAGAGATCTGCCATCTTGAGAATGTGAGATCTAGTTCCAATCCCCCAGGACTTCCCGGCCTTCTCCATCATAGCCCCAGCCTTGTCCCCACAGCCACCCTTCATTCTCACATGGACCCTTCACAACCCCCAACCCATCCACAGCTCTGGTTCCCGCAGTCCCCAGCACTGTGTTCCTGGCCCTTCCTCTTCTTCTGCACTCTTAAAGCAACCTAAGATTTACTCCCTTGAGAGATTTGTCCCTGATGCCTGTGTCTCTTCCAGGATTCTGATGTATGAAGAGAAAAACAAAGAACACCAGAGGCCAACTGGTCCCCCAGCCAAGAAAGCTATTTCTGAGTTGCCCTAATTGGAGGTGGATATAACATGGTGGGACTGAGGAGCTTCTAATGACAGCAGCATAGAAAAAAAGAAGCAGTTGTGAGCCAGAGTCAAACTAAATAAATAATGCTCCCTAGTGGGCCAAATCAGCTCTGTGTTTACTGGGGATACCTGTCCTGGATCGGGGGAGGAGGAAGCATCTTGGAGGGAAGGGTAGTAAGGATTTGCCATCCTTACCATTGGATGGGTTTGCTATGGCTAATGCTCCTCTTTGTACTGAGGGGGAGATTCAAGAGTTTCTTTCTTTCTTCCTTCCTTCCTTTCTTTCTTTCTTTCTTTTTTTTTTTGTTTTGTTTTTCCGAGACAGGGTTCCTCTGTGTAGCCCTGGCTGTCCTGGAACTCACTCTGTAGACCAGGCTGGCCTCAAACTCAGAAATCTGCCTGCCTCTGCCTCCCAAGTGCTGGGATTAAAGGCGTGCACCACCACTGCCTAGTGATTCAAGAGTTTCAAGACAGCTTTAACCTCAAAGATTATAGGTGCCTGGCAGTGGTGGTGCACCCCTTTAATCCCAGCACTTGGAGGGAGAGGAAGAACTCTGCAAGTTTGAGTTCAAGGCCAGCCTCGTCTACAAAGCAAGAACAACCAGGGCTCCAAAGAGAAACTGTCTGGAAATATCAAACCAAACCGAACCATAAGAGAATGCAGGTGTGATATCTTTTATCTGTCCAGGCTCATAGGAGCTTCTTAGGGGTGAAGGTGACCTTTACAGGGTCTTCATCTCACCAGTGCTCCATGACCATGACAACCACACGGTCTCTCAAGCTTTACTTTGGAAGTGGGAATGACAGCTAAGCTTTCTGTTTGCTTTATTTTTTGAAATGTTTCTCTGTGTAGCCCCGGCTGTCCTGGAACTCATACTGTAGACCATGCTGGCCTCAAACTCAGCCATCCACCTGTCTCTGTCTCCTGAGTACTGGGACTAAAGGTGTGCACCACCACTGCCCAGCTGAGAGCTAAGCTTCTGTGCTTGGCCTATCAGAAGTCCTCAGTAATGTCTGAGACCTGAGTGAACAGACAGGGTGAAGACCTCATGGTGCTATGCAGTTAAACAAGGTGCTGGGAGTCTCATGAGGGAAAACTACTGAAGTCCAGTCTAGAGCTACGGCTAAGGCTCAGTGGGAGATGCTTGCTGGCCTAGCCCGAGGTTCCCAGTACCGCCAAAAACAAAAGTCCCCGTCTACTAACGACGGGAAGAGGGGGTACACTGAGAAGCTACCAGAGGCAAATATGGTGAATTTAGCATCTCTAAATGATAGAAATTGTGGAACAGCCCGTCAGGAAAAGCCACGGACCTAAGGACCCAGGGCCAGGCCTTTCCTTCTCTGAGGGACCCAGGTAAGTCGTCTCCGGCCGCAGAGTTCTCTCCTTCCTCCGATGCTCAGTTGAACCCAGGGCTTCCCACATACTGAGCAGGCACTCAGGTAAAATATGCCTCAGCCCACCTTTCTTTACTCCCTGAAAGAGCTTCATAGGCAGCAGCCCCAGCCTTGAGGCCTCGGAGCAAGGGAGAGCTCTTTTTAGGTAATTCCCATAGAAAGATCCAGTAACTGTGTAACGCTTCAGGAGACTGAGGGCTAGAAATGGCTCATCAAGTAAGCGTACACACTGCTCTCGAAGAGGACCAAGGCTGGGAATGAAGTTCAGGGTAGTGTGCCTGCCTAGCATACACAAGCCTTTCACTTTAGTCCCTAGACCAAAAAAAAAAAAAAAAAAAATTTGGTTCCCAGGACCCACTCCAGTTCCAGAGGTTCTGACCCCCTCTGCTGTTGTCTGTGGGCAACACTCTGTCACAGGCACCCTCCCCAGTACACTTATGCACACAATTTAAAAGGTTAAGCCAGGCATGGTGGTGAACACCTTTAATCGCAACACTCAGGAAGCACCGGCAGTATATCTCTGTGACTTTGAGGCTAGCTTAGTCTCGGACATAAATATACCACACATGCACACATTTACCTGGTGCTGAGAATTAAATGAAGGGACTCCAACAATTCTTCATCACTAAGCTACACTGCCAAGCAAGGCTGCAGGTTTTTAGATGGATTTTTGATTATGTACATGTAGGTGGGCATGCTGCATGTGAGTGGGGCCCTAGGGCCCCAGAGGCACAGAATCCCCGGCGCTGGAGTTACAGGAGGTCTGAGCTGCCTGAGAGGAATGGAGGGAACTAAACTCTAGACCTCTGCAGAAGCAGCCACACTCACTACTGATCAAGTCATGTCCTCAGTGCCCCCCTCCCCATCTCCTCTCCTTTTCATCCTTCTCCCTCCCTCTCCAAGCTTCACTTGTAATTTAGGCCAGCCCAAACTCACTATGCAGCACAAGCTGGCCTCAAACTCATGATCCTGCTTTAGTCAGGGAAGTGCGGGCCCAATCAGAAGTCCTTTTGTTCTACTCAAATAATCACCATCAGCAACTAAGAAGCTGTAAGTAAAGGTTTTGGCTGGTTTTGCAGCAATGGCGCCCTCTAGTGTAAAACTCTCACATAGCTCTTGTGTAGGTAGGGAGAGGAAACAGGATTCTTCAATCCCTGGCTGCAATTGGAATTGCAGCTTCCTGGCCAGTGAGCCTTGGATCCTTCAACTCTTGGCAGCAGGCAGCATTACAGCTGTTGGCCAGGGGTATTCAGGACCTGTCCTGAAAACCTGACAGCTCTCTGTAACTCTTAACAGTGACTGGGGCTGCAGTTTCTTTTCTCTGGGTCTTTTATCTTTTTAATTATTACTTTACAGATGAGTGTTTTGCCTTCCTGTAAGCCTATGGACCACATGTGTGTCTGGTGCCTGGGTAGGCAAGAGAGGGCTTCAGGTCCCCGGAACTGGAATTACAGACTGTTGTGAGCCACCATGCGGGGCTGGTGAGATGGTTCAGTGGTTAAGAGCACTGTCTGCTCTTCCAGAGGTCCTGAGTTCAAGTCCTATGGCTTACGACCATCCAGAATGAGATCTGATGTCCTCTTGTAGGGTGTCTGAAGACAGCTACAGCGTACTTACATATAATTAAGTAAAAGCCTTTGGGCCACAGTGAGCTGGGCCTGAAGTGAGTGCTCTTAACCTCTGAGCTATCCCACCAGCTACTCCTCCCCCTTTTTGAGGCATCATCCCACTCTGTAGACCAGGCTGGACTGGAACTCACAGAGATCTGCCTGCCTCTGCTTCCTGACTGCTGGCACTCATGGGTGCACTCCCGGCTCCTCTTTGGTTTTACAGTTCTCTGCTCTTCAGCCTCTGCTCTTCCCCTTGTTCCTGTCTACATGCTCTCAAACTGATGGGCTGCCGCCTCTTCGCCTGTCAGGCCGTCTGCCTCTGCTATCTCTGCCGCTTCCTCCACTGCCAGCTTAGCCCACACTACTAAAAGCAGGCAAGAGACGATCATCTAAAAGGAGTCTCTAACTGGGGCCCAGTGTTCTAACTTCCAAGGGAGCCAGCCATCTTTGCTTGTGTTGTCCCGGGAAGGGGCAGCATCAGTCACTGCAAATGCTCTGTATTGTAAAACTCATACATTGTCCCTTCCGCACCGGTGACAGCAGTGTCACTACTAGGCCACTATGAGGAAATGGCAGAAGATCACATAGAATTCATGGATGCCTGTGATAGCAAAAATGTTGAGTACAAACTACTTGAGTAGCCCTGGCTGAGGACAACCAGGGGCTGTAATAACCAGGTAAAATTGTTTCTCCAGTATTGTAGACTGTTCGTCAGGCCCTCCTGCATATTGCATATTGAGTGTGTATTGAGCCGGTTGGGAGTGGTGCACACCTTTAATCCCATGTCCCAGCACTTGGGAGGCAGAGGCAGGTGGATTTCTGAGTTCGAGGCCAGCCTGGTCTACAGAGTGAGTTCCAGGACAGAGCCAGGACTACACAGAGAAACCCTGTCTCGAAAAACAAAAACAAATAAATGTTTTGAAGAAAACACACCAAAAAAAGGGGGGGGGGTGTATTGGCAAAGAGTAGTCTGGCTAGCTATTGACTGACTGCTGCTCCTCTTAAAGAAGCCAGGGTAGGTAAGAAGGGAGAGTCCAACAACCCACCAATGAGTCAAACTGTCCCATGCTCCACTGTCTTCTGTTCACAGGAAAGTGATCAGAAGAGTATTTACCTTAAAGAACTTGTTACTTAGTAATAATTTGGATAGATTTTAGCAGTGCTGAGTACCCAGTGCTCTAAGTGGGGTGTTTCAGGATTTACAAGCACATGTTAATTCTTTTAATAATTTTTTAAAAGATTTATTCATTTATTATGTATACAGCATTCTGCTTGCATGTATGTCTGCAGGCCAGGAGAGGGCATCAGAACCCATTACAGATGGTTGTGAGCCACCACGTGGTTGCTGGGAATTGAACTCAGGACCTCTGGAAGAGCAGTCAGTGCTCTTAACCACTGAGCCATCTCTCCAGCCTCCACATGCTAATTCTTAACTGTGTCCTGCTCACTTTTCATCTTCATTGTCCCTATTGGACAAGTGATTCTTTTATTTGCCTACACCAGCTAGGCACAGGCCTGCAAACCTTTGCTTCTACTCATCTGTCTCTCCGGTACCCGAGCTATGTTTTGCAGCAATGGCGCACTCTAGTGTAAAACTCTCATGTCGCTCTTGTGTAGGTAGGGAGAGGATCAAGATTCTTCAACCCTTGTAGCAACTGGAATTGCAGCTTCCTTGTGGGTGAGCCTAGGATCCTTCAGTCCTTGACACCAGGCAGCATTTCAGTTTCAATATGTCCCAAAATGGACTAAGATTTGCACCATATCTGTGTGTGTGAGAGAGGGAGAGGGAGAGGGAGAGGGAGAGGGAGAGGGAGAGGGAGAGGGAAGAGAGGGAGAGGGAGAGGGAGAGGGAGAGGGAGAGGGAGAGGGAGAGGGAGAGGGAGAGAAACAGACAGACAGACAGACAGACAGACCAGAGAGGAACCTTGGCTGCCATTTCTCAGATTATGTCCACCTTGGTTTTGTGTGTGTGGTTCTGAGATGGGTTCTTTCATGGGCCTTGAACTAGCCTGAGAGAGTATGCTGGCAGGCCAGTGAGTCCTAGGGGGATCCACCTGTCTCTTGCCTCTGTAGCACTGGAATGACCGTGGATGCCAAGTGCTACTTTCTCCCTCCCCCTCTTCTCTCTCTCCCCACATATTCTGAGGTTTCCTAGAACACTTTCAACCTGCTCCCACCAGGACATCAGGTTATTTCTCTGCCTCTACAATATCCCTTGCTCGTCTCTGGTACTTCAAAGTGTTACCAATGGCCATTGGAGAGATTGCTCAGCATTTGCTGTTCTTTCAGAGGACCTGGATTTGATCCCCAACACCTACATCACAACCACCAGTAATTCCAGTTCAAAGGGATCCAACATCCTGTTCTGATGAACCCACTTGGTACATATGCATATATGTAGATATGCATACACATAAAATAAGAATGAATAAATAAATGTTATTTCTAGAGTTGGGGAAATGGCTTAGTGGAAGAAATGCTTCCTGTGCAACCATGAGGACCTAAGTTTGGACCTCTCATGTACAGGCTGGGCGGATGGATCACTTGTGTCTGTAACTTCAGCACCGGGATGCAGAGACAGGGAGATCTCAGGAGCTCAGTGCCTAGTCCATATGGAATCTGCGCTCACCCACCCAAGTACCAAGATTCACTGAAAGATTGAAGAATATGTCTCAAAGAATGAAGTATTTGGGGGAGACCTCTGGATGTCAGCCTCTGGCTTGCACAAGCACCCATAGAGGCCAGCGCACCCACCAATATACGTAAAAATTAACACGAAAATGTAGAGTACGTAGTAGGTGTGGTGAGAGGCAAAGGATTCTACAGTCAAGTACCAAGAAACAAAGAGGGGAAATAGTACTACCTTTAAAGCTGAAACTCATTGTTGAAAGAACATTAATTATAAAAACAGTTTTAAAAATTATTGAGCATAAAAGTAAATATCAAATGTCCGCCTTAGTTATTCGCTGCTAAAATTTGGAAGAGTAGGTCATTCCTTGTCTTTGTTCAAATTATTTGCATATATTATGCAAATACCCAGAACCACTCGAAGAACGCCTACTCAAAGAAAGTCAATGATACACTCCTCTGGACCCTTTGATTGGCTTGCCTATCCACTTCATTTGCATGACGTGATTTGATAACTGGAAAGCCCCGCCTCCCTGACGCGTTTACCTCTCCCGAATGGACACCAGACCTGAAATTCTTCCAGGGTCTGTGTAACTCCGCCCTCGACTAGCTAATCCCTTCCATTCGTCGCAGTCCCTTCCGTCTTCTCCGCTGAGAGTGGCCGGGGCCTAGCATCCCTTTCCTGCATCTCTCTCCGCTCCCAGCCTTCCGCGGACGCACCACGCATGCGCATCCTTTTTCTCCCACCATCCGTCGTGTAAATTCTGCGCCCCAACGGCCCCGCATTCCGCCCGGTCTACGCGTCTCAACTGCCGACGCCAAGGCGTCTCTCTAGCCAACCGGCGTCCTAGCGTCTGTAAGTCCCTCCCCTTTATGCAAATATCCTCCACACACTGCCTTTATTTTTTAAAGTAGGGACTACCCTGTGGAGCGGAGGGGTCGGAGAGAAAGGCTCCGCCCCCTATGCAAATCAGGGGGCGTGACCAGCCGCTGAGGGAGGCGGGAGGTGGGGGGTGCTCCCGGGGGCGGCGGTTGCCCGGATGGGCCGTTAGTCGGAGCCCAGCCGCGGAGTGAGCGAGGGAGACGGGAGGAGCCGAGCGCGGCGCCATCCGCCGCCATCCGCCCCCGCCCCGCCGCCATCCGCCCCGGGAAGCCTCTAAGCCCGGGTCCCGGACCCCCACACACCCGGCCAGGTGAGTCTGGGCGAGCCGGGCGCTGACGCCCTTTCCGGCGCGGGGCGGCGGCGGCGGCCCGGGGGAAGAAGCTGCCATCAGCCGCCGCCATCTTGTCCTCCTGCCGCCGGCCTGCCCCTCCCCCTCGGCCTGCGCCGGCCGCTCCCAGGCCGCTGTGGCGGGCCGGGGGCCGAGCGCAGCGCAGCAGCCCTCTCCTCGGGGCACGGCCGCGCTCCAGGCCGCAGTTCCCGCCCGCGTCGCGCCCTCGGGCCCTCGGCCGCCTGCTAGACCTTCCCTTTGAGGGAGCCCTTCCTCCCACCCGGCGCTCGGGTTCCCGGCCTTTCCCGGGTGTCCGCGTCGAGTCACTCCCGTCCCGCAGCCCTGCTTTGGCCCGGCATCTTTGCCTTTCCGCCTTCCCCGAGCCCCCGTTTTCCCTTTTCTCCCGCAGCCTGTCTCCTCCTTTTTCCTCTTCCCGTCCGAGCTCCTTTGACACTGCCCCTCCCCGGCCGCTTCGGCCTCCCCTCCCTGCTCCCTCGTTGACTCGATGACTCCGTCTTACTGGTTTAAATCTGTCTGCTCTTGTGATTTTTCTGCTCGCCCCCATTTCGTGGTAGATTTCAGATCGGCTTCCTTAAGTGCCTGTTCTCTAGAGCAACCCCCATCTTCTTGTCTCTGGCTTATGGTAAAGTTCTCTCCCCGATTTTGGCTTGCATCCTAGGCCTGCTTTCTCGCTGTCTCTCATCTCTCTCTCTCACACTGTTCCCACCCACAGATGAATGCCTGGTCACTCTAGGACGGACTAAGATGTAGGTTTTGGCCTGCCCGGGGAGTAAGGGCTGTTAGGGAAACAAATGCCTGCTTATCAAGAAATTGGCTGAGGGTAAAAATTGTACTTGGTTCTGGTTTTGGCCCTCTGCTGTCTGGCCCGCGGTTACAGGGTATTTTTGAGGTAGCTCCATAATGCACTGTTTTTTCTTAGTTTTACATTGGGTCCACTGGTATTTATTTATTTATTTTTTGGTAAGAATTGTTTCCAAGAGCCACGGTGGGAGCTAGTTAAGGAATAGATGGAATATTGTGCATACAGGGGTTTTGTTCAGCCTGGGAGTCTGTGGAGCCCCTGTTGTTTAGTAAGGCTGATCCTGGCACCAGCTCCCCATCTGGCCGAGCAAGCTCATAAAAATCCTTAAGCTCCCAGCATACCTTCCTTCAAACCTCCCCAGTTGGGACTTAAGGCTGCTGGGAATGGAACCTAGGACACAGGGCCCTGGGGCGTGATTAGGGGAGCTGGTGTCTAATGGGTTGGCAATCTGAAGTTCTCATACTTGCTAAATGGAGTTGTGTACCTCATTCTCTTTTTCTCTGGGGCTTTGACATGGTTCAATTTTATCATGTATCTCTGAAATTATTTTGGAGGAGTAAAAAAAGATTAGCTGCCATTTCTAAAGTGGCACAAAGGATAGATTGGGAAGATACTAGGTTGTTATTTGGTTTTCTTTGTCGGGATATGTCAGGGAGAAGGGACTGGCTGTGGAAGCTGAGTGGATTGTGGTTACTGAAGAGACTGTAATAGTTTACACAAGCTTGAGAGCCACATAATCTGGTCCCTAAAGAGAATGCAGAGAGCTTCTAGGCTTTTGTCTGTGAAAGGGCCAGAACCTGAGCTGCCAACTGTCTGGTCCACAGGCACCGGCTCGTTTTGGGGGAGGTGCCTGCAGGACCCAACGTACTCAATGAGCTTCCAGCGCAATGTCCGATCGCTCGGGGCCGACTGCCAAGGGGAAGGATGGAAAGAAGTATTCCTCGCTCAACCTGTTTGATACGTATAAGGGCAAGTCCTTAGAGATCCAGAAACCCGCTGGTGAGGGTCCTGTAATGAAGTTCCTGATATTTGCAGGCTGAGCATGTGTGGGGTATAGGCTTTCAACAAAGGCAACTAACAGACTAGAGGAACACTGGAGACCTCTCAGTTTCATCTTCAGTGCTGAACAGGGTTCTGGGCTCTGGGTAAAACACAGGTCATCCTCCTACAAAGGCGTGTTTTTGGTTCCCTGTCCTTGGACACGTAAGAATCGGAGGCAAAGAAATGTGGTGGATTTGGAAAGGTCTGGGACCGGCTTGCCCCCCGCAGGCTCAGGATCAGCCATCCCACAAAGGAGTGATGACTGTGCTGTCTCTCACCTTTCCCAGCAGAGCTCAGGGATTATTGAGTAATGGAATGGTTTCTGAGAAACACCTATAGTGAAAAGGCTGTAAATAGGATCTGGGGATGGGACACGGTGAGGTCTCCCATGTGAGGCCTTTTTGACCCTATTTCTCTCCACCTTTTATTCAGTTGCCCCTCGACATGGCCTGCAGAGTCTCGGAAAAGTTGCCATTGCACGGCGTATGCCGCCCCCAGCCAACCTTCCAAGCCTGAAAGCCGAGAACAAAGGCAATGACCCCAATGTCTCACTAGTGCCGAAAGACGGAACAGGATGGGCAAGCAAACAGGAGCAGTCCGACCCCAAGAGGTAGACCGCGGCCTGTGGAACCTGATGAGTCTTTTAGCTTTGAATTTGGGAGTATATTAAGGCCAGAGACAGAGAGAAGCACCTTCTGCACTTAGTTTGTTAGATGACAAATGAAATGAAACCTTAAATTTAGATGGAGAGAAAACAGAAAGAAACAGACAAGGCCTGTGTGACAGTTACTCTGTCCTAGTATTTGTAGATGGCAGTGCTAGGCTTGGTCAGCTCCAGCCTTGTACCAGTTAGAGAGTAAGGAAGTAGCATCTCTGGATGACCTTTCCATTCTGCCATCCCAGTTCCGATGCCTCAACCGCTCAGCCGCCGGAATCGCAGCCACTGCCGGCTTCACAGACGCCTGCCTCCAACCAGCCGAAACGACCCCCAACAGCCCCCGAGGTACCTGGAGAGCTAGAGGGGTTGGAGGAGGAAGAATGCCCCTTATTCTGCTCTCCTCATGACCGTTTGTTATACCTTTGCTTCCCTAGAACACTCCTTCGGTTCCAAGCGGGGTAAAGTCCTGGGCACAAGCCAGTGTCACCCATGGAGCCCATGGAGATGGTGAGTGCAGGAGTGTTAGAGCATATGGGAGGGAGGCAGGGGCCCTGCGTCCTTCAGGAGAGAGCCTTTGTCTCATCTCCAAATCGCCCAGGATTTAGAGCCTTCCACTTTGATGTACGTGCTCAGGAAGTGAACCCGTCTGGTGTTCACCCTCATTTCAACAGGTGGAAGGGCATCAAGCCTACTGTCGCGATTCTCTCGAGAGGAATTTCCGACCCTGCAGGCGGCTGGCGACCAGGACAAGGCTGCCAAGGAAAGGGAGTCTGCCGAACAGTCGTCTGGGCCCGGACCAAGCCTCCGCCCCCAAAGTGAGTGGCTGTCTTGTGTGAGTGAGTGCTTGCCTTCTAACCAGGCTCTGCCTGTTCACACTGTGGAAGAGCTGCGTGCTGACTGCTCACCACCTTCATCTTCTTGATGCACCCATTTGGCCCAAATCAGTGGCAACTTTTCCTCGTTTGCATTTCTAAACTACAGATTCTACAACTTGGAGGGACGGCGGTGGGCGTGGCCCTGATGAACTGGAGGGCCCGGACTCCAAACTTCATCATGGTCATGATCCCCGGGGTGGGCTGCAGCCGTCGGGCCCACCCCAGTTCCCTCCCTACCGCGGGATGATGCCGCCCTTTGTGAGTTTGACTTTGTTACTTGGAGTGGTGCCCTGAAAACCAGAGTTAAGAGTTAGGATTTAGCCGGGCAGTGGCAGTGCACAACTTTAATCCCAGCACTTGGGAGGCAGAGGCAGGCGGATTTCTGAGTTCGAGGCCAGCCTAGTCTACAGAGTGAGTTCCAGGACAGCCAGGACTACACAGAGAAACCCTGTCTCAAAACCAAAAACAAACAAACAAAAAAAAGTTAGGATTTAGTCTTTGGAAGACACAGAAAGTAGACCCCAGTGAGACGGGAAGGGAGGATGATGTGTTTAAAGGGCTGGCGACTACTCATCCCTCTAAGCAGCTATTGGGCCTTTTTGCAGATGTATCCCCCATATCTCCCATTCCCTCCGCCCTATGGACCCCAGGGGCCTTACAGATACCCGACTCCTGATGGGCCTGGGTAAGCATTCAAATTCTGGGTTTGTTATTGGGGAGACAGGGTAAGGCTACGTGGGGAGAGATGGGTTTTCTACCTAGGGGTTTCAGTTTTATATGTGATTCTGCTACATGCTATATTTAACATTGCCCCCCCCCCTTTTTTTTTTCCAATACACAGCCGTTTTCCCCGTGTGGCGGGCCCCCGGGGCTCAGGGCCACCAATGCGCCTTGTAGAGCCTGTGGGTCGGCCTTCTATTCTTAAAGAGGATAATCTCAAAGAGTTTGACCAGTTGGACCAGGAAAATGATGATGGTTGGGCAGGTGAATATGAATATTTGGATCCTCTAATGTAAAATGTGATGAAGAAATGATGGGTTGTGTGAGAGGAAGGCAGATGTGAAAGAGTAGAAGAGAGGAAATGATAGAAAGCTTAGTGCTGCCGAGGACTGAGGATGACAGGACATGGGGTGAGGATGGTTAGCATTGACTGCACCTGCTGTTGTAGTTCAGACTGTTTGCTGCATTCTGGGAAGCTATCTGGGATTGGAGAGCACACTGCTTAGTTAATGTCCATTTCCTTTTACCTCAGGGGCCCATGAAGAGGTTGACTATACTGAGAAGCTCAAATTCAGCGATGAGGAAGATGGGCGAGACTCGGATGAGGAAGGAGCTGAGGGCCAGTGAGTTAGGACGGGGGGGGGGGGGGTCTCTTCTTTTCTTGTGGTGTACTAGTCTTCATAGAAGGGCTGCGTATAGCAGAGCGTAGTTATACTGTGATCTGCCCACAGCAAGGATTCCCAGTCAGCTGCTGGTGAGGAGCCTGAGACAGATGGCAAAAAGGGCACCTCCCCTGGCAGCGAATTGCCCCCTCCAAAGACAGCCTGGACAGAGAACTCTCGGCCTTCAGAGACAGAGCCAGCTCCTCCTACCCCAAAGCCTCCCCCACCTCCACCTCACCGGGGGCCTGTCGGGAACTGGGGGCCCCCTGGGGACTACCCAGTGAGTATCTACAATTTGGGGTTGAGAGGGTCAGATGTGGGGGGTATCCACTGAATAATTGATGGTAATGACAAGAAGCTAGGGCAGGACTAGGGTTGAATCTGAGAAAAGTTTGGGAGCCTTTGGTTGTAGGAGAGTTGCGGAGATGAGTTGGGATGTTGGGAAGGAAGGCCTGCATGACTAGGTCTCCAGAGTGACAGAGGAACAGAGAGAAAGGTGAGGAGTTGGTCTTCACCCAGAGACCATTCATTCCAAGGCCTGGTCTTTATCCTGTAGCTGTAGACAGTTGTGTGGTCCTTGAACGAGGTGGGAGAAGGTAGAGTGACTGACATGCCTGGCCTGCTGGGTTTGCCCATTGCCAGGATCGAGGGGGTCCTCCCTGCAAACCTCCAGCACCTGAAGATGAGGATGAGGCGTGGCGGCAGCGTCGCAAGCAGTCTTCCTCAGAGATCTCCCTGGCAGTGGAACGGGCCCGAAGGCGCAGAGAAGAGGAAGAGCGGCGCATGCAGGAGGAGCGTCGGGCAGCCTGCGCTGAAAAACTTAAGCGGCTTGATGAAAAGTTTGGGGCACCTGACAAGCGGCTCAAGGCAGAGCCTGCAGCCCCACCTGTTACCCCTCCTGCCCCAGCTCTACCACCTGTAGTCCCCAAAGAAATCCCTACACCTCCAGCTCTGCCACCGACACCAACCCCAACACCAGAGAAAGAACCTGAAGAGCCAGCACAAGCCCCTCCTGTGCAGTCCGCCCCCAGTCCAGGTGTGGCTCCAGTTCCCACTTTGGTGAGTGGGGGCGGCACTGCCAGTAGCACCAGCAGTGGCAGCTTCGAAGCCAGCCCAGGTATGGAGAAAACGATTAGGACCTACTGGGTGTCATCTGCTGGGCCTGAGGGGGTCCCGGGCAGCACAGATGGGTGCCCATGCCAGAGAGTACTGAGTGGCAGGGTATGTGGGAGGAGAATCTAAGCATCTTATAGAACAGAACATTTCTGCTTGTATGTTTTCTGGTAGTATCACAGGAATACTCGAGGCTTTAAAGTATTTTTATAGCTCTTAAACAGGATGAGCACTTAAGACAGTTGTATTTTGTTGAACACTTACTTAGCTGGGGGTGGAATTTCTGGGATATTTGACTGTTGTGATGGACCAAGTCACTGTTGTTCACTGCAGTGGAACCCCAACTGCCTTCCAAAGAGGGTCCTGAACCACCAGAAGAGGTTCCTCCACCTACCACACCCCCAGCCCCAAAGGTGGAACCCAAGGGTGATGGGGTTGGTCCTACTCGCCAGCCCCCCAGTCAGGGCTTAGGCTACCCCAAATACCAGAAGTCATTGCCACCTCGCTTCCAGCGGCAGCAACAGGTGAGGCCAAGTTCTTTCCACTTTGGGGCTCTTTGTTTCTCCACCATCCTCCTGTGTGTTGTCTTCAGGCCTGGGTTTGTCTTCCTGTTGTAGCATAGTTCCCTCCACTCCATATCTTAACTTTCTTTGTACTGATGCCCTGGGTGTGGGCTGCGGTAACCTTCTTTTCATCCTGTCTCATTCCTTGCAGGAGCAGCTCCTGAAGCAGCAGCAGCAGCAGCAGCAGTGGCAGCAGCAGCAACAAGGCACTGCCCCTCCTGCCCCAGTGCCCCCATCACCACCACAGCCTGTGACCCTGGGAGCTGTACCTGCCCCACAAGCACCGCCCCCACCTCCCAAAGCCCTGTACCCAGGTGCTCTGGGCCGGCCCCCACCAATGCCTCCAATGAACTTTGACCCCCGCTGGATGATGATTCCTCCTTATGTGGACCCTCGGCTTCTCCAGGGCCGGC
This sequence comes from Arvicanthis niloticus, assembly GCF_011762505.2. Taxonomy (NCBI): domain Eukaryota; kingdom Metazoa; phylum Chordata; class Mammalia; order Rodentia; family Muridae; genus Arvicanthis; species Arvicanthis niloticus. Next base: position 49,709,527 of record NC_047677.1, on the reverse strand, counting down.
CCCCTCTGGACTTCTACCCTCCTGGTGTACATCCCTCTGGTATGGGTCCGTGGGAGTGCTGGTGACCTCCTTAGTCCTAGGAGGGAATACTGTCTTTGTGTGACGAATAGCCAGGGAACATGATGGTATATATGCTTGGCACTTCTGAGGGTCTTGTGAGAATAGGCTTGGGAAAGAGGTAAATAGTGATCCTTCATTGGGCACAATTTATTTGTGGGGCTTAATTACTTCATAGGAAAGCTGAGTGGTTGACTTGTTTTCATGAGACAGGCAAAACCCTCACAGAACAGGAGCTGCAGGTGGTGCTTGCTCTCACACAGAGATTCATTTGGCATTGAAGGCCTGTGACAGCGTGATTTCTTTGTTTTCTTTAGGCCTGGTTCCCCGGGAACGCTCAGACAGTGGGGGCTCAAGCTCAGAGCCATTTGAACGCCATGCACCCCCTCTGTTGCGGGAACGGGGCACCCCACCAGTGGACCCCAAGTTGGCCTGGGTAGGAGATGTCTTTACCACCACGCCCACTGATCCTCGTCCTCTTACCTCACCACTGCGCCAGGCAGCAGACGACGAGGAGAAGAGCATGAGGTGAGTTGCTAGGGAGGAACTGGGTAGGCCTGAGGTGATAGGGTGCACGTGGAAGGAGTATCTAGATCCTAGTTCTCATCTGCTTGTGGTAATCCTTCTCATAGCAAACTTCTTTTCTGTTTCTCTTCAGGAGTGAGACTCCCCCAGTACCTCCCCCTCCACCTTATCTGGCTAATTATCCAGGTTTTCCAGAGAATGGAACTCCTGGGCCCCCAATCTCCAGATTCCCTCTGGAGGAATCAGCTCCCCCAGGACCCCGTCCATTACCCTGGCCTCCAGGCAATGATGAGGCTGCCAAGATGCAAGCTCCACCACCCAAGAAGGAACCCCCCAAGGAGGAACCACCACAACTGTCTGGGCCAGAAGCAGGCAGAAAACCTTCCCGTGGAGTTGGAGGTGGTAGCCAAGGCCCACCGCCACCACGCAGAGAGAATCGTACTGAGACTCGCTGGGGTCCCCGGCCAGGCAGTTGTCGGCGTGGAATCGCTCCAGAGGAACCAGGTGTCCCTCCTCGGCGAGCTGGGCCTATAAAGAAGCCATCACCACCTGTGAAAGTAGATGAGCTGCCTCCTAAGTCCCTAGAACAGGGGGATGAGACCCCCAAGGTCCCAAAGCCAGATGCACTCAAGACAGCTAAGGGCAAGGTGGGCCCCAAAGAAACCCCACCGGGTGGAAACCTGTCTCCTGCGCCCAGGCTTCGGAGGGACTATTCCTATGAAAGAGTAGGCCCTACATCTTGCCGCGGCCGGGGCAGAGGCGAATATTTTGCCAGAGGAAGGGGTTTCCGGGGGACCTATGGGGGCCGGGGTCGGGGAGCCCGCAGCCGTGAATTCCGAAGTTACCGAGAGTTCCGAGGAGATGATGGGCATGGGGTTAGTGCAGGGGGAACAAACCACCCTTCTGCTCCCCGAGGCCGCACTGCCAGTGAGACACGAAGTGAGGGTTCAGAGTATGAAGAAATCCCCAAGAGACGCCGCCAGCGTGGCTCTGAAACAGGCAGTGAGACTCACGAGAGCGACCTGGCCCCCTCTGACAAGGAAGCCCCACCACCCAAAGAGGGAGTGCTCTCTCAGGTCCCTCTTGCCCCCCCACAATCAGGAGCTCCCCCATCACCAGCTCCAGCCCGGTTCTCCACTGCCCGAGGTGGTCGTGTCTTCACTCCCAGAGGAGTGCCATCACGCCGTGGCCGAGGTGGGGGTCGGCCCCCTCCTGTTTGCTCTGGCTGGAGCCCTCCAGCCAAGTCCCTGGTTCCAAAGAAACCTCCAACAGGTCCTTTGCCCCCAAGTAAGGAGCCTTTGAAAGAGAAGCTGATCTCAGGGCCTCTGTCCCCCATGTCCCGAGCTGGCAACATGGGTGTAGGCATGGAAGATGGGGAGCGACCCCGACGGAGGCGACATGGCAGGGCTCAACAGCAGGACAAACCACCTCGTTTCCGAAGGCTGAAACAAGAACGTGAAAATGCTGCCAGAGGAGCTGATGGCAAGCCCCCTTCCCTAGCCCTTCCAACCTCCACCCCTGGACCTGAGGAGACACTAGCAACAGTCACAGTTCCCCCACCCCCTCGCCGCACAGCTGCTAAGTCTCCTGATCTGTCAAACCAGAACTCTGACCAAGCCAATGAGGAATGGGAGACTGCATCAGAGAGCAGCGACTTTGCCAGTGAGCGCAGGGGTGACAAGGAGACTCCCCCAGCAGCACTTATGACCTCTAAAGCTGTGGGGACTCCTGGGGGCAATGCAGGTGGGTCTGGACCAGGCATTTCAACCATGTCTCGTGGAGACCTGAGCCAACGAGCCAAGGATTTGAGCAAGCGGAGCTTCTCGAGTCAGCGGCCAGGCATGGATCGCCAAAACCGGCGCCCAGGCACTGGGGGCAAGACTGGCAGTGGTGGTGGCAGTAGTGGAGGTGGTGGTGCAGGCCCTGGGGGGCGGACCGGCCCAGGACGAGGGGATAAGAGGAGCTGGCCCTCTCCCAAGAACCGAAGGTAGGTAAGGGTAGATGGCTAAGTAAATTCTTAGGGTTGCTGGCTTGAGGGTGGTACCAGGGAGTTGCAACTATGAGTTAAGTCCAGCATCAGAAAGTCACCATAGATCTTCCATCCTGGCAGTTAGCTAAAGAGTTGGCAGTCCCCATGCATGTTTTGTTCTGGTTTTCTCAGCACATCTTCATAAACACAAAACTTGGAAAGGGTTTTATCAGGGGAGAGAACAGGGTGCTAGAGAAGTTAGAAAGTAGGTGCGTGACTTACAGGGAGCAGAGTCAGAATTTAGTGAGCCCAGGAGCTGATGCTTCGCTTTTTCCAGCCGTCCTCCTGAGGAGCGACCTCCAGGACTTCCTCTGCCTCCGCCACCCCCCAGCAGTTCTGCTGTCTTCCGCCTGGACCAGGTTATCCACAGCAATCCTGCAGGCATCCAGCAGGCTCTGGCCCAACTTAGCAGCCGCCAAGGAAATGTAACTGCACCAGGGGGGCACCCAAGGCCTAAGCCTGGGCCTCCCCAAGCCCCTCAGGGCTCCTCCCCACGGCCCCCAACCCGTTATGACCCCCCGAGGGCCAGCAACGCCATCAGTTCTGGTAAGCCAGAGGCAAGTGGGTGGGAATGACTCCATCCCCAAAGGTCAGGTGCTGGAGTGGGGAGCAGAAGTTTGTCATGGGGCCCCTGCTATTGGGTTCTGCAGAGCTGGAAGGACTGGGAGGTAGAGTCGGGAGAGCAGGCTAGGGTCAGTGGTAGAATGAGGTGAATGCTGACAGTTTTCCCCTTTTCCCCAGACCCCCACTTCGAGGAGCCAGGGCCGATGGTGAGGGGGGTGGGCGGGACTCCCCGGGACTCTGCCGGGGTTAATCCCTTCCCCCCGAAACGGCGGGAGCGGCCTCCCCGAAAACCGGAGCTGCTGCAGGAGGTGAGGGATGGGGCTGGAGACTGGGCCTCATTGCATTCCCCCCCCCCTTTTGAAGGTTCTTGGTTATGCTTTCTGTATGCTTTTTACATTTCTGTTATTGCGCTCGCTCTTACCCCAGACTCTCATTAGTGATCACCACTTGTCTCCCATGTGTCTGTCTCTCCTGTTGCTGCTGCTGCTGTTCATTCTGCCCCAGCTTATTTGTATTTTGCCCTTCTGGGTTTTATCTTTAGGAAACTGTGCCAGCTTCTCATAGCTCTGGATTCTTGGGCTCTAAGCCTGAGGTTCCAGGCCCCCAGGAAGAATCCAGAGATTCAGGCACAGAGGCCCTAACTCCGCACATCTGGAATCGTTTACATACTGGTGAGTGAAGCTGGTGGAGGGAAAGGTTGGAGTGGGGCACAGTGGTGTGAGGAGGGTCTTAGTTTTCTCATTGCCTACCTCGTTCGTGGTTGGTGTTCTCTTCCAGCCGCAAGCCGCAAGAGTTACCAGCCTGGCTCCATAGAGCCCTGGATGGAACCCCTGAGTCCCTTTGAGGATGTGGCAGGCACAGAGGTGAGGAGACCTTGGGATGGGGATAGCAGTGATGTTCTTTGAGTGTTGGTCATGTTTCTTTACCTACTCTGAATAGACACAGCGTTTGAGGCTGTTCTTTTGGTGTTGTCTCTTTTCTTTGGTTGGCATGTGACACCTGTCAGGTGTTGGGAGTGTTTTACCTAGCTCCTTCTCCACTCTTCAGATGAGTCAGTCTGACAGTGGGGTGGACCTGAGTGGAGATTCTCAGGTGTCATCAGGTCCCTGCAGTCAGCGAAGTTCCCCTGATGGAGGACTTAAGGGATCAGCAGAGGGACCTCCTAAGCGGCCTGGAGGACCCTCACCCCTAAATGCTGTTCCTGGTGAGAGTGCATCTGGCTCTGAACCCAATGAACCTCCTAGGAGACGGCCACCTGCTTCCCATGAGGGGGAAAGAAAGGTAAAGAAAGTCAAAGGATGGATGAGGAAATGTCAGCAGGGCCCCTTCCTCACGCCTGTGTTTGACAGACTGTCCTTTCTTTCCAATGTGCTTTGCTTTTTCTTGGTTTGTTTCTTTGTCACCCAAATACTCTTTGTTTCCCAATAGGAGCTGCCCCGGGAGCAGCCTCTGCCCCCTGGTCCCATAGGCACAGAACGATCACAGCGCACAGACCGAGGCCCAGAGCCAGGCCCTCTCCGACCAGCCCACCGACCGGGCTCTCAAGTTGAGTTTGGCACTACCAACAAGGTCTGAATGGGTTCCACTTGGACATGTCCTCAGTTGGGTATGAGATGATGACAAGTGGGGTGGGAGTTTGAATTCTGTTACAATCTTCCCTGCACATTACAGGACTCAGACTTGTGCCTAGTGGTAGGAGACCCTTTAAAAGGAGAGAAGGAGTTGGCGGCATCAGCCACAGAGGTAGGTGGGAAGCCCGTGAGTTTTGATGCCAGGAAGTAAGAGTAATGAGCATCTAGGGCAGCGGCCTCACCTTCCCAACCTTGCTGCCATGTTGGTACAGCTCCTCATGCTGGGGAACCCCAGCCCTGAAATGACTGCATTGCTACTTGATAACTGTCACTCTGTTGCTGTTATGGAATGTAGTGTAAATATCTGATATGGGGCCCCTGTGAAAGGGTTGGTTCAGCAAAGGGCTTGTGACCAACATGTTGAGAAGCACTTCTGTATAGTGTAAGCACTCCATTTTGACAAGGCTTCTTTTGCTCAGGCCGTTCCCATATCCAGAGACTGGGAGCTGCTCCCTAGTGCTTCTGCTTCTGCTTCTGCTTCTGCTTCAGCTGAGCCACAGTCCAAGAGCCTGGGTTCTGGGCAGTGTGGTCCAGAACCCAACCCTTCAGGTCAGCGTCTGTACCCTGAGGTCTTCTATGGCAGCCCTGGACCTCCTAATTCCCAAGTAAGCTCCATTTTCAATCATAAGCCCCTTTCTGCCTTTTTTTTGAGACAGCACCTGGAACATAGTATGTAGACTAGGCTGGCCTCAAACTCAGATTCACCTGCCTCTTCCTTCTAGGTGCTGGGATTAAAGATGTACCCCACCAACTTGCTCAGCTGGATAATGGTCTTTCTTTGTTTTTTTTTTTTTTATTACTTTTTTTAAAATGTTTCTAGTTGGTGTGCCTGCCCCAGTGCATGTGTTATAGTGCAGGCAGAGTTCAGAGGACAGACAGCTTTGCAGTCCTTTCCACCTCTGCCTGCATGGATGGGTCACAGGGTACCAGGGTCAGCAGCAGGGCCTTTATCTGTTGAGTGCTCTCACTTGCCCTGAAGTTGGTTCATTTATAAAACATTACATTGTGTTCCATTTTCCTTTTTCCTCCGGTGTGTAGGATGGGCGGTTCTCCCTATCCCAAGTCCCCAGGAGGTTTTTATTTCATGTGCATGGGTGATTTCTCTATTTTAAAATTTATTTTTTATTTGTGTATATTCAGCGGGTAGGTGCACGTGATTGCAGATGCTCACGGAGGCCAGAGGTGTCTAGCCTCTCTGGAGCTAAAGTTAAAGATGGCTTTGCCCTGGAGAAAGTAGTGCCTGTTCTTAACTGCTGAGCTGTCTCTCCAGCCCCCAGCCATGCCCTGTTCTCATATTCTATTTTGAGACAGAGTTTTGCCAAGTTAATCATACTGGCCTTGAGCTAACTCTATAGTATAGACTGGCCTTGAACTTGATGGCTGCCGCCTTTGACATCTGTCTTCCTAGGAGCTGAGGCCCTTGGCCTGTGGGATGGTGCTGCCCACTCTGGCCTGGGTGGGTGCTCTTCTCTAGGTTAACCCTCTCCTCTCTCCTAAGACATCCAAACACAGAAGGGTGCTCTATTGTCACCTAGGTGTTTCTCAGTCCAGTTGACAGCCGAGATTACCCATCACACTGCACTAGAGAGCAGACTTGGGACTCACATGCAGTGAAGCCTGCTGCCACTATGCTGTATATATCTATATCTAGCCTGAGTTAGCTTTTCTTGAACAGACACTGGAACTGCTCCTGTCGCTTTTCTCCAGCAGGTTTCTGGGGGTGCACCCATCGACTCTCAGTTACATCCCAACAGTGGAGGCTTCCGTCCTGGGACACCCTCATTGCACCAGTACAGGTAAAACTAGATTATCTCCAGACTTAGAAAAGGAGTGGAGATAGATCGCAGGGGAGAGGATAACAAAGAATAGTGGATTAAAGTATCACTCAAGCTAAGGAGTAACACCTGCTCTCCTCTCCCAACTTCTTTTCAGGTCACAGCCTCTGTATCTGCCCCCAGGTCCAGCCCCTCCCTCGGCACTGCTCTCTGGGGTAGCTCTCAAGGGCCAGTTTCTGGATTTCTCAGCACTGCAAGCCACAGAGCTGGGGAAGTTGCCTGCTGGGGGAGTTCTCTACCCTCCACCATCCTTCCTCTACTCTGCAGCTTTCTGCCCCAGCCCTTTGCCTGACCCACCCTTGCTTCAGGTATGAGCTGGGCAGCTGCTCAGGCAGCAGAGAGGATGTTCTTGGGGGACTTGACCTGTTCTGGTTTCTCACTCTGTTGCCCAGGAGAGCCTGGAAAACATCATGTTATTCAGATTACAAGTCTGGGCCATCACACCCACCTGAGAATTGACCTTTTCCCCATTTCCCAACAGGTACGCCAGGATCTGCCATCCCCTTCAGATTTTTACTCTACTCCTCTGCAGCCTGGTGGCCAAAGTGGTTTCCTTCCTTCGGGAGCCCCTGCTCAGCAGGTATCTTTGATCTTCCCACTTCCCTTCATTTTCTGCCTCTGGCTTAGTTTGGATTTTCCCACATGCCTTCTTGTTCTAATGAACTCGCTGGGGATTTTTTGTTGTAGATGCTTCTACCTGTGGTAGACTCACAGCTGCCAGTGGTGAACTTTGGCTCCCTGCCACCAGCACCACCCCCTGCTCCACCCCCTCTTTCTCTGTTACCTGTGGGTCCTGCTCTCCAGCCCCCCAACCTAGCTGTGCGGCCCCCACCTGCTCCTGCTGCTCGGGTCTTACCTTCACCTGCCAGGCCCTTCCCCCCTAGCTTGGGGCGAGCAGAGGTAAGGTGTAAAGGTTCAGTATTTCAAGTTTTTGAAGGAAGGCAAGGTTCAGTCTCTGTGCCCAAAAGGGAAATAAAGGGTAAATGGTTCAAACAGGAAGTTCATAGGATAAATTATTTTTACTTCCAGCTGCACCCAGTAGAACTAAAGCCTTTCCAGGATTACCGAAAGCTGAGCAGCAACCTCGGGGGTCCTGGGTCATCACGGACTCCCCCATCTGGAAGGTAAACAGGAGTGGGATACAGACATTGCATCCCCAGGGATTTTCTTTGAAACCTGGGCAGGTCTTGGGCTTGCCTTGACCAACTTTCCTCCCGTAGGCCCTTCTCTGGTCTCAATTCTCGTCTCAAGGCCCCACCTTCCACCTACAGTGGAGTATTCCGAACTCAGCGCATTGACCTCTACCAGCAGGTGAAGGAGAGAACTTGTGACTCCACCCCCCACCCCACCCCCCCAGCCTAAGTTCGGGTCACCTTCTGAGCCCCTGAAGGATTGCTGACTTAATCTTCCACATGTACCTGTCCTCAGGCTTCCCCACCAGATGCCCTGCGCTGGATGCCGAAGCCTTGGGAACGGGCAGGGCCACCTTCTCGAGAAGGGCCTCCCCGAAGAGCAGAGGAGCCTGGGTCCCGGGGGGAGAAGGAGCCTGGATTGCCCCCACCCCGCTGAGGGAGTTCCCCTTGACCCCCATCCCCGGGGCTTGTATATAGATTATAAATATATAAGGGGAAAGGGGAGGGTGGGGAGGGGTCGTGGGTCTGGAGTCTCACTTCCCCTCTTCTCTTCCCCACTCCCCTATCCCTGGGGCCGTTTGTTAAAAAAGAATAATAAAAGAATTAAAAAAAAAAAAGAAAGAAAGAAAGTCATGGGTGGGGGGAATTGGCCATAATGTTTTACACTAAGTAATGGGTTCAGTAAGTTACCTGTTAATTACTTCAGGGTTCTAGAATTAAGAGTTTGGATGAGGTCAGTGGGTATCTGTCTTAGGGTTTCTATTGCTGTGACCAAGTCAACTCTAACAAATCCCACTCCACTTCCTCCAACAAGGCCACACCTAATGTGACTCCATATGAGCCTTTGGGGGCCATTTTCATTCAAACCAACACATTCCACTCCCTGCGGGGGGGCCCCCCCCCCGTAGGCTTGTAGCCATATGTAAAAATATATTCAGTCCAGCTTCAAAAGTCCCCATAATTATCAGTCAGAACCCTGTCTGAAAGAGTCCAGTCTCTGACATTCATTGCAGTCTCTTAGCTATAAAAAAAGGCAGATCATGTATTTTCAACATACAGTGGCATAGAATATACATTACCATTCTGAAAGAGGGAGAATAGTGAGGGAATAGTGGACCAACATTGGAACAAATATCAGCTGGTCAAACTCTAAAATCTGTATCTCTGTCTGATGTCAAAGCTTTTCAGATCTACCAACTCGGTTCAACTTGCTGGCAGTAATGCATTGCTCTCAGGTGGTTCAACTCCTTAGTAGCTTTCTTCATCCCTCAACTCTGGCATCACCAAGATCTTGGGGTTTCCAAGGCAATCCATTTCCACAGCTTCACACTCTGGGCTCTCTAGGAGGAGTTACCAGAAGCCAGAACCAAAGCTGCCAAGTTCTGCTGTTTGCCAGGGCTAGGACATGGCTGCCTTTCTAAATCACATTACCAATGTTTTGTGGTGGTTTCCTTTGCTGCCTAAGCTTGGCTGTCCATGAAAAGAGTGCCTGCCTTTTGGGAAGCTTAGCTGGGAGGGGCCTTGCCACCACTGTTTATTCCACTTGGCAACAAGCTTTTCATTATCTACACTTCCTCAGGTCCTGAACAGTAAGTACATTTTGTATTTTTTCTTCCTCATCTTTTCATCATATGTCTGCGCAAGTGTAGGCGCTAATAACCAGGTCAATACTATGCTGTCTGGAAATTCCCTCTTTCAAAGCTAAGGTTAGTCTTCAGTTTAGTCTCAGGCAGATTTTTATTTGAACAAGGGCAGAAAGCCACATTTTTTGGTACAATATCAGAAGAGTGGTCAGTAGGCCACATACTAAAACCATAACCCCTCACAATTCAAATGACCCTCAGAACTACTGTCTTCCATGCTAGCATGGCACATTAAACCACACTTAAATGCACTCAGCTGCTTTCCTAAAGCAAAGTGCACATTTCTCCAAACAATCAGGTCTATCTCTGGAATACTGGTACCAACTTCTCACCTAGTTAGGGTTTCTATTGCTGTGAAGAGGACAGCCACTCATAAAATATGTTTAATTGGGGTTGGCATACAAATTGGGAGGTTTATTTAGTCCATCATCAGCATGGTACTGGAGGAGCCAAGCTTTGCACATCTGGATCAGCAGGCAACGAAGACTTGAGCTTCTGAAACCTCAATGCCCCACCCCAGAGACACTTTTTCCAAGGCCACACCTCCTAATACTGCCACCTACTATGGGGCCATTTTCATTTAAAACCACAGTACCACAGGGCCTCCAATGTTCCTGGTTTCCTTTGGCATGGAGCTCAGTCATCAGGCCTTTCAGGTGATCAGGTGGAAACTTAAAGTGAGGGCTGTTAAGGCCGCTGGTATCAGGCAGCAGAGGAGCATGGGTATCAGGAATGCTACTTAAGCTTAAAAGCTCAAACTACTGACAGACTTGCACACACTCCATAAGGAGCCTATACAACAACGTGTAAGAGGATCTAGGTTTCTATGGAATGTGTGAAGAAACGCATAAAGAAAAGGTACTCAACACCACCAGACAAAGGAGCCAGGAAAATCCGACTTTTATTTCTTAAATACTGTGAAGGAAGGGGGGAAATGGTCCGTCCCCTGGTGAGAAAGCTAGGGGTCATCAGCAAATGCCCGGTGGGCATTAGGGAAGCGCTGGGGGCTGTAGTTGGGATCTTCCTGCAGTCGTTTTTGGATATCAGACCGGAGCTACAAAGAGAAAACACCAGCAGGTCAGAGGAGCCCCGGCTTAGACCTATGATCCCAGAAAGCACAAAGACCAACCCTTAGGTAATACGTTCCCCACCAGCCATGCTGGCAAGCCCAATATGAGATTGCTAAGCCTTCCCATATGCCACAAGGAAAACCCTGACCATCAAGGGGCAGCCCCAACACTACCAATTCATCTCTGAATAGATCCAGGGAAGCAGGAACCTGGCCCAACCCCTCCCAATAGACCATCCCTATTCTGCTGCAAAGTGGGGGCACCTGCTGCCTGTAGCTCTCCTGAACCTCTGGTGCCTCCAGGTCCCGGCTCAGGCTCTCGGGGCTTGTCAGGGGCCGAGCTCCGGCTGCCTTAGCTGCCCGGCTCACTGCCTCTGAGAGTAGCAGCTGGGGGCCCTCACCCTGCATTGTCTGGGGGACAGGTTGAGAGGGAAAAGGGGATCAGCATCAGACCCAGTGCCACCACCCAGTTCACCCTTTCCATTAGTTAACCAGTGTCTATACTAGTATAGGGCAGGAAACAGCCTGCAAATGGTTCTGACAGCAAAGAAGGCACCAGCAGGTCAAATCACCTGGGATTCAGAGCTAGCAAAGCCCACCTTGCACATCTAATCACTTGGGAGATCACACAGCTGAGGAACCAGAACTGCCAGAAAACAGTACGGTGAAGGCCCTTATAGTAATGTACTGTGAACAAGTCTGACTCACAAACAGGCTTCCTCACTAGATGAAGAGACTAAATTAGCAAGCAAAAGCCTCTAGTTCAACAAGGGTACTGGATACACACACATCTGCAGCAAAGAGACCAACCTTTCGTCTCTTGGCAGGCATGCCACTGAGGTAGGCATCACTCAGGGGCGGCTGAGGTTTCACCTTCCGCTGGCTCTGAATGTCCTGCTGGATAATAGGGACCCATTCCTGGGGAGGAAAGGATTTGCCATAATTCCCACAACTTACAGCTCTTTAACCCACTGGATCACCTCCTGCCACTTACAGGGGGGACTGCAGCTGCCCACGGTTCTGCATCAGCTGAAGCTCCATCCTGTTCATCTCGGGAACCTCCTTCAGGAGCAGGGGGTGGAGCTCGGGACATGGCTTCTTCTGCTGTTGTTCCAGGGGCTGGGGAAGCATTCTCTCTCTGGAAGGCATAGAACAGGAAGGTTCAGAACTCTTTGCCCAAGCCCCTTTTCTTGCAGCCATCTACTCCATGTTACATGGTTTCTCAAGCAGTACCTGAGGTTCAGGGGAAGTTCTTTCTGCTCCCTGAACTTCCATTGGCTCTTCAGGAAGTGCCTGTGAAATTGGTCAAAGAAATATAAGGGGCTGTGGTGGGAGAGGTCAGTCCTGTGCATCTGTTGAGCTCCTGACACCACACCCTATTGGGTCCCTTACCTGAGGAGGATCACCAACCCTGCGAACGTATCTGAGGATGGCATCGGGACCCACAGGCATGTGCTCCAAGACCACCTGAAGCCTCAGTCCCATCATAGTTGTCAGCCAGCTCACCAAGGATGGATTCACCCCACGAGACATGCGGCGCTGAGGGCCAGAAAGCAGATTAACCATGTAACCCTCAACCTGCTTTTGCAATCTATTACATCCAGGGCAACAGGTAGTGTGTTTGGAGAAGAAAATTAAAACCTACAGGATTTAATAAAAAAAGCTGGAGAACTAAAACTGGGTGGTACTTACAATTCGGCCATTGATGACAGCAGCAAGCTCCATCTGCTGCCCCCCCAAACAGTGCAGGTTCAGGGCCAGGCATTCAAACAGGCCCTGGTTACACAGCTCCAGCAGCCGGGCTCCAAATCCACTGTCTGCAGGGAGGATGTGAGAAGGCACATGACCCCGGCAGTCCCGCATGGACAGTCCACTACCCATGCTTGGCTGGCCCCGGCCTGACCTGTACAGTGCAGCACGTGAGCAGCAATGCTGTTAAACTGCTCTTGGAGGAATTCCAAGTTTGTCCTGATGATGTCCACACCTGGTTGAACCTGCACCAAAGACTGGAACGAGACACCAAGAACTCCAAGTCAGTACTTTAACATCTAAAAGGCAGAGGCAGCAAGGCACAGCTTCCCTACCGAAACCCGACAGGAAGGAAATACACAAAGAACACTTACAAAACTCTCCCGTACATACTCTTCCAGCCCAGTGATCAGTGTGTGGGTTGCCATCTGTAGGGGGACATCAGGTCAGGGTTAGCCCACAGCCTTCAGGAGCCTTACTCCTAGCCCTACAAACTCCAAGGCTGGGGCTGAAGTACAGCTTTCACTGACTGACAGGCAGTCAGGATTAAAGAGAGGCGGGAAGGAGGAAACCTGTGGGACCTGGACTTCCACTAACCCGGATGTTGCTAGGTGTGGGCTCCTGGCCACCCAGGTAGTGCTGGTGGAAGAAAGATCGTAGCTGTGGCTGGAGCCGCTGCAGTGGCTGGAAATGGCCATGGAGCAGCATCACCACATCCACCATGGAGAAGTTCTGGCACAGAAGAGAGAGCAGAGCTCCAAAGAATCCTAAGGAAAGAGGCAGAAGTGAGCAATTGCATTCATCTCCTTGCCCAGCCCCATATACCATCAGCTAATCCCGTCCTTGCCCAGCCCCATATACCATCAGCTAATCCCGTCCTTGCCCAGCCCCATATACCATCAGCTAATCCCGTCTCACTAGTAGAGAAAGGCCACTACCTCCCCGGCTATCTCCCCAAACTCTTAACACCCACATTTTGCTTACCAAGGGCGCCATCAGCCCCAGGCTCAAAGATGTTGCTGGATCCACTGAGGCGTTGGATGAAGGCAGCAATGCTCTCACTGCTGCCCGCGCGAGCCCCCAAGGAGCCCAGGAGGGAGCTCAGCACGCCCTGCACCACTGAGGTGAAAAACTCTGGGGGCAGGCTCTCAGGACCTAAGCCGCCAGGACTCGCTGTTCCACCAGAAGGGGACCCTGGTGGAGGTGTGGTCTGCTGCTCTGGGGCAGGGGGTGGGGGTGGAGGAGGTGGAGGGGGTGGAGGGGCAGTCTGTGATGCCTAGAAGGAGGAATTAAGATTAGAAGATAAAGACCACAGGGTCAAGAATATAAAACTGCACTGTGGACATAAAACAACAGACCTATAAAGGGGGGAAAGCTAGATTCTGATCTTGACTTAAACAAAAGAAACCAAACAAACCTATTTTATCACTGTATTTATTGTTTATGGGCATTTTGCCTTCCTATCCTATATGTCTGTGAAATGTGCATGCCTATTTTCCATGGGGACCAGACGATGGTGTTGGAATCCCCTAGAACTGGAGTTACAGATGGCTGTGAACCACCATGTGGGTGCTGGGAATCAAACCCAGGTCCTCTGCAAGAGCAGCAAGAACCAGCTCTGACATCAGCTTCTTAGGACCCTGAATGGACAAGCCAGGCTAGAGCTGTGACAGCACTGGCTGCTGGCTCAGCAGAAGCATCTCTAAGAGCTCTCACCCAGCAGCTACAGGATGATAAAAACAGAATACCATTGCTCTACAGCCCCGGGGACAAAAAGGGCAGTACAGCCACTTACCTGTAAAAAATCAGTCATGCCCTGGAGAAAAGCAGGGACACCAGGCATTGCCACAGTGATGGTGGGAGAAGCCATGCCTGGGCCCCCAGCCCCTGGCCCTGCAGGTCCCAGCAGATTTCCCAGGAGCTGAGAGAACTGAAGATCAGCCGCAGAGGGCTGAGGAGGTGGAGGCTGGGCAGGACCCCCAGGAGCAGGGCCAGCTGTGGTAGCTGTGTTGGTAGTGCCAGCACTAGCTGAAGCAGTGGCAGGAGCCGGAGCTGGAGCCGGAGCTGGGGCCGGAGCCTGAGCCGGGGCCATTCCTGGAGTCCCCTGAGCTGTCAGGAACCAAGCAGAGTACAATGTGAACAAGAGCCATAGTCTAGCTGCCTCACTGCCATGTCATCTTTCCAGCAGGAAAACAAGCAAACAAGAACTAGTACCCTACAGGGACTAGGTGTAACCAGTAAGCAGGACAGGGAGAGTCGTCAAGCACAGCTGCCCCAAAATCTTAGAAGTTAAGTCTATAGTCAATGTCCTTGAACTCAGTTATCCTCCAGTCCCAGCCTCCCAGGCTCTGGGGTATAAGCATGCACTGTCTTACCCAGTGGCAGCTGGAAATACCTAAAGTTTGAGCTAGGAAAGAACAGGACTCACCCACAAGAACAGGCTGCATAAGAAGCTGCCCCACAAGGCCGCTCACCATCTGGGCCAATGAAGTGTTTGTACCCAGCCCAGCGCCCTGCTGGGGGACAGGAGAATTCAGTCTTGTCCTTTCAACAATCCACCAGGATTTCCCCACTGGTACTTCCCCCAACCCTTGCTCACCAGAGCTCCAGAGACTGGAGGTCCCCCAGGATGCGAAGGACGAGCCTGTGGAGGAGTGGGCCGGGCAATCACCACCCGAGTTGGTGCTGTTGGGAAGCCGGGCACCTGCTGTCCTGTGTGTAGCAAAAAGAAACATCAAAGAGAGCTGAGGGTTCAGTCCTTGCCTGCCAGCAGACAATACCCACCACCATCAACTACGCCCCACCTCCCAGTCCTCCCCTTCCAGGTCATTACCTGCGGCCGCGGAGGCAACAGCTGCCACCATGGCCTGATGAGTGATCTGGTGGGCGACGGCGTGCATGAACTCAGGGGGCAGGGAGGGCAGCTGGATGAGGGTGGAGCCTGGGGGGTGGGTCTGATGTAACCTTGAACCTGGACCCCTTCAACCCACCCACTCAGCCATACCCCTTTTTCTACCCAGAGCTCTCAGCCTACACTGATAACCTCGTTCTTACCCAGGGTCTGTCCGTGACCAGGAGGTCCCAGTGGACCAGTGGGAGCACTCGGCACACCACCAGGCTGTGCTCCAGAGTCTGGGCAAAGAAGACAGAAAAATATGAGAATGTGGGGCCAAGGCCTGGCTTTTTCCTCTTGTTCCATCCACCTTTCATGCCTCCAAAACCCTGCCCTGTGCCCATGGCAACAGAAGGCTGGGTTCCCTTCACACAAACCCAAGGCTAAAGCACCTCCCTCGTGCCCATCCCACACAGCACAGCCTCCATCCGTCCCTCCCTTGTGCCCATCCCACACAGCATAGCCTCCCTCCCTCCCTTCCTCCCTCCCTCGTGCCCGTCCCACACAGTACAGCCTCCCTCCCTGTCCCTCAACTCTTCTCTGCAGTGACTGTCCTAAGTCACCTTGAATGTTCATGTGCATCATGACCACGGGCTCTACACTCTGGTGGGAGATCCGGATGACCCGTGGGTGGCTGCTGGCTGGTGGCGGTGCTGGTCCGGGTGGCGGAGCTCCTTCAGTTGACGAATCAACAGTGGTAGAAGACGGAGGCAGGGATGAGGCCTGGCCTGAACCTGGAGTTGCTGCCTCCGCACCAGGAGCTGGTGGAGGCCGAGCCCCATTGCCTGTCATGGTCACAGTAGTCCCCACATTGATCTGGAAGAGAGACGGACAGGCAGATAGATATGAGAACCACAAGAACCTAATCCAGAGTGTCTGGAGAGTCACCTCTAAAGACTCCACAGCTCCACCAGCCCAGCCTTCCCCGGGCTTCTTGCTCTCTAGCCTCCCAGCAGGCAGGAGTCATCCCTATTGTACCACAACCCCCTTCTCCCTCCTGCCAGGCTCCTTGAACCCACCTGAATGGGAATGGCTGCCTGCTGGAGCACCATGGGAGTCGTGTAGTGAGACATAGGCCGTACCACATGCAGATGCCGTGGAGGGGCACAGGCCAGATTGCAGCGCAGATCGGACAATGCCACGAAAGTGTTGCCCAGTAGCCGCAAGCTCTCCCCCACCAAGTTGATCAACCGCTGGTCCTCCTCACGGCCCTCATGCTGTGCTCAAGTCAAACCCAGAAAAGCATGAAATTAACAACAGGGATGACTGCCTTCTGAAATGATGCCACATCCTCTGTCTTTGGAAGCTTCTGCATTAACCAAAGCTTTCCAAGAAAAATTTCAAATAAATTCTATTCAATACACATATGGAGTTTTCTACGAAATACGCCAAATGTTAAGCAACCACCTGTAATTCTTATTCTGTACATTTCCTAAACAATGAAGGACAGACACACAGACACACAAGACTGCCACCATCCCCATCACAGTAGGATGCTCTCCTACAGAGGATTCTGTGCTAACACTGAGGACAGTGACAGACTATCTGCATGTCAACCTGTTGCTCTGAGGTACTAGGAGGGAAAGGGCCATTAGAAGGCTCACGTTGTTGTTGTAGTCTGTAGTGGCAGCAGCACCCAGGACCTCACAGTAGCGTTGCAAGAAGGGCTGAAGACGGCGCTGCAAGCGCTGAAGCTCCTGGAGCACCTCCACATGCTCTGCAGGGGAAGGGTGGCTGTGGAGACAGCAGGGCAGTGAGTGGAGGCTGTCCTCAGAGACCCCTTCCATTCCCCAGAGGTTCTCTCTGCTCTCTTAAGAACAGCCAAGAGGAGACAGCCAAGCGCTCCCACCTCCAGCACAGTCCCGTGCAAAGGAGGCCAAGGCACTCAAAGCCAGGCAGGCCTCTGCAAACCAGAGCTCCAGGGCAACCGAGATCATCTTGCCTTCTGCTAGGCTGCCAGTCCTACCCATCTTCATCTACATGAGCTGACCTCTGACCCCACAATACTGCAACCATTAAGACCCACCCCGAGCAACCACTCTCCTATCCTCACAGCCTTCCTAGTCCTTGCACTACACCATGACCAACCTCCCTCTAAGTCCCCAAAGGTTCCCTGCATCTCTCACTTGGGTGCATTTGTCTCTGGCGCGGGTGCTGGGCCTGTGGGTGCTGGGCCCGCTGAAGCTGGGCCAGAGGGCGTAAGCTCTGGAGTCTGGGTTGGGGGACGTTCCTCCATTTCTTCTGACTCCATGGGCTCTCGAGGAGGGGCTTCACTTTCAACTGGTTCTGATGTTTCTGAGGCCACAGTCGGTGTCTGTGAGGGTGGCTGACTGGCCTGTGCTTGGGCTCCCCCTCGACACTGAGGGTGGAAGAAGAGTCAGGACAGCAAAGGCAGATACTATTACCACTGTTGAGGTTTATGCAGACCAAAGAAGTCAAGAGTAGAGCTGACTCCTGAGAGCAGGGCTGTGCAGTCCCATGACTGGCAGAGACGATGCTCAGTTAGGATCTACAGTGTTTACAGACTAAGGAAATGTTCTCCTAATTTCCATAAAGAAAGGAAATGGTCACAGGCTGCAACTATAACACAAGTGACAAAAGTACAGCACCCCTAAACTGAACAAAGCAATTAGGATTCCCCTAAACTGAACAAAGCAATCAGGATCCCCCTAAACTGAAACACAATCAGGATACCCCTAAACAGAAACACAGTTAGGGTAGTCCTAAACTGAACACACAGTTAGGGTACCCCTAAACTGAAACACAGTTAGGATACCCCTAAACTGAACAACATGCAGTTAGAATACCCCTAAACTAAACAAGACAGTTAAAAGATTGCTAAAGAGTGCCTGGCGGCGGCGGCACACAACTTTAATCCCAGCACTCAGGAGGCAGAGGCAACTGGATCTTTGTGTGTTCAAGGCCAGCCTCATCTACAGGGTGAGTTCCTGAACAGCCAAGGCTACACAGAGAAACCCTGTCTCAAAATCAAACCAACCAACCAACAAAAACAAAAAAAGGAAGGAAATTTGCAGCATGCAGCCACGCATGGTCCCTCAAACCTATACTCACAGTACTTTGAGAAGAGGAGCTAGAAGGTACTGTGAGTTCAAGGACAGCCCAGGACAGTGTGAGTAAAAGAAGATGGGTGGTAGTGGCTACTTCTTTAAGTGAAGGACGTCTATAACATCATCTGGCAAGTCTGAAAGGAACTCTTCACACACCAGGGGTCGGAAGGATTGGCAGCAGCACAGAACAGCAGCACAAGCCTGTAAGTCTCACTTGAGAAGCTGAGGCATGCAGACTGGCAACAATGAGACAGCCTCACAAAGATACTATCTCTGCCTAAGAGTACTACAGAGAAAACCCCAGACTAGGAAGGCAGACTCCTCAGCCAATGTGGACCTTGCCAGGAATGTTCTTATTGCAAGACCATGAGGAAAAGGGGAGGAACACAAAGTAAACTCTAGCCTACCAGACTGGCCCACTCACCTCCATCCGGGACAGTAAGGTCTGTATATCCCTAATCATGTGCTGAGCCATCACCAGCCGCACCCGGGGCTCACTCTACAAGACAAGGATGTTCATGGCAGGGCTGAGAGAAAGTCATGAGCTCCGCAACATACTAAACCAGCTCCCAGGCATCTTCTCAGCCAGGTCCGCCCCCACCTCATGGCCTCCTTCTCCCAGATCCCCTTCCCTGACCCTCCCAGGCCCCTCAATACCTGAATTGGGGCCTGTTCCATGTTGATGTGAACATCCACAGCAGAGCCGTCACTCTGGGGAAAGGGCAAGGGAAGTTGCTCTGGGAGAAGCCACATACTAAACCCTTCTCACTGCCAATTCCTTTCCTAGAGCCCCTCCCCTCCTTTCTTCAAACACTGAGGCCAGTACAGGTCAGAGTGCCTTCCAAACCAATGCAATCTCTCAAGACACCTATCTTCCAAGCTCCCTGCAGCTGCCATAGCCAAACCTACGATTCCCAGCAAAACCCTCCCATGTAAGAAACACAGGCTCACAGGAAGATTGAAGGTTCCAACCATGACATAGCTGTTGGCATTCCGGTCATGAACAGAGGCCCCAGGGGCCCGAGTGCCGGGCAGGGGTGCCCCACCATGAGTAGCTGAGGCAGAGCCTGTCCCAGAAGATGCTCCAGAAGGAAGCTGAGTCTGAGGAGGAGCCCGTTCCACCAGGTGGATAACCTTTCCCCCAACATCTGCAGAAAAAAAGAGATACACAGTAAACCTTTAAGTATCTCAAACAGAGGCCTCTGGACAGCAGCCTCAAGCTCAGCATCCCCTGGCCCCTTACTGTATTCCTGGAGCTTCTTATCATCTTGCAGAACCCGGCCCTGGTAGATGAGCCGCTGTTTCTCGGAAGGGATGCTGACAGAAGCAGCTATGTGTTCCTTAAACTCCTTTACGTTCATCTGAAAGGAGAGCCGTGTACTGATATCAGAAAGTGAGAGAAAGAGTAAAGAGGGAGGAACACCTGACTCCAGGTGCCGATGTCAAAATCAGACAGTCTCACTAGCCAACTGTATCAACAGGCCAATATGTATTGAGTCAAAAAAAAAAAAAAAAAAAAAAAAAAAAAAAAAAGAAGTCAGGCTGGAGAAATGGCTCAGTGCTTAAGAGCTCATATTGATCTTGCAGAAGTCTCCAGTTCAATTTCCAGCAGCTCACAACTACTGGTAAATACAGCTCTAGGAGACCCAGTGTCTCTGGCTTCTAGAAGCATTTGCACCCAGAGGCAGAGGCACATATCCGCCCCCACACCAACACATAAATAAAGATAAGCGGGATGTGGTGGTGCATGCCTCCAGCATTTGAGAGGCAGAGGCAGAGGCAGGGAGATTTCTTATGAGTATGAGGCCAGCCTGGCTTACATAGCCAGCTCTACAATAGCCAGAGCTATGTGGAGAGATTGTCTTTTTTTTTTTTTTTTTTTTTTGTATTTTTTAAAAAGGAAATAGAAAAAAAAAAAATCCAGCTGGGCAGTGGTGGATCCCAGCACTTGGGAGGCAGAGGCAGGTGGATTTCTGAGTTCAAGGCCAGCCTGGTCTACAGAGTGAGTTCCAGACCAGCCAGGGCTACACAGAGAAACCCTGTCTCAAAAAAAAAAAAAAAAAAAAAAAAAAAAAAAATCCAAATAACAACAGTAAATTAATACAACTAAATCTTATAAGAAAGAAGCTGAATAGCTCTCCCTGTCTCCTTCTTGGCTTACTATCTAGAGACAGCAGTGATCCTTTTCTAAACTAAAACAATAGCAGGAGTTCATGGCCATAATCTCAAAGCTAAATGTACAGATGGGCACCGTGGCACAAGCCTCTCATCTCAAGGATGCAGAGGCAGGTGGATCTGACTGCCAGGCTAGCCATGACTACAGAGTGGAACCCTGACTTAAAGCACAGAAGGAGGGCTGGAGAGATAGCTCAGCATTGCTCTTGCACAGTACCAGAGTTCAATCCCTAGCACCCACTTAGTAGTTTACAGCCATCCGTGACAGAGGCGGGGCCATCGTTTCCTAACTTCCACATCATGAAAAGGCCGCAGGCCGCAGGCCGCAGGGTGTGAAAGGCTCTTCTAACCTTCTTATGCACTAAGTGCACACAGGTGCACATATGTATTTCCAGACAAAGCGCTCACATATAAAATAAGAACAAGTAAAATCTTTGAAAAGAAATTGAAAACACAGACATCCCAAAACAACCGGACAACCGTCACCACCACTGTGAGTGATTCGGGGTCTGAAAGGATAACTAACAAGACGGTCAGAAAGGAACATACAGCAGTAATTACTCTGTGATAAGTCCAAGGTTCAATGCCCAGCAGAACACCACACACACACACACACACACACACACACACACACACACACATACATAAGGGAAAGGGGGAAGAATAAACAAAACAAAAACAATAATAGCACACACCTATGACCCCAACCTTGTAAAGCAGAGACAGGAGAATGTGTACAAGACCATCTGTCTAAGACATTTAACAATGTAAGACCCTACCTTAAAAAAAAAGGCAAAAGCCAGTCAGATGTGGTCCATCTACAACCCTCTAGTCCTATATCATAGTGCCTACAATCCTAGACAGCGAAGGCAAAATGGTCAGAGGCCAAAGTCAGGCTGGGCTATATGAGATACTGTCCCCACCTCCCCAGAAAGACAAGTAAATAATTCTTGGTAGGGCAAAATTAACTACCACATGTACCTACTCTACTCACAAAAGTCTATGTGGCGTTTTAAATATCTACTTTAGAAAACCACAAAAATAACCTGCTCATGATGGTGTCTCAGAGAATTATGCAGGAAAAACAAAAGGTAATTATGGCCACACTGCGCCAAGCTCAAGACTCAAATTATGCCTCAGCTATCGGCAATTCTACTTCCCGGTGTAAGGAAGCAGGTTTCTGTTATCTATAAAAATAGTACCAACCTATGAACAACCTGTTTAAAATAGAACACACACACATCACACTAGTCTGAGGTGCCCCCTGTGTTGTGTCTGCCCCTCTGGGCTGGGGTTTGCACAGAATACGTATAGATTCCTCCTCTGCACTTCCTTCTTCACTGAGTTCTGTCAAGGTGAAGACAGACTAAACAAAACCTGCCTTACTCAACATTAACAGCAGATGTCCTATCCAGTAAGGGACAAAAGAGTCAATGACAAGAAAATCAGGGTCATACTTCACAAGACAAACCAGCAAAAGGGGTGTCACCTCTACAAAGTACTGGTGTCTCACCTGGGCCCCCACAATAAAAGTCCGAGTCTGAGAGTCCAGGGTCTTCACCAGTACCTCCAGGCTGTCAGGCTCCTCCATAGCGGTACTGGCACTATCACTCGGCTCCATGGCCGACAGCTCTCTGAGGAAGAACGAGGGATGGGGGGATGGTTCGCTGTCGTTCGCACTGTATTTTATACACCCGGAAGCCTCTCTAGACCCAATCTCCGACCCAATCCCTTAAAAGTTTCTCATACACAAGCACATATATTCATCCTCCTCCTCATCCCCCCTTTTTGATTCGGGGGCACAGGAATAGAAACACAAAGGGTAGGAGACCGACGGCATAGGGAGATGAAGGACGAGGGGTGGGAGGGGCTCCACAATGCCAATCACAATAGGGAGAGCCAGTTGGGCTAGGAATCAGGGAAGCAAGCACGAGACCGACCAGAGACCAGTGTCATCACCGGTCGCGACCGAGCAAGCGCCCGAGAGATCAGGAAATCCTAGGACAACGCGAGGGGGGGAGGGTCGCGCTAGACTCGGCAGAGAAAGTGGCTTCGCGCACGCGCGCCACCACAATCGAACCCGCCTAAATCACCACAGACCCAAGACCACGGACACTCACGGGAGGCTGGACGGGCTCGCTGATCGACCCCTCCTTCCGCCTCCGCCTTTCGTCGGTATTCCAGCAACACGACTTAACCAACACGCGGCCAAACACATACAAACACACATACACAGCCCACCACCCTGTGGCTCCGCCCCCGACTTCCCCACGGTACCGTCACTTCCGGTCTCCCCCAACCTGGCACCAAGGGCCACTTCCGTTTCCCCGATCGTATTTGGGGATCTCGAGGCGGTACTTCCGGCTCCCCCAGTCTCCCCCAATTTACTTTCGTGGGACACGATGAGAAGGTCCACAGCCCCGAACAGTGAGTTTCTGGGGGGCGAGACGGGCCGGGGCCGGCCTAGATGGGAGGGAGCCGACCACCCGGAGGAGCCGCCGCCGCCTCCGTCGCCCGGGGGACCGCACTGCGCCTGCGTGAGCCGCGCTACGCGTGCGCACGCTCTAAGTACTTCCCCGCCCCCCTCCGGCTGTGTGCGTTTCTTTCCTGCGCGCGCCGGACCGCTACCCGACCGGGGTGGCTTCTGTAAACGCCTGAAGAAAAATTACTGGGCGGAATACTGCACCTCCTCCGAAAAAGATGTAGGATTTGTGTGGATTGCACCTCGTTAATCACCGTTCCTATCTTGACGGACAGAGAAATTTACAGGCACAATTCTAGCTACCTAAAACTGTGCAAGACCTCTGGTCCTCTGGTCATTCTTGCTCTTCCGGAAGCCACTCTTTTCCGTGGACGGCTGGAAGAGGCGTTCCGCGGGCTGTGTTTGCTTGTGCCCGACTCTAGTTCCTGGCGGGCTTAGGCCGGTTGGGGGTTTTGCGGACTTTGGGCTTCTTATTGTTCTTTGATTGAGAGCACCGAGGGAGTGCCCATGTTTAAGGATAACTAATCATTCTATGGCTTTTTTGGTTTTTGAGACACTTCTACTGCTTTTTAAGAGCTTTGTACAAAAAAAGAAAGAAAACGGGTGCCTTGGGGATCGGATTAAAGGGCAAGACTTTAAGAAAGGGGATTGAAAGGCCCGCCGCCAAGGGAATTGAACAGGGTGGGACAGTTAAGTTTCTCTGCATTCTTCCCCACTTATTCTTAGATGCCTGTACTGATGAAAGTTCCA
Organism: Arvicanthis niloticus; assembly: GCF_011762505.2. Classification (NCBI taxonomy): domain Eukaryota; kingdom Metazoa; phylum Chordata; class Mammalia; order Rodentia; family Muridae; genus Arvicanthis; species Arvicanthis niloticus. The sequence continues at coordinate 49,685,924 of NC_047677.1, read as the reverse complement.
GTAAGCATTATATGATGAGACTTTTACATGCTGTCTCACTGTTACCCTGAATTGCCTGGAACTCATAAGGACAATGTCCCCCACACCACCACCCAGTGCAGGGCCCTGTATCACTCTACCAGACTATATTTACGTTTTGAGGGTTTTTTTTTTCCCTCCGAAACAGGATTTCACTATGTAAGTCTGGATGTCCTGTAACTCACAGAAATCCACCTGCTTCTGCCTCCCGGATGCTGGGATAAAAGAAATTAAATATTTTTTTTTTAAATAATTTTCTGAGAGGCAGGCTGTATGGCCTGCATCTGCCACAGCACAGCGCCAAGTGTGGAGATCCGAGGGAAAATGTGGTGTCCTTTGACTGTGTGGGGACCTGGGGATCAAAGTCAGGTCCTCCAGCTTGGCTCACTGCTGAGCCACTTCTACAGACCCAGATTTAGTATTTTATTATAAAAATTTCATGGGCTGGAAATATGGCTCAGTGGTTAAGAGCACTGTCTGCTCTTCCAGAGGTCCTGAGTTCAATTCCTAGCAACCATTTAGTGGCTCACAACCATCTGTAATGGGATCTGATGCCCTCTTCTGGTGTCTAAAAACAACGACAGTGTGTGCCCTTCCCCCAGCCTTGAGCAGGCCTGAGAGACCTTGCTTACCACAACAGACCTAGTGTTACCCACCTTAGCTGCACAGAACACAGAAGCAGAACTGCCCCTAGGCTTGCCCTGAGATATCTCCAGCCGTGACCTAGGACGGATTATGGATTATACCACCCATCTCGGCTGAAACCAGGAGGAGTTTTGGGTTGGGCCTTCCCCTTTAAATTGAGAGCTGAACATTAAAGCTTTGAGCCTTGATCAGAGAACTTTGTCTTGGCTTCATCTCTTCTCGCCCTCCGTCCCCTTTCATTCCCAGCCCCCCTTTCAGGTGAACCCAGTTGATTCGTGGCCACAGGCAGCTACAACAGTGTAAAAAATAGACATAAAAAAATAAAAATAAAAATCACCACCAGAAGTTGCAGTTGGTGCTTTGCTGTTACTGATGATAAGGGTATTTACTTAGGACTTGATGTATAAATGATCTCTATTTAATCCTCTGAGACTAATGGGTTGCCCATTCCAGAGATGGGGGTAAAAAGATAGAAATAGCCGGGCAGTGGTGGTGCACGCCTTTAATCCCAGCACTTGGGAGGCAGAGGCAGGTGGATGATCTCTGAGTCCAGCTGGTTTACATAGGGAATCCTAGGACAACCAAAGCTACATAGTGAAACCCTGTCTTAATTAAAAGAAAAAAAAAAAAAAGAAGTCCTCCGTGCCCTAGCGACCAGCTGGTGCCTGTTCTAACACTTATCAGCTTGCACTGCAAGCGATTGTTTGCAAAGCAAAGCTGTTTTCTGCTTTTTAAAAACATTGTCCTCCAGGATTAGCTGGTTCCTGGCAAACAACTGAAATCCCAAACCTGCCCGAGTGAATGAATGAAAGACCGAATCCGGTCACTTCTCTTCGGTGCTTCACATCTCAGCAGAGCTCCAATCAAATACAATTTGGAAGACTCTAGGTTTCTACTGCAGGGCTCAGCTTTCCTCCTAAGGCCTCCGAGTCACTGGTCGTGCCAGGGTATACTGTAGGGTGGTTGCATCCGGAAGAGGGGGAGGAATGCCCCAATGCCATAGTTAATCTAGGCTTGGGATGGAAAACAAGGTTGAAGTTACTTATTAGCAGGTTAAAGGGTCAAGGGTCGAGGCAAGGGGGCTGGAGGCCTCGTGGACTGAGCGGCCAGCAGAGAACAGTTAAGGCAGAGGTCCCCTCAACTGCAGAGCACCCACTCTCCTCCCGAGATGTTCCACCAAGTTTGGGCGGCTCTGCTGTATCTCTATGGCCTTCTGTTTAACTCCATGAATCAGTGCCCTGAGCACAGTCAACTGACAACACTGAAAACGAACGACATAGAGGTATGGACTGAGGGAAAAAGCCTGTGTAGTAGAAGCCAAAAGTCTTGGGTGGGTGGGTAGCTCAAGATGGCCAGAAGGCATGTTGGAAAAGGAAGTGAGGAAGAGGGTGTGCGGGGTGCACTGATGGCTCCTTGTTGCAAACAATGAAGACCACCAGAACGCCAAGCTTCAAGTGTAGCTCTGCTGACAGATGGGGATGTTGGGCAGATTTTGCGATGATGTACTCAGCAACCCATCCCTTTGCTCCTTTCATCGTCTCTCCAGACCCCGGAGCCCCACCTGGGCCTGTGGTACTTTATTGCGGGAGCAGCCCCCACCATGGAAGAGTTGGCAACTTTTAACCTGGTGGACAATATTGTCTTCAACATGGCTGCCGGCTCTGCCCCAAGGCAGCTCCAGCTTCGAGCTACCATCCGCTTGTGAGTATCCGGGAAGGAGGCAGAGGCACCACTGAGTGTGTTCTCTGCCCCAACTGTGAACCGTCGCCCCACCCAGAGTCAGGCTCCATCACTCTCTGCCCACTGAATTCCACAACATTAAAGTCACTTTCTGGAGACGGAATGGGCCTAGCTATCTCTTGATGGTTTGAAACCCAAAGAGCTAGGGTGTGGGGAAGAGAGGGATGGAGTAAAGGTGGCCACTGTGTGGGTGGAATGACACTCAATCTTCCTATCTTGACACTGCCACCTCTGCAGGAAAAACGGGGTCTGTGTGCCCCGGAAATGGACATATCGTTTGACTGAAGGGAAAGGAAACACAGAACTCAGAACTGAAGGTTGGTTCCCACCAGCCCTCCCCTGGTCTAGTCTCCCTGAGCTGTTTCCCCCTCAGAACTGAGGCTTGAACCTAGGACCTCCTGCATACTGGGGAAGCACGCCATCACTGAACTGTATTCCCAGACCCTTTTTCTTTTGAGACAGGATTTCACTAAGTTGCCCTGATGATTGTTGAGCTCACCCTGTAGCCCAGAGCATTGAATGTGGACAGGCCTTGAATGTGAAACCCTCCTGCCTCAGCTTCCTGGGCAGCTGGGATCATGGTCCTCACTAGCAGACCTGATTCAGTGGGTTTGCACCTATCCTCATGGTCCTCTCCTGATCCCGACAGGACGCCCAGACATGAAAACAGACCTCTTCTCCAGCTCGTGTCCAGGAGGAATCATGCTGAAAGAGATGGGCCAGGGTTACCAGCGCTTTCTGCTCTACAGTGAGTGGGGATACAGGCAGGGAATATCCCAGGGAAGTGGGAAGGCTGGAGAGATGGCTCAGCAGTTAAGAGCACTGTTTGCTCTTCCAGAGGTCCTGAGTTCAATTCCCAGCAACCACGTGGTGGCTCACAACTATCTGTAATGGGATCTATCTGACGCTCTCTTCTGGTGTGTCTGAGGACAGCTATAATTGTACTCATCATATACATAAATAAAATAAAGTAATAATAATAAAAAAAGAGCCTCCCTGGTTGGGACTCTTGAAAATCCTTTCAGAACAGGGAAGGCACTTCAGCATGTCTTTTGAGAACTGGGAGGCAGGGCTGAGAAGCAGGAACATTGACTGGCCTGGATGTTCCCTGTCCTTCCAGATCGATCACCACACCCTCCAGAGAAGTGTGTGGAGGAATTCCAGTCTCTGACCTCTTGCCTGGACTTCAGAGCCTTCTTAGTGACTCCCAGGGATCAAGGTGAGGAGTTGAAGTTGTCACCAAGGCTTCTGTGGGAACTGTAAAGAGCTTTGTGCCATGTCAGCAGAGGCCATGGCCAAAGGCAGACATTATCAGAGTGGGTACAGTGACCCCTCTAATTCTCAATGGGCTAGACTGGTACCAGAAGGACTTTTGTGGAGTCAGGAATAGTGACACACTCTGTAATCTCTGCCACTCAGGTGGCAGAGGCAAAAGAATTGTCACAGATTTAAAGCCAGCCCGGTGTACAAGCTGAGTTTCAGGACAGCCAGGACCATATATATAGTGAGGCTGTCTCTTAAAAATGAAAAGAGGAGAAAGGTAGGTTCCGAGTCTTTAGAGCAGTGGTTCTCACCCTTCCTAACGCTGTGACCCTTTAATGTGTTCCTCATGGTGTGGTGACCACCCCCCACCAACCATAAAACTATTTCATTGCTACTTCATAACTGTAATTTTGCTACTTTTATGAATCGTGTAATATCCCACATGCAGGGTATCTGATATACAACCCCTGTGAAAGGGCTGTCTGATCCCCCAAAGGGGTCATGACTGACTGTTGGAGAACCACTGTTTTAGATAAAGAGAAGAAAGGGCCAGAAACAGAGTGGAAGGCTCTCCTGCCCCGGCTCCAGCACAACAGCACTCCTCGGCACTCCTCCCCTGCACACCCACCCTCTTACTCTCTCCCTCCTCCCACCACAGAGGCCTGCCCACTGTCCAGCAAGTGACCAGTGACTTCACCCGCATCCTAGATGGACAAGATAGGAACTGAGCTGAGGGGAGAAGCCGGAGACTCCTGCTCCCTCTCGTGGATAATAAAGATGATTTGTCGATCCTCATCTCCTGAGTTTTGTCTGCTGAAATCAAAGACTTCATTTCTCCACTCTGACCCTCCCCTTCCCTCCCCCAGACCGACACCTCCACCGCCTCACACCATCAGGAAGGACACTGAGCGGAGCCTCTCACATGGGACTGGTGTATTTAGCATGTAGTGTGGTGCATTTATTGCTGAGTGAGCAAGCCACTAGCCTGAGTGAAGAGGCAGGTGCTGTACTTGCCCCACGGCCGGTCAGAACTGCCAGCTCTTCTGTGCTGGTCCTCATGGCAACCTGGCCCGCAGCAGCCCTGTTTCTTCTGGCTCCCACTGAGAATCAGACCCTCCCTGCAGGTACCAAAGCACCTGTAGCCTCTTCTCCCTCACAGCCTCACTCTCCTCTAGATGGTTCTGGTTCTAGGATCAAAGGGACACCATGGGTCTCTCCATCATCTCTAAATGCAGAGATCTCTGTCCTGCCTCTGGCCCTGTCCATCCCTGGCCTGGAAAGGGCCCTGTGGCATCCATTCTCCACGGTTGTTTTTATTCTATTTTGCTTTTAAAAAGTGGAGGTGGAAATTACAAAACAAAACGGTGGATAAATGTAAAAGCAAAAAATAACAACAGCTGGTGACTTCAATGGTGATGCCCCATTGTCCATTAATGGCCACCCTAGACAGCCCTGTCTGTTAGTGTGTGTGACAGGACCCCCTGTGCCTGAGTTTCCTCCCCATCCCTGAGGTTGCTGTGCTTACAATCCGGGTTTCCCCATCTTCCTCCTAAAGGCCAACCCACTATCTTTACCCTTTGCTCCCACCCTCCCCCAGTCACAACCCCCTTCTGGGACCTTCCCTCTGCTCCTTGGCCTCTCTCTCCTGCCCCTCGCTCTCCCAATCAGCAGTCTCCTCATCCTCAACAGGTTCTCGGAGGCTGACAGCCAGCACCAGGGCCTGCAACAGGCCAAAGAGGCAGGCAAAATGCAGGGGGTGGGCAGTAAGTAGGCTCAGCACAGTGTGGAGCCCGTGTAGGGCAGCCAGGAAACACAGTAGCCCGTGTAGCCAGAGGCCCACAGGCCCTCGAAGGCCCAAAGCATCCAAGATGGCTCGGAGTGGCCTAGAGCACAGAGCCAGCAAGGCCGAGGCAAGCAGCTCCAGCAGGTGCAGGGTCAAATTGGTTGAGATCTGCAGGTACTCCTCTGGGTCCTGCAAGTAATGTGAGGGAGCCCCTGGTTCCCCCCGCAGCCAGCGCAGCAGCTTCTGACGGCGACCAGGTTTCTCCAATAGGACTTCTGGCCCAGCGGTGCCTAGTCTCCCTTGAGGAGACACTCCAAGGTTCTTCATGCCACCTGAATCCACAGAATCCCAATCCAGTTTAGGAACGGCTCCTCCAGTCTCCAGTCTTGCAGGCTCTTCCATGGTAGAGGCAGTCTTGTCACTCTTGAGGGAATCCATTCTTTTGTTCCCCAGTTGATCCACTTTGATGTCCCTGCTAGACTCTGGAGCAACCCCAGGGGGCCTCCGTGTTCCTGAACCCTTGGTCTTAAGAGGCCCCACATCTCCCATGGTCTCTGGAGCACTGTCCCAGTCACTCCCTGAATTCTCCGGGGAGCTGTCCACCCATCTGGGTTCTGGGGCAGGCAAATCAGCCTTCGTTGATTTCTTTCGACCCCAAGGTCGAGGCAGCCAGCCACCAAGCCGTCGAAGGAACATAATTGAGCTGTGGAATGAGTTCCCCAAATCTGTGACCACTTCCTGACTCTGCTTAAGACTCTCGGGATCTCCTCAGAAGCCAGAATCAGTTCCGGTTCAGAAGATGTTTGGTGATGTCGTCCTACTCTGAATTCAGAAAGGTCTCACACGGCCCCAAGTGTGGTAAATGCCCTGCTTCCGTGTCAGTCTAAGGGAAAAGAAATCCATTTGCCAGCCCACACACTAAGAAGACTTCTAGGGCCCGATAAGGCCAGGGTCACCCCCACAATGTTCTGTGCTTTCAGATTTCCTTCCCAGCAGTCAGCACCCCAAGTTTCACTCACCAAAACCACATCCCAAGGTGCCCCAGAAAGGGGAGAGGTGGTGCGCCATTGAAGAAGGAAAGAAGGTGGTAGTCCAGGGTCCTTAGGTCCTGGATTTAAGGACCCTTAAATCGCTGCCCAAGGGAGCTCAAGGAACAGGAAGTCTCTGTAGAGAAGAAGACAGGATGGAAGTGTCCAGCGAACTCCAGTCAGTTATATGCATCCCTTAACTTAGGAAGCTATCGTTCCACAAAGTGGCCCCACTGTCCCGCGAGGGCGCAGCTGAGACGCGGCCTCCGCAAGGTCAGAGCAGAGATGTCCTTGGAGATCGCAGACGCAAGACACAGTGCAGGCCTACCTAGGGACCCAGGCGTCTCGCAGCGAGTAGCTCAGGGGCCCAGCGTCCGGGGAGCGGCCTCCCTTAGCCGTGCGAGCCCGGAAGCAGCTGTACCGGGTCGGGAGGGACCAGCGGGGGCGGAGCTCAGCCCATGAGGCGGACCCAACAGAGCGACCTCCCCTGAAGCCCCCGCGATTCACTAGCGCAGGCGTAGAGAGAGGACCACCTAAGGCCAGACCCTCAGTACGAACCCGGGTTCTGCTGTTCACCTCCCAGAGCCTCCTGCCACTGACATTGGTTAGGTACTCCAGCCCTTGGATTGGGACTTTTCGTTTTGTTTTTCAGAGTAGCCTTGGCGATCCTGGAATTAGCTCTGTAGACCAGGCTGGCCTCCAACTCAGAGAGATCCGCCTGCCTCTTGCCTCCTTGAGATTAAAGGAACGCTCCACCACTGTCCGGCTTTGTTTTTAAGGACCGCGGATATATACATATATATATATATACTTTCCTGAATATATATATATTCAGATATATTCAGGAAAGCCTTAGACATTTATAGCCCAGGCTGACTTTGAGTCAATCAATCCTTTTGACTCTGCTTTCCTAGTGTTATGATTCGGGCTGCTGGTTCTTTCCCACAATCCCCCGCTATTCCTCACCTGTGATTTCTTATAATGCTGGTCCAGAAAGGTAAATAACAGAAGCCACGTGACTTAAGCAGCACCCTTTGGCCTTCCAGACAGGGATTTGAAAGCTTTCATGTTCCTAGCACTGTGTATAAGCATCCCAATGGGGTAGGGGTGCCAAGTACGTACAACAGAGAAATGTAGAAAAGCATGTTGCTTGGTTTTCAGGGAATGAAATAGTCTTACGTCTGCCTTAGGCCTGGGAATCATTAACTCAGTAAGGTGTGAAGCCGTGGGTTACACACCCCATACTGTAAAGCCACATGGCAGTTTTAACTAAGTTTGAGGCCAGCCTGATCTACATAATGACATTGTGTCTCAAAAAAACAAAAAACAAAACAAAAAAATTCATCTTAAACTTTTTATCTGGTCAAGGCTAGAATGCCACACAGGTTGGGGTTGGATGATGTTAGTTGCACTGGCCAATCCTGCAGGACTCTACTGCCTCTTTGGGGGCTTTCAATTTCTCTACCCCCAGGTATTATATCTCATCACAGCTGCCTTCCTCGAGGAGTTCAGGGGTTTGTCTTGTTTCCAGCACAGAGCACGCTTGGTTTATGATACACGTCACTGACTTGACTGGATTGGCCTAGACACACACTCAGAGGGAAGATTTGCACAGAGTGGGGGCAATTTCTAGTTGGGGGGGCGGTTCAAGGAGCAGGTAACATGCAGCCGGCAGGAGTAGGGACCCTCCTGTCACCCGGAGAGCTTATCCTTTTGGCTCAGGTGAGACTTCCATGTGACTCTCAGATTTGCTCCAAATCCCTACTGTATCGTGCAAGAAAGGAAACAAGCCACAAGAAAGGAAGTTTATTTATCTCCCAGCTCAGCCCTTCTCTCTAAAAGCAGAGCCCAACAGCCAAGGCCTACGGGTCTGGAAGTCCAAGTGTCCAAGTCAGAGGCCTAAGTCCAGCGAGTGCCAGACCAGGACCAGTCGGTATCAGTCAGAAGTTGAGGTTCATGTATAGTCTTAGATTTCGCTCCCAGACTCTGTCCTTCTCCTCTCGCCTTCTGCTCTCCCTCTGACTCAGCGTGGCAACTCGAGGTACTCTCTCTCTCCCAGACACAGCCCGGGTATCCCGAGCTGCAAAGTGTGTGACTCGGGGTTGGGGTGGGGATCTATAGCCCAGTCCTTCCTGGTCCCTCTTGAGGACAGTGGGAATAGGGTTGGCCCGGCCTTCACCCCGTGGTCCTAGCCCCATTCCTGGTTCCCAGCCACCCCTCAGCAGCAGCCTGAAGCCAGGACTGGAAGTGGGCACACCAAGGGGAAGGTTGGAGGGCTGGGGTCCCCTAGACAGTGACAGCAAGTGAGCAGTAGATGTGCGGTGGTTGGAGTCTTCAAAGTGGGCACCACAGTCCTCACAGAACTGGGAGGAGGAGGGGGGAGATCTGCAGAGAAAGAAGTAAGTTATAGGGGAGAAAGACAAACGGAAGCCTCACGTTGTTCAGGCACCAGGCGGAGCAGGGCAGAGCGCCTATGCCTTTCTCCTAATTTCAGCAGCATCTTTGGTTGTATCTTGTCTTGGAGAAGGACCCCAGGGTCTTCCAAGGGTTAAGCAGGTGCTCTAACCAAGCCATGCCAGCTCCTCTCCATTTGTCCGGAAGGGACTATTTGGAATACTGTGGGGTAGGCCTCAAGCTCTCAGGAATAGCGCTGGTATTTATAAAGTGCATACCATCTGACAAGCATGTCCCATCACTTTCCACACTAACCTACTGCATCTTACCATCCCTTTGAGAAAAAGCCTTATCTCTAGTTCTCAGACAAGGACTGAGATCCGCAGACTTTAGGCTGGCACTGCAAATAAATGGAACCAAGATTCAAATGCAGAAAGGCCACGCCCATGACCACTCTATGAGGGAGCTAAGCTGGAGGCTAATGGCTCCCTTTAGCTGCTGTGGGGCCCTTGGTATGAGGTGTCCTTGAAAAGAACACAATAAAAGATGGGTCTAAGTGAAGGCTCCCTCCTCACCGGTTCCGGCTCTCCGGGCTCCTTGTCTCTCCGTGACTCTCTCTGACCATGCGGGCTACCTCAGGAAAGCCTGCTTCTTCAGCCAGCTGAGCAGCATCTCTGCCTCCCAGCTCACACACTCCTACCCAGGCAGCCCCTCGGCCCAGGAGATAGCGCACAGCAGCACCCTGGCCCGCTCGGGCAGCACACATCAAGGGAGTCCACCAGAAGGCATCGCGAGCATTGATATTCCCTCCAGCTCCCCCTGCCTCTTGGGGTTCCAGCAGCCTCCGAAGTTCTGTCAGATCCCCATTCTGGGCTGCCAGCAGGATCCACCGTGTCATCTTGTCTTCATCCTCAAGTGGACTTCCTTGTCTTGGGACTCCTGTTGCTGCAGGCTCCCTCATCACTCTTCTCTTCCTCTTTCTCCCCCTGGTAGGTTCAGCTCTCTGGGGCTTAGAGGAGCTACTGTCGTCTGCAATTAGAGCCTCATAGAAAGCCCGGGCTGCAGCTCCATCCAGGACGGGCTCTGGTTCCTCAGGCTGCGGCTGCTGCTGCCCATCCTTCCACAGGTCACTGGAGTCAGCAGCTGGCGTAAACTCGATGAGGGATGGCCTGGACATGGCTGTGGGAGACATGAGAAAATGAAGACGGGGCAAGGATGCAAAAGCGATCCAACCTTTCAGGTAGCTCTTGTGAAGATGACCAGCACCACCTCCAGGGGCCCGCTGGGATGACAGAGCAGCCTAGAACTAAAACGGGCCTCCCACCCCCAAACTGACTTCATACCTAGGATTCTGTAGAGCCCGGGACTCATGGTAAAACAGGAATAGCAGATCCTGACACAATGTTAGTAAAATTTCACAAGGGCATTGTGCATATGGCTGTGTAGAACGCTTGCCTCGAATTTGAGAATTCCAGGTTTTATCAATAACACAGAAAATTAAAAGGATAACAAGAAAAAAAAATATTCCACAAGACAGTTGTCTAGGGCGGTCCTGCGTTCAACTCCCATCTTCCTACAAACAAAAATGACAAGCCCTCTCTGAAAACATTTTTCTAGTCCTCTAACACATTAGGAAATATCAGGTCGACCTTTTAAATGTTGCTCGATCTTATCTAGGGGTCTCCTTTTCCCAGATAAAAACAGGCGTGACATTATTCCGGAAGGTTTCCGGGGAAAAGACGCTGCACTGTCACTTCCGTAGCGCAAAATGGTGCTCTTGTAATCTGTTAAGAGTTGCTACAATCAACTAGTCAGCCACAGCGAGTAATCACGCATGCGCAGCGGCAACAACAACAACAAAACACCCACAAGGTTCAGTTTCCCGCGCTGGAACCTTTCCAAGTATCCGCGTAAAGCATCGCGTGCCCAGGAGCGCGAGGACCCAAGGGGGAACCTGTCGGTTGGGGTCCTGCTTTTACATAACGCCCCCACAATGCTCTTCGCCACCCTCGCCCTGGTCCCTCCCGCACCAAGCTCCTTCTCTGGAGCTGGGAGGTCACGCTCTGCGTTCAGAAAGACTCTGAGGACAGAGGGGGAGCCCTGTGGAATGCCGAGGAGCTGTGAGATGAACACCACGGCACCCCTCAACACTACTCTGAGCAGAGTTTGAAGAACAGTGAGGGTCCGCAGCAGAACGCTCCACTCCAGCTCTGAGGAAATGGAGAAGTACAAAGGGACGAGCGGCCCCACCTCAGGTTAGCGCTCAGGGCGAGCCAGGTTCTCACGCCGTGTGCACAGCTCAGTGCATCCCAAGCACACTCGACCTAAGTCCTTCACCACACCATTGCGCATGCCGGAGCCCGAGCGCGCTCTGTCGCGGGCCTGAAGGAGAGCCGGGGTCCAGAAGGCTGGCCTGGCACGGGGAGGCTGAGGGAGCACCGCAGGGATGACAGTCACCCCGAGCGCCAACCCCGCAGCCTAGCGAGCCTAATAAGACTATATTTCCCAGGCTTCCTGGTCGGGAAGCTGCTTCCGCTTCCGCTTCCGGTGGCGCCGTGGTCCGCCCCGCCCCCCGGGCGGCTTCCTAGGGCCTCGCGGCCTTAGAGTTGTGCGCGGTTCCTCCTGGGATTGGTAGTTTGCCTTCCCCTCATTTCGTCAGTTTCTCTCTGCTGACGGGACTCCATCTCCCGGCGTCCACTGAGGTAGGGGGGCGGTCCTTGGCGCCTGCGCGTTGCCCTCTTCTCCCCAAACCCTCACCAGTTTCCAGTTCTCCCCCTCCCCACTTCGTCTGCCGCGGCCGGTCGGGTTTTCTGCCCAGTAGCGGTCTCCGCCGTTCCTTGGAAGCACAGCTCCCCTTCCCCACCCCAGTCCCAGTCCCCGGTCCGGCCGGTGAGTGTGGGCTTGTCTCCGTGCCGAGTCGCCGGTCCCTGGGTGCGGCACTCTGGTCGGTGCTCCTCGATGTGGGGGCGACGGAGCAAGTGACCGGGTCGGTAGCCGAAGGAGGTCGGGGGGCCTGGGGAGAAGAGGCGGCTTGTGGGGACGCTCGTGAGTCCCACGGAAGTGCGGTGCCCTCGCCGACCCTGCGAGGGCAGGAGAGGCCGGGTCTGTTGGGTAAAATGAACTTCGGGAGCCTTGGGACAGGCGCCAGGAACATGCGGGCACCCGCGGTGGTGGGGAGCCGGGGCCGAGGGCCCTGTCGCGGATGACACGGAGGGGAGAGGCCTGGCCTTGAGGAGCGCCAGGGACGGGGGTAACGCTAACAGGTCGGGACCTGTCATTTCCTGAAAAGTAGCGGAATTCATTCTCGGCACACTGCAAAGGGGGCTGAGGTAAGGGAGAGAAGCTTGGAGCTGCTTCAGAGGCCGGGATCCTTTAAGCTTGGCTGGACTTGGATTCTTCCGTCGTTGTGGAGAACGTGTGGGAGGAGGGAAGAGACCAGAAGCAGCTTGGTCTCCACTTACTTAGGCTCTTCTTTCTCAGCGGACATAAAGATGAGCAGCTCTGAGGAGGTGTCCTGGATTTCCTGGTTCTGTGGGCTCCGTGGTAATGAATTCTTCTGTGAGGTGAGTTTAGGTCGGCCCACTCCACATGTCCTCGGTGTTTTATTTTATGTTGCCTGACAGACAGCAGATTTCAATCAAGTGCAAATTTGGATCGAGCTCCCTATGCAGCCTAGATTGGCCTTGAACTCCTGGCAATCCTACTGCCCCAGTCTCCCGAGTGCTAAGATTGCAAGGGTTTGTCAATATGCATGGCTAACATGTATCTCTGGTGACCATTAGGACAATTAAAATATTTCATGTTAAAAGTTGTGTATCCTGCAAAAGCAATGTGGGTTAGGGTAGAAAATTATAAATGCCTTTCAGAAACCAAACTGTTTAGCCTTCATGACTCCCAGGTCTTCAGCTCAGAGAATCTGCTGTCCCCCAAGAGGAAGGCAAACACAGTTTCTAAAAGTGAGGGACAGAAGCTGAATAATGTCTGTGTGTGCTGGGTCTGGTTAGCTTTCAAGAAAGAGCAGACGTGCCAGGCGGTGGTGGTGCACGCCTGTAATCCCAGCACTCGGGAGGCAGGCGGATTTCTGAGTTCAAGGCCAGCCTGGTCTACAAAGTGAGTTCCAGGACAGCCAAGGCTACACAGAGAAACCCTGTCTTGAAAAAACCAAACCAAAAAAAAAAAAAAAAGAAGAACAAAAAAAAAAAGAGCAGCCGTTTTTATGAGACTTGATTTCTTCTGCAGAATTGGGAATAGGGAACAGGGGAGCTGTCTGGGCCGAGGACAAGACATACATCTCTCTTGGGCCCAGGTGGAAGACGGGCCTTCCTATACTAGTTTCAGCCTCTTGGCTTCCCTGTCCCTGTAGGTGGATGAAGACTACATCCAGGACAAATTTAATCTTACTGGACTCAATGAGCAGGTGCCTCACTATCGACAAGCTCTAGACATGATCTTGGACCTGGAACCTGGTAATGCGCCCCTAGGGTTGTTGCTGACTGACTGTGCGCTTGGGTGTGCTTTGCTTTTTGTTTTTTTGGTTTTGTTTGTTTGTTTTGGTTTTTTTTTTTTTTTTTGAGACAGGGTTTCTCTGACTAGCCCTAGCTGTCCTGGAACTCACTCTGTAGACCAGGCTAGGCCTCGAACTCAGAAATCCGCCTGCCTCTGCCTCCCAAGTGCTGGGATTAAAGGCGTGCGCCACCACCGCCCAGCTGTGCTTTGTTTTTGTTCTCTTCTGGTCTCTGCTTACTTGAATTTGTTGTTGTTGTGTGAGGTGTGTTCGAGACAGGGTTTTCCTGGTTAGCCTTGTCTGTCCTAGAACTCACTCTGTAGACAAGGCTGTCAAACTTACAGAGATCTGTCTGCCTCCTGAGTGACCACAGATCACAGCCTCACTTGCTTCTTGAATTTCTAAATTTCCTTCTGATTCTCCAGCTCTCCTATCCCCAGATCCCTTGCTCACTTGCTCCTGTGTTTTTTTTCCCCGCCTTTAGCCCCTCCATTTATAACCCAATTGGATTTTACCACTTGCTCTTCCTGCCCTAGCTTTCGATTGTGGCAGACACAGCAGTGCTTGGCTTCTCCATTGTGTTGATTCCTCGCCTGAATCTTGGCTTGTCTTCACACTCTCTGAAAGAAACTCAGCTCTGTTTTAATGGCAGTTTCCTCTTGGGTTTGGGGTGCTGCCTCTTTCCCTCTAGGGCCACCTCTGCATTTGTTTACATTTACTTACTGTGAAAGGAGGGAGGTAGGCAGAGACTAAAGAGGTACAGAGCAGGCAGTGCTGAGCAGTCTTGGCTTTATAGAAGAGTCAAAAGCCCAGGTTTCTGGGTCAGATGCATGACAGACAGGGTGAGGCTCACAAGCAGATAATTTGTATCTAGATAAATTGTAGGCGCCACCTTGCGGGTAAGGTGGGGTTACCCAAGAAAGCTAAACAAGTGGCCACCCCACCCATGTTTCAGATGAAGAGCTGGAAGACAACCCCAACCAGAGTGACTTGATTGAACAGGCAGCTGAGATGCTTTATGGATTGATCCACGCCCGCTACATCCTCACCAACCGAGGCATCGCACAGATGGTGAGGCTCTGCTCCTGCAGGAAGGGAAACAGGTGCACGAATCAGGCTTGGTTCAGGCCTGGCAGGAACGTGGCAGAGGAGAGAGGGAGAAGCCCAGAGTTGGGCAGAGGACTGAATCCACACTGAGGGAGGTGGTTTTCAGGAAGGGAGGTGAAACCAGAAAACAAAGGAGTCTGCAGGGAACAAATAGCAAGTGGCCCTTGTACTCTGCAGCCTGCCCCATGACAGAAAAGGCACTTGAGGAGTTTGAGGACCTGTATTGACAGAAGAGGGGCTTCTAGTTATTAGAAGTGGGAGGCATGAGGGAACAGTGAAATGAGTTGAGATTGCCTCTTCACGCTGACCCACCAGTCCCTTCTGTTTTATACACCTCAGTTGGAAAAGTACCAGCAGGGAGACTTTGGTTACTGTCCTCGTGTATACTGTGAAAACCAGCCAATGCTGCCCATTGGTGAGTGTTGAAACAGGGAGAGGAGGGCACTGTCTGGCAGTCCTTCAAGAAGCTGGCTTAATGCACTAAGTGCCCAAGTCCTATGGGAGGTTGGGAAGGGTCAGGGATACCTGGTCTGTAGTCTGGCTGTCTGTCTCCCAGGCCTTTCGGACATCCCAGGCGAGGCCATGGTGAAGCTGTACTGCCCCAAGTGCATGGATGTGTACACACCCAAGTCCTCCAGGCACCACCACACGGACGGCGCATACTTTGGCACTGGTTTCCCTCACATGCTCTTCATGGTGCATCCAGAGTACCGGCCCAAGCGACCTGCCAACCAGTTTGTACCCAGGTGGGGAGCAAAGACAGTCATAAAGGGTCAAAGAGCCATCCAAGGTCTGGAGAGAATTGAGGACAAGCATAGCCTTTTCTTGAGGCCTGCCTATCCCAAAGTCGGATTTTTTTCTGCTGAGTGATGGGGAAGTTACTTGATTGCTTGTGCGTCTGTTTTCTTATCTGTAAATCGGGGATGCCACCAATACCTGCCTAGCAGCATTTTACATGTGTGCACTTGACTATTTAAAGAGAGGCTGTGGCTGTTGCTGTCTTGGATTCTCAGCCTTTTCCCCAAATCCTCAGGCTTTGCCATTTAGCTTAGATTGTCATCTTGGTGTCTTGTCTTTACTGTATACTGGGGGAGAGACTCCATTTTGTACAAGTACTAATCTGTAGCTTCTTAAACTTGAAATCTCATGTGTGGGTTGGGGGTTTAACCCAGCCTCATGCCTGCTGAGCTGTTCTCTGTCCCCGAGCTATACTGTCACTGTGGGTTTCTGTTTGGTTTGGCACAGGTGTCAGGAGGGGCAGGGCGCAGGGAGTGTTTGACTGAGTTGACCTCAAGCTATAAATGAGACAGGCATTACCTGGCCTGGACTTTTAATTTTAGTGGATGTTTAGGGTACATTTTTTAAGCTGGGCCTGGTTGCACAAGGGGAGGCAGAGGTAGGCAGATCTCTGAGTTCGAGGCCAAGGCCCTGTTTCACAGACAACTCCTGTCTTGAAATATTCATACCCCACTCCAAACCAGAGAAAGAGACACATGTTTCCTATATTCATGGGCAAGGAAATTGGGGTCTTGTTGAGGAGGCTGGGGTGGGGGTGGGGGTGGGGGTGCCCGCCGGGGCAGGGCCAGCAGAGTACTCACATGCTGCCTCCCTGGCCTCCTCGACCAGGCTCTACGGTTTCAAGATCCATCCAATGGCCTACCAGCTGCAGCTCCAAGCCGCCAGCAACTTCAAGAGCCCAGTCAAGACGATTCGCTGATTGCCCACCCACCTCTCCCTCTCTCTGTGACACCACCATTCCTCCGCTGCCACCCTTTCAGGAAGTCTATGGTTTTTAGTTTAAATTAAAGGAATTGTTACTGTGGTGGGAATATGAAATAAAGGAAGAAAAGGCCGTGAGCTAGTCTCCTGTGTGTGTGCTGCTGGGGAGGGAGGGGGGCTGTTGGACTCCAGGAACCCTCATGGTCTGGTCCGTCCTCCCTAGGTTGGTGCTTCATGGATCAGGTCAGGTGCGTAGATAGTATGTCAGAGCAGCATTCTAGTTGGGGCGAGTACAGGACTGAAGAGAAGAGGTTTCAAAGGCTGAAGAAGACCTGCTCTCTTTGGGCTCCGGCTGCCTACTGTAGGGGTGTCATGGGAAGTGCCCTCAGTTTTGCTGTTAAAGGGGATGTAACCCTACAATAAATGGAACTGTAGAGGAGGCAGAGCACCCCAGTTGCTGCTCAGTGTTGTCTGTGCCCCGCCCCAGCCCCGCTGAGAGAGCTGAGACAGATATCTGGAAAGAGTGGGGAAGCTTGTCTGTGGCCAACCTCTCCCAGCATAATGTGGACCAACCCTGCTGTGTAGGTGGACTGCAGGTAGTGCCAGAGACAGACAGACGCTAACTCATGGTCCCTGACGTGGGGGACAGCAGAGACAGACAGACGCTAACTCATGGTCCCTGACGTGGGGGGACAGCAGAGACAGACAGACGCTAACTCATGGTCCCTGACGTGGGGGACAGCAGAGACAGACAGACAGACGCTAACTCATGGTCCCTGACGTGGGGGACAGCAGAGACAGACAGACGCTAACTCATGGTCCCTGACGTGGGGGGACAGCAGAGACAGACAGATGCTAACTCATGGTCCCTGACGTGGGGGACAGCAGAGACAGACAGATGCTAACTCATGGTCCCTGACGGGGACAGGCCTTTCAAAATATGTGTTGGATGAAGACACCTGGTAAGGAGCCAGTGGTGCTCAGCTGTGGCCCACACGGGACCCAGACGAGGTGGGTGAGGACAGGCCATTCTCCTGCCAACAGACAACTTCCTCCTCTGGTCAGGACCCTGCCTCAGGCAGGAATGCACCTCTGCACCCACAGCAGCCTCTGCTCAGACTGCCTGTCAAGCCCATTCTGCCTCTGAAGATCAAGGGAGTGTGACCCCAGGAAGGTGGGGCTTGGGTACTCCATTGCTCCTCACCCCCAAAATTCCACCATGAGGGTCTGTATGCTTGTAGGTGTGCTGATCACAGTGGGCTTTGCGATGCGGAAGGGTAAGTAAGGCCAGGGTCTGGGGGAATGGGGAGAGCTGGTCCTGGGTGTGCCTGAAAGAGCTCCTGGCTCCGTCTCCTTTGCTCTCTGTGCCAAGGTCCGGTTGCCAGCGTCCGTACCTGCCACCTGTGCCTCTTAGATGACCCTTCGCTAGGCTGCATTTCTGGCTCAGAAAAGTGCACCATCAGCCCTTCATCGCCGTGCATGGTGATCACTATCTTTAACGGTGAGCCGAGCCCCAGGCAGGGCTGACGGCAGAGCCGTGCGGCTTGGCCTCTTCAGCATGAGGGTTGTTTGGGCCACACAAGGAATGGTGGGCTCTCTGAAGGGGAGGTATGGTTTGCAGACAGGTGAATCGATTTTTTTTTTTTTTTTTATCTTCTGAGAATCCATGGACTAAAATGAGGTCTGCGTGAATGCTGGCAAGAGTCAGGGACTGTGGGAAGCTATTAACCAGGATTATAACTGTCCCCTCTCCTCTAGGTTCCAAGGTTTACTTCCACATACGGGGCTGTGGACAGCACCAGTACTACCGATGTCATGAGAAGCACCTCATCTACAACTCAAACTACTGGTATAGGGCTAGCTGCTGCCAGTACGATTACTGCAACTCCTGGTCCAGTGCCCAGCACCATAGCACTCTCCCTGGGCCCCCAGGAAGCCATCTGGGCATGCCCCTGTCTGCATCTCAGATAAAACAGTTCTACTATGTCCTGAACCTCTCTCTGCCTCAGCCTGGCTTCCATAATGATAAGATGTCTGAGGGCTCTCTCATTCTGCCCCTGGAGCTGGGCTTGTCCATTGCTGACCTGCGTCAAATATACTTGTTCCTCAACAGTTCAGGACTTCTGGTTCTTCCCCAGGCTAGACCCTGACATGTTCCCCTTCTTAGATTCTGCTCCATCTGGGCAGACCCTTTGAGTCTCCCAAGCATCCCGCTCTGCATCCTTAAAACATTCAAATCCTCAGATCCTTGTAATCTCCTGTAATGCGTTCTGCTCTACGTGGCCAGCTTCTGGGTGGCACCTGGATCTGGCTGCTGGTTTGTCTTCCTTCTATTCAAGAAGCTTAAGGATAGTTTTTGCCTGGGCTGACCTGACATTGGTTCCCATTCTGCGTGTCACACACCCTGAGTCTGGTCATATGCCACATCTGAGCCTCAGTGCAAGGCTTCAGCAGGAAAGTCAAAGGGTGGACTTCTGTGCCTGGACATCTGGCACCAGCGACCTGTCTCACTATCCCCACCATCATGGTCCCCTGTCCTCATTTCACCTGATTGCCTGGGGGGAGGGGAGTTGTAGCAGCTCCCATGTTTCCTCCGTAATAAACCGAAAATCTGCCACGTTGTTCAGTGTGTGTGTGTGTGTGTGTGTGTGTGTGTGTGTGCCAGGTTCAGATGTGGGCAGGGGTAGCCAGGTCAAAGAGTTAAGTGTGGGATTCAAACAGGATTGCCAAACCCCACCCACTCGATTTGGTCTTTATGGCTTCCTCTCAAATTACCCAAAAAGACCACATCCTTCCCCTCCCTCTGCTTAGCTAAACACCAAAGCATGAGGACGGATGCCCTACTTCAACTGTAACCTTCAAAGCCTGGATGGTTAAACCCATGTCCTGTGCCAGGTTTTCCCCTGAGAGGATGCCCAAGTCCAGGTGCAGTTCATTTCAAGGGTCCTGGCACCTTGCAGTGTATGTAGTGTGCTAGAGGCTGCACCTGTTGAATCTTTGTTTTAGTAGTTAGGAGGTTTGTTTGAGACAAGGTCTCAGACATCCCCAGCTGGCCTTGAACCCTTGATCCTCCCGTCCCTACCTTTCAAGAGCTGGAATTACAGGTGTCTGCCACCATGCCCTAAGTATTGAAAAGTTCCTGATCAGGCATGGTGGTGCAGACCTTTGATCCCTGCGCTCAGGAAGCAAGGCAGGTGGATCTCTTGAGTTTGGGGCTAGCCTGGTCTACATAGTGAATTCCAGGACAGACAAAGCTACAGATTTGTCTCAAATGATAAACTGAAACATTTCAAGCCTACAGAAAGCATTCATGGGTGTTTTGCATTACTTTGTTTTATTATTCAACAGAAGACACTAATGTCATCCAGGTGTCAGCAGCACTTCCAGGTGAGTGCGATCAAGCTCACCCCCTTGAAGCCCACTGCTATATCCTCTTTGCAGCAAGAGGTTCACTCCTCTTGCCTCTACTGCCTGTGTAAGTCAGTCCTGTAGTTTGAAGTGGTCACCTGTGCTGGAGGTGGGAAACCTCACGATCCAGGTCATGCATGTGCAGGTATGTGTGCTTAGAGACGTGATCCAGGTCATGCGTGTGCAGGCATGTGTGCTTAGGGACATGCAATAGAGCTTTTGGGATTTGTTTTGGCCTTTTGTGATTCAGTCTTACGATAGTCCAGGCTGGCCTTGATCTCAAGGCCATTGTGCCTCAGCCTTCTGAGTACTCAGATTAGGTGCGTGAGGCACCATAGGAAGCAGCCTGTTTTGTAAACCTTCCAGCAAAGCCCAAGCTTGTTGTCACCCACACTAGGAAGCTCTATTCAGTCAGCAGAGGCCTTCAGTGCTGCCCTCATCCCCTTCCTGAGCCCGCCTAACTCGAGTAGACACCACTCACAGCAGCTTGTGATGGTGCACACTGTAATGTTGACACTTGGGAAACTGAGGATGGAGAAGACCAGTAAGGGGTATACAGGAAAATCCACACTCTCCTCCCTAGATTTACCCTGGTCAGATTTAATTGGTCAAACTGGGAGACAGGTTTAGGAAGGGACACTAAACCTGGGAGTCAGAGAGCAAGGCTCCTTGGTTTTCTTGATCCTGCTGTCCCCCTCCCTGGTGTTCTTCTCAGGCAGCCCTCCTCCCTGGTCCATCTTATTTCTTTTGTTTTTGTTTTTCGAGACACGGTTTCTCTATGTAGCCCTGACTGTCCTGGAACTCACTCTGTAGACCAGGCTGGCCTCGAACTCAGAAATCCGCCTGCCTCTGCCTCCCAAGTGCTGAGGTTAAAGGTGTGCGCCACCACTGCCCGGCCTCCTGGTCTACCTTATTGCTCATATTCTCTATCTTGCCAATACAGTCTCTAAGACCTCTCAGTTCACCCCCACGCAGCTCTGGTCTGACAGGGCCTCTCAGGATACCTATTAATCTAACCAACCCAACCTTCATATAAGGGCATCCAGTCCCTCAATTTTATGTGTAGGGCTGGGTCAAGGCAGAGCAGTAGAGGAACCCCATGATGGAGTAGCTTCACCTCCACCAGAGGAGACACAAACACTTTGCATACTATTTTATTTTGGGGAAACACCTGGGGACTTTGGACAAAAGAGGGGGCTGGACAAAATGGAGGTATGAGAGCATTGGGGGTACGGACAGAGAGGGGAGGCCAGCCAGTGTGCAGCCAACAATATGAGAGGATGGGAGGGCAGGTGGGTGGGCTTTGGTGAGGGCTTTGGAATCGTCCCAGATGGGCTCAGATGGAAATCCAAAGGGTGGCTGGACGGACGTAGCAGGTTCCCGCTGTCCTAGTGCATAGAGTTCTCTCTGTTCTTCGGCTTGTTACAGAAATCCAGGAAGCAACACTGATAGTATATCCAAAAGCCAAACACTGGGGAAGCGCGGGTATGTGAGCAATGGACCATCTGCTCCTTGTTGTGGCAGCCGCTCACCATGACACTGAAACCGCTGCCTAAGGAGGGAGCACAGGCACAGAGCCCCCAAATGTACCCTCAGTCCACACAGATATTACCACCCTTACACCCTTCCCTGAACCGGAAGAAAGCCACAGAGACCTGGATAGGAATGAGATGCCCATGAGTCTGGGCAATGGGAGCTTTGCATAGGAAGCTTGAGGGATTTGAAGTTGTGACTGTGCGGGGAGACCAAGCAGCATGGACCATGAGGAGAAAGACATGGAGGTGTGCTGAAGGGTGGGCCGCAGACAGGGATAGAACGGTCCCGTGCAGCTCTGTGGTAGAATGCAGCCACAAGTCCTGAATTTTATTCCTAGCGACACGGATGAAAGAGATTGAGAAGATGGTCCCGTGGTCGAGAGTGCTTAATACTCTTGCACAAGACCTGGGGAGCGTGGGCTACTGAAACCCTCTCTCAAAATACTGAATAAAATGTAAGCAAGTTGGGAGTGAAGGTTCACACACCTGAACTAATGCCGAGAGGCTGAGGTAGGTAGGAGAATCAAATTTGAGGCCAGCCTGGGCTACATAGTGAAATATTTTTAAAAAACGCTGAGAGTGTAGTGGCAGAGTAGTTGCCCAACATGCTCTGGCCTAGCGTCTACCTACTGCAAAAGACTGAGATCATGTATTGAAGGCAGCTGTCAATCAAGAGCACCATCCCTAGCCAGGTTTTTGGGTGCTCTCCTCTGATCACGACTCTCTGGAAGAGGAAACAAGAGGATCACAAGTTCAAGGCTAGTCTGGGCTACATGGTGTAATTCTGGCCCCAAAAGAAAAGAAAAAGGGAACCATTTCTGCAGCCACCATTAGTGTCAACTCGGCCTGTGAGACTCGGGCAAGGCTCTGGCTCTGTCTGCACTTCTTTTTTCTGTGAAATGGGGGCATTTTGATGCCCACTTCAGAGGATGCACCAGCTCTGATGTGCTTAGATGCACCTCCACGTAGTCCACACTGAGGATCTATTCATTCAGTAAAGGTAGAGGGTTGTGTAGAAGAGAAACGAGGGAATGCCGTCAGTCCTTCAAGCAGGAAGTGACGTGGAAACATCTGCATGCAGGCCTGGGGATGAGGAGACCAGGAGAACCACGCTGAGCTAGGAAGATGTTTGAGGCTGCTGCTTGAAGCCAGGGATGCAACCAGGGGCCTCTGTGATGCCAGAACAAAGGACCAAGCCTCATTGAGCATGAGTTCTTACGTGTCAGCAAGGCTGGGAGAAGAGAGTATGTTCCAGGAGAGCCTGACAGCAGGGGATGCTGACCACTCCAGCCAGGCCAGTGCCTTTGGAAAGCACAGGGCCCTTCAAGGCTAAACATTGCAGGAAAGTGGGAGGCAGCTGGCTATGAGCTGAGGAGGAAACAGGAGTAAAGACTGGTGTAGAACTGACAGAAAGTGCTGGAATGTCTCAGGGCAGTGGGAACAAGACTTGGTGTATAGCATAGGACACTGAGAAAAGGCCTGGTGGGAAGATGGCCCAAGGAGGGAGGAGGGGGTCTGCTTACTGTTCTTTATGTTCAGGGTGAAGCAGCTACTTCCCAGAGGTGTGAGGCAGCTGTCAGACCCCAGGAGGCACCCCGACTCTTCAGTCTCCAGTAGACATTGGTAGCAATGCAGGTACTTGTCTTGTGGAACTGCTTGAGCAGAAAGGCCACCTAAGTCGATATTCTCTAGAATGAAGAGAAGTTCCATGACTCAGACGTCCACCTGTCTCACTCCAACTGAACTGTTTCTCCTCTACAACCATAGACCTCTGCTTCTTGAAAGCCACCTGCCTTAACAGACCTCATCAAAAGTCACTGCTCTTGCCCTGTTTGGTGGGTGCTGCCCTTTCAGCCTATACTCAAGGGCAGGGTTGGGCAGATCTCTGAGTTCGAGGCCAACCTCATTTACATAGTAGCAGGCCACAACCAGGGCTACATAGTGTGAGATCTATGTCAAAAAAAAGCTATCAAAACAACAACAAAAAACTAGATCTCCATTCTATGTTATAACCCTAAAGAAGTGTATATATGTAGCATACATTTGAAGGGCTAACCTATACTCAGCATTCCATAAGCTGAGGCTGTCCATCCAGCCCTGTTAGAGTAGTCTTTTCTCTATGACTTGGTTGTTTGGTATCTCATCCAATCCAAGTGCTAGGTTGAAGTCATGGGTTAGGATTGAAGAAATGTAGCAATGTAGCAGTTCTCTCTCTCTCTCTCTCTCTCTCTCTCTCTCTCGAGTGTTCTATCTGCATGTATACCTACATGCCAAAAGAGACAACCGATCCCATTACAGATGGTTGTGAGCCACCATGTGGTTGCTGGGAATTGAACTCAGGTCCTCTGTAAAAGCAGTCAGTGTTCTTAACCACTGACCCATCTCTCCAGCCCTCTGTATTCTCTTTTAAACACACACACACACAAGGTCTCAGTATCATAGCCTTACTTGGATTTCAACCTTCTCCTTCTTGTCTAAGTACTAGGATTGTCACCAGTGGGTACACTTTCTTTTCATCTTTTTTTTCTTTAATTTATTTTTCAGAAGCTTCTCTGTGTAGTCCTGGATGTCCTGGAACTCACTCTGTAGATGCCTGGACACTGGGGCTAAAGGAATGGGGCACTGTTGCCCAGCTCTAATATGCTTTTTTAATATGTGGTCTTCAGAAGTAAAAACAAGGTCCGGGAGAAGACAGAGTCTATGTCCTGTGGACAGGAGACCTCAATAGTCCCATGTTACCTGCCTTACTCTGCTGTCCGGTCCCTGGACAGGCTCATGTTGAAGGTTAACTACCAAAGGCCCTGCTCTGTCTCCTGCTGAGCTGCCTGCATATGCAGCCCCCTCTTCTCTGGCCCTTGGTCCACTCCACATGTTAAGAGCCCAGGACTAGCAGGTGGCTTAGTGTGGTGCAAACACTTGGCCACCAGCTGAGGTTAGCTCACTGTCATTCTGCCTTGTAGATTCTGGTTGCTGAGTCTGGCACAACTTCAGTCCTCCCTATTCTGTTAGAGATCTCTTCAGTATCTCCAGAACACTGTTGGTGATACAGCCATGAGGCTGTCCCGAGAATGGTCCTTTGGAGTGATCATCAGACCATCACAGTTACTCAACATTCCCATACACGTTGGTTTCACCTGTCCATTATGGACAGAA
This sequence comes from Arvicanthis niloticus, assembly GCF_011762505.2. Lineage (NCBI taxonomy): Eukaryota > Metazoa > Chordata > Mammalia > Rodentia > Muridae > Arvicanthis > Arvicanthis niloticus. The sequence goes on along the minus strand of NC_047677.1, from coordinate 49,661,627 downwards.
GTATCCAGACCCTTGGATAAAATCAGAGTTTCTCCACCTCGCTGGCCTGGTGATGCTTCTGACCCTTTGGAGCAGTGTTTCTCAACCTGTGGGACACCACCCCTTTGGAGGCCAGATGACCTTTTCACAAGGGTCACATATCAGATATTTACCTTACAATTCATAACAGTAGAAAATTACAGTTATGAAGCAGCAAAAAAAAAAAAAAATAATGTTATGGTTGGGGAGGGGTCACTGCAACATGAGGAACTGTATTGAAGGGTCATAGCATCAAGAAGATGGAGAACCCCTGCTTGGGAGCCACTTACCGTTGTTGCTGAGAACCAAGTTCATCATGATCAGCGTTGTTAAGAGAACAGCATACAAGGCTTGGGTGATGCCATGGAGTCCCAGGGGCCTTAGGGAGCAACTGTTTGCAGGGCCAGCCATGAAAACCATGACTTCTCTCTAGCCTCCAGCCTGGGCTTATATTGGTTGGAGAGAGAATGGCCAAGAGGAGGGAGAGGGGCAACAGTCTGAGGTGGAGAACAGTACCAGAACAGGCAGTTCAGAGTGTCCTCAACCCACTGCACCTCAGGTCTAATATCCTGGCTGGAGGCAGGAACTCAGAATGACTTGTCTTGTTTGTCTGTTCCCTTTCCTGATGCTCCAGTAACCGAGGGGAAGAGTGTTTTTTTTTAAATTTATTTGTTTTGATGTCATTATTATCAGTGTCATCATCATTTTTGTTTTTTGTTTGTTGTTTTTGAAACAGAGTTTCTCTGTGAATCCCTGGCTGTCCTAGAACTCACTTACTTCATAGGCCAGGCTGGCCTCGAACTCAGAGATCCACCTGCCTCTGTTTCCTGAGTGCCACCATGCTCAGCACAGAGAGCTATTTTTAGCTTGTTATTCCAGGTCACAGTCCATTGTGGCAGAGAAGTCACAGCACCAGGAACTTTAGAGAACTGGCCATATTGCAACCACAGTTGAGGGCAGTGAGTATATGCATGCTGGTGCTCGCTCACTCTCTCTGACCCCCTCCAGGTTTGTGTGTTTGTGTGTCTGTATACACACACACACGTGTATGTGGGTGACCACAAGGGCCAAAAGAGAGCACCGCATCTGCTGGAGCCAGAGTTCCCACCTGCACGACTGAGCAGCAGGTATTGTTAATCTGTGAGACATCTCTCCAGCCTGGCTGTTTCCATTCTTGTATAGTTCCAAATCCACTTCCTAGGGACTGGCCCACGTTTGGGGGCCAAAAATGTCACGGGCCACTCTGTCAGTATTGAGGCCCGCACTGCCAAAAGCCTTGGGGGCTAAACTGTTAGAGCCTGCACTGCCCCAAGTTGCTCCGGTCTGCGGGTCGGGGTTCAGCAAGAGAGAGAGTGAGAATGGATGTGAAGAATGGAGACCAAACAGAGTGTGATTCAATCCCGTTTATTCTTCAGTCTCTCTTCTCTCCAAGTCTCAAGTCTTCAGTTCCTAGTCCCTAGTGCCTCCAAGTTCCAAGTTTCTTCTTCCAAGTGCTAAGTGCCTAATACCTCTGCCTAATAACTAACTCCAAGTTGTTCTCTCTGAATGCCTAATTCCTACTTCCAAGTTGTTCTCTCAGCTGTACTCTGAAGGGTCCAGTTCTCTGTTGCCAAGTTGTACTCCAAATTGTACTTAACTCTTCTGTCTGCCTCTCGCCTTTTATATGTCTCACTTCTAAGCCATGCCTCTAAGTCACGCCTTTAATCATGCCCTTGGGTCTTGTCTCTAAATCAGATCTCTAAGTCACGCCCTTAAGTCACACACCTTTAAGTCTCACACACCCAAGGGAAGATCCTGGGTATCTAAGACAAGATGTTATCAGAGTGTGCTCAGCTGTTGTAGGCTATTGTAATCAAATCTCTTATTAGGGTATATGGCTCAAGATGGCTGAAAGGATGATAGCTGCCTTCTGTCGGCTCCCCACAGGACTCGAACAGCCTAAGTGACAGGATCTTCCTACTTCAATTAATGTAATTAAGATAACTACCCATGGAGATTCTGTTCTGATTCTAGATTGTGTCGAGCAGACAATTAAACCAGCGCACTGCTCACTTGACACTATTGGCTCAATGCATTAGGTGTTAGAGATACAACTAGGTGTACAGAGACCCTGCTCTTTCTGGTGAAAATCTAATGGGGGAGACAAGGCAGCAAGCAATGAAGAGAATGACAGAGTGTGGCAGGGACACCAGGGCAGGGTGATTTCAGCAGAGAGGTAATGTGGCCAGATGTTTTGTAAAGTTCTGCGTCAGTTGCACACTGAAGAATAAAGGGGTTAAGAACAGAAGCCAGTCTGTGCCTGGTGGCGATGGCCTGTCTCTCCAGCCACTCAGATGCTCAGGAGGATTGCAGGTTTAAGACCTGACTGAGTTACACTGAGTTCAAAAGGAGCCTGGGTGATCTCCGTGTAAACTTGTCTCAAGAAGTACAATAAGCTGTGTGTGCTGGGGCACACCTTTAATTCTGACATCACTGTGAATCTGAGGCCAGCCTGGTCTACATGGGGACTTCCAGTCTAGCCAGGACTACATAATGAGACACTATGACAGACAGATGATGCAGGCAGGCAGGCAGACAGACAGACAGACAGACAGACAGACAAAGGAAAGTATGAACAGGGGAGGGAAGAATATTAGCTATGTTGCCTGCCTAGCATATACATCAAGGACCTATGTTAAATCTCTAGCACAGGGTAGAAACCAGACCAGAGCGCAATTCCTGAGTTGAGTCATAAGATGGCGACATAGGATTTTGGAAGCGAGGCAATGACATGGTTACGAATGGATAGAGGTAAACAATGTGGGTTATTATTAATAATTGTAGACAAGTTCTGGTTCTGTAGCCCTATCTGTCATGAGTAGACCAGGCTGCCCTGAAACTGACCCTCCTGCCTCAGTCTCCCTACACTGGGATGATTGGGACCACAACGATGAGTTTTACAGTAGATTCAGGATTAAAACTGATGGACAGGTTTGGTGTCAGACAGAACCAGAGTGTGGGATGCAAGAAGTGGGCAGATTTGCACAAAGAAGTGGCCAGGTCTCACAGCACCTTTCTCTGTGCTCAGCCAAGCTTGGCTGTGGGTCAGTGCATCTAGTCTCCATGCCCACAGACTCAGTGCTCCGAGTCCCCGCTCCACGCTGACAGCACATTCTGAGGAGGATGCATGGTTGCTGCCACCCTGTGCAACCGCAGCTGGTAGGTGACTGTCAGGCATGTACACCCGGGTTTGGAGCCAGCGAGCGCTCAGCAGTTGATGCTGTGTCCACAGAAGGTGGCGCTGCAAGCGGATCTTCCTCTGGGTCCCTGGGACCCAGGGCTGGGCTGCTTGCTTGTTCCTTGGAGACACCTCCTGCTTTAGTGCACACACACCCACCCACCCACCCCCCCCACACTGTAAGAACTTTCCACGAATCATCACATCTCAGGGAAAACAATGGGGGACAAAACTAAGCCCTGAAAGATGGATGGGGAAGTGGGAACACGGTGGGAAGTGGAGGGGCTAGGGGTTTATGCTTCTGAAAACCGAAATGAAACTTAAAACGTTGAGGGACTGGGGGAGTATCTGGCACCCACTGATACAAGATACAAATGTCTGTTGAATGAGTGAGCACATAGTGACAAAGGTCAGGAGTCCTTCTCCAACAGTGCACAGGGCACACTCTGAAGATGCAAAGGTGGAGTCCCTGTTGCAAAGGGAGAAAAGGAGTCACCAGAGGTCAGAGCCTTGAGATACATCAAGGATGGCCACAGCCCTGGAAATGTTTTAGGGGACGATGGGCCTTTCATTGGTATATGTTTAGAGTCCTTGTTTTTTTTTTTTTTTTTTTTTTTTTTGTTTTTGGTTTTCGAGACAGGGTTTCTCTGTGTAGCCTGGCTGTCCTGGAACTCACTCTGTAGACCAGGCTGGCCTCGAACTCAGAAATCTGCCTGCCTCTGCCTCCTAAGTGCTGGGATTAAAGGTGTGCGCCACCACCGCCCGGCCAGAGTCCTTGTTTCTTTTACAGTAATTTAAAAAAGTTTACACACATGGATATGTCTGTACACAATGTGCACAGAGCCTGTAGAAGCCAGAAGGTGGTGTGGAGTTATGAATCACCATGTGGGTGCCGAGAATCCAACTCTGGGTGGTCTGGAGGCACCACGTCATCTCCTGGCCACTCCACCCCCTTGTTTCTTTTCTGTCAGCTGTTGGAGATGGCTGGCAGGGACCCAGGGCCTAGACCGATCGTTTCTATGACAACAGCTTCCCTGCAGATTTTCCTAAGGTAAAGAGGGCTTCGAAATGGTCATCACGGTAACAGTAGCAGATGACCACATCCATGCTGAGTGCCTGGCCTGTGACAAGGGATATCAGAAGGTGAACAGGCAGGGGATGAAATAGGCAGGGTCTGAGGGCAGAATGTGCAACATTACAGATAAGGAGGGGTACATACACAAGGGGCAGACCTTGGTGACAGCTTTGGAGAGGCAGCTTCTGCGAGGAAAGTCACTCAGAGAAACAGAGCCTTTAGCTGAATGTTATTAAGTTCATAAGGAGTAGGGATGGACAGATGGACAGTAGGACGAGTGGAGACTCAGCTTTCTGAAATAGCTGGGCCTCCACCTCAAGGGCGTTTCATTGCAGGCCCCTTGCTTTGTTTTGACAGCTTTGGAGGAAACATTTTCTCTTTGTGGGGTTGGAGTAAATCTTCAACCTACCCTGAGAACAGCGCAGGCCTAGACCCTGGTCAGTGACAGTAAGGTAAGATGTATTCTTGTCCAGGGTTAGGGACCACCCATATATATATATGTGTGTGTGTGTGTGTGTGTGTGTGTGTGTGTGTGTGTGTGTGTGTGTATGTATGTATGTATGTATGTATGTAATCTCCTTCCAGAGACGACCTCCCCTCCATTGGCCAAGCTTCCCAGGTGCCTGGGTATCAGGGAGGCCCCACTTTGTGTCTAGTAGCTGGGGTAGGGGTGTCAGCTGACTGTGCCTCAGCTTACTGAGCCTCAGGATACAGGGCGAGAAACGGCAACCAGTCCCCACCCTGAGGTCACACACAGGAAAGTGGTCTGCAGCAGACTACAGCCCCATGGGGAGTCCACAAGCCATGCGGTGAGCAACTACTTCCCACATCCACTTACGATACCCAAGGGCTACTCCTTATCTGTACCATGTGTCCTAGAAGGTGGCAGGGTGACCTTCCCTGATGGCTGTCCAGGAAGGGGAGCTAAGACTCGGGTCCCTTGACCGAGCAGACTTAGTCTCAGGAACTTAGCGTGGGACGGCAGGATGGTTCATGAGCAAATTCACTTTGGCTTTTCAGCCCTGTCCGACCAGGAACCTGCTATGTAGAACAGACAGGCTTCGCAGTCAGACTCGCCTCTGCCTCAGTGGATGCCACCATGCTCTGCCCAGAGTAGGTTCTTGCTACACACACGACTGCCTCCTGGGTGGAGCAGAAAGGGCACCAATATCAGCTGTTTGCCATAGGCAGAACACTCAGAAACTATGGCAGTCTCCCCTCTTCTAACCCCAAACCTTAGTCATATCACCTGTCAATCTCAGCCTGCCTCCTGTAAGATTCAGCACACGGTCACTGAGCTGCCGAGCTGATGGACACACAGCCTCTGCCCCACAGTTACAGGGTCACACGTGGGGTCAGAGGCCACACAGAAACCAGAGGCTGTGGCCTGCACAAAGCACTGATGTCTTTGTTCAGCAGCTTGTTAAGAACAGTGGCCCAAGCAGAGCCGGAGTAATCACCTGACCAGAACTTTCAAGGGAAGGAGGCCAGCCTGTCATTCCATCCCACAGGTCCAAAGATCAGAGTACGTGTTGTGAGGATCCGATTTCTTCAGGCTCGGTGCAGGGAGGACAGGAGTGCTTGGTGTCTAGCCCTCAGTCCCCACTGGCCCTGCTTGCTGACTTGCAAACAGGGTATATGGACAGACTTAGTGTCAGGGCAAGGACAGGCATGGGGTTGGTTTGCTGCAGGAGTCACTCCCTGTTCCCAGTGGAGATAAGGAGAGCTGAGCAAGGGAAATGGGGGTGGGGAGAAAGTACCTTCAGGAGAGAAGCTGAGGAGGCAAAACTGTACATCACAAAGCACAGTTATAAAGGAGGGGCGTTCCGACCCATCCCCCGGGCAGCCGCCGGCAGTCACGGGAGCTCTGTGTGAACAGTGGGCGCAGCACAGCAAGGGTCTGTGCACGATGGCTGAGGCAGAGAAATAAAGCTGTTCTGAGAGGCATTTCCCAAGCCTCACTCTCCAGTGCTCTCCCTGCCCGAGCCACTTGATGTTGGGACATCTGGAAAATCTCACCATCAGCCAGATTGTAGAAAAAATACCTTTTATTAATTATTAGGAATAAATCATTCATTTAATGCAGGCGTGTACGGGGAGAGCTCAGTGCGTCCATGTAGATGACGGGGCCGTGCAGGAGGTCAGTGGCAGAGGGGATGTCCCACTGCCCAGACGATAAACACCAACATCAGGAGAGTCACAAAAGTACCCTCGTGTCTCCCTAGAGGTGCCAGGGCATCTGGAAGTGCTGGGCTGGGAGTGGGGTGCAGTGTGTGGCCTCAAAGTTGTGTAGATGCTTCCGGGCCTGAGGAGAAAGGCAGGGCAGGTAAGTGCAGGGCGGCTTCCCCTTGGAACCACCCACCCACCCGCTCTAGGATCCTGCACCAGCTCTAGTAAGCCTCTCCCTGCAGGCCTTCCCCTCCCTGACTCCCTCCGGAGCTCACCAGGAACAGCGCCAGCTGCCTCCGTCCCTCTGCACTCATGTCTTCCCCTGCAGATGGAGAAAAGGCCCTCAGCTCCCCGTCTGGGTCGTCCTTCCCTCCTCTGCCCTCCACACCCGGCCCATCCTTACCCACACTCCAGGGGAAGTCAGGCCCATGCTCTGCCTGGTAGGAGCGAAGCACAGACACGCACCAGTCCTCCTCCACCTCCCAGCGACTGTAAACGGAGGCTGGGAGACAAAGAGGAGTCCATCAGCACGCTCTCCTTGCCAGGCCCTGCCCACCAGCCTCTGGACACCTCACCTTCCTCTAGCTGGGTGGACGCCTCCAGCCACTGCCTCACAGCTCTGAGCCCCTCCTCCACCATCACTCTTGGGTACCTTGGGAGGAGCACAGGGCAGGAGAGTGGACCCAGTTCCCGCCTCAGCCCCACCGCGTCCGTGCCTGCTGGTGTGAGCACTGAGGCGCGTCCCCAGGCTGGTGTGAGCACTGAGGCGCGTCCCCAGGCTGGTGTGAGCACTGAGGCGCGTCCCCAGGCTGGTGTGAGCACTGAGGCGCGTTCCCAGGCTGGTGTGAGCACTGAGGCGCGCCCCCAGGCTGGTGTGAGCACTGAGGCGCGCCCCCAGGCTGGTGTGAGCACTGAGGCGCGCCCCCAGGCTGGTGTGAGCACTGAGGCGCGCCCCCAGGCTGGTGTGAGCACTGAGGCGCGCCCCCAGGCTGGTGTGAGCACTGAGGCGCGCCCCCAGGCTGGTGTGAGCACTGAGGCGCGCCCCCAGGCTGGTGTGAGCACTGAGGCGCGCCCCCAGGCTGGTGTGAGCACTGAGGCGCGTCCCCAGGCTGGTGTGAGCACTGAGGCGCGTCCCCAGGCTGGTGTGAGCACTGAGGCGCGTCCCCAGGCTGGTGTGAGCACTGAGGCGCGTCCCCAGGCTGGTGTGAGCACTGAGGTGTGTTCCCAGGCTGGTGTGAGCACTGAGGTGTGCTCCCAGGCTCACCGGAACTGCAGGAGCTTCAGCAGGAGCTCGTTGCCTCTGTTGGACATGATGTCCTCAGGAGCCCTGGGCGACAAGAGGTGACCTAGGTTGGGGGAAGCTGGGTCCGTCCATGGTGGACAAAGGTGGGAGAGGAGGCGGAGCCCGGCACTCACGTGGTGGTGATGATCTCGTCCTTGGTTCTCCGGACCAGCAGCACAGGGCCCTGGAACCTTCAGAACAGAGCGGCAGGGAGGGAGAGCTCAGAGAGCCAGGCCACAGCTGAGCAGGACGAACAGATTTAAGAAGGGCACAGGCTCAGTCCGGCCCTGGTAGCCAGGCCTAACCGTTCACTGACAGATCACCAGTGAATAAATTCAGGGTCTCATCGGCCAGGGAAGGGTGGGACCGGCTGGGGTAGTGGCAGGGTCGCCTGCTGACCCTTCCCTTAGGCACACCTGAGCCCCCCCGACGCTGGCTGCGGCCACCTCACCTGCACAGCTGCTCCGAGTTGTTGAGGTTGAGATGCTGCCTCACAGTCCTGGTGACCAGGCCTCCTAGAGTGGGCACCACCCAGAGTGGGCGCACAGGTGAAGGCCCCGCCACCCACCGGGCAGGGAGCCCGCTCCTCCACCCACAGAGGCCTGTGCTGCCACCCTCCCAGGGAAGGACCGGCCTGGGGGAGCTGCACTCACGCCAGCTGTCCGGCATGACCTTCAAGGCCAAGGGCACCAGGTCATCGAAGGAGGCATCCAGGATAACAGCACTAATGTCTGGGTAGGACATGGCTGCCCATGTAGCTAGTAGCAGAACAAGAAATAGGATCAGGTCCCTTCATGTAAGACGTATCCACTTCCAACCTCTCTCTCTAAAAGCCCCCACCCGCTCCTTGGGAGCCACCCGTGCCTGTGCTCCTATCTACTGGGCAGGGACGAGCAGGGGAGGCAGGTACCAGTGAAGCCTCCAATGGACCAGGCGTAGATGACAATGTCCTGGGGCTGGAAGCCCAGGCGGTGGATGGCAAACTGAACCACCACATCCATGGCATTGGCCTCGTTCTGTGGGAATGGTACCCCCTGCAGGGAGACGGGCAGAAGCAGGAGGGGTCAGCCAGAGACAGCTCACCTAGTGTGGACCCTTCTTGCAGCTACCCTGTAACACAGAGATCATGTGACCCATCGTGTCCCTGACTGCCATGGGAGGAGGGGCTGCAGCTCCCCAGCACCCAGGTCACAGGCATGTGAAAGGCCCTGCAGACATGGGCACCCATTTCCTTCTTCCCATGGCTGAGCAGAGTAAGATGCACAGGCTTCTGGAAAAGGACAGGTCTTCAGAGAGGGTCTCACCGTGCTTCCAGCAAAGCCTGGATGATTCCAGCCCAGGACAGAATATCCAGCTGTGACACAGGGAGGAGAGAGAGGGGTCATGAGACTGTAGTGGGGCAGGAGAACACATCTGCTTAAGCCCAGGCAAGGAATGCATGGTTAACAGGACGGGAGTGGACATTCCCTCTGAAGTGAGACTTGGACCTCACCCTGATGCACTGGAGGTCAGGCCTGGGGAGGTCAGCATGGGAGGAGACACATTTAAGTCCAAAGGACAGAGATAAGAGGTGTGAGCCATGTGCTTACCTTCTAGGGGCGTGGAGACACAGCCCACCTCATAGAATCCCGCATTCCCCTCACAGCAGATCACCTGGGAGCAAACAGAAGCGGGGAGGGTGCTGGGGTGGGGCAGTCTGTACAACAAGGGGCAAAGGGACCACAAGTGCTGTGGCAGGGCCTCAGGAGACCACAGAGCCCGAGTCCAAGCCACCAGCACAGTGACCAGTTTCCCTGAGATGCCACCAGGAGACTCTAACAGAATGGGATGTGGGGGCTTGGGGACAGCTGGGGTGGAACCCAGAGCCACGTTTACTGGCCTGTGACTCTCTTAGGTGGTGTAGACACTTTTCTCCTCACTGCCCTCTATGGTGGTCAAGCCAAAGCTCGGAGACGGTGGCAGACGGCAGAGCCAGTGGCAGAGTCCAGCCCCCTGGCCGCCTGTGCAGTGCTTCCCCAGGCCAGGGCCACCTTAAGAGCTGGGCTACCCGGCTCAGGCTGCAGGGCTGCTGCTCACTAGCTGTGAGAGTACAGACTGCAGACAACCCCAACTGTAGAAGCAAAAACAGGCCCACGTGATCTTGCACGTGCCAATGTTATCTCTGTTCTCGAGAAGAGGCAGGGTCTCACCAGGCCGCTCAGGGTGGGCTGGAACTCAGTCTCACCTCTGCCTCCTGCATCACCCACCTACTGTCTGCTGCTGTAGGACAGGGCCCTGTGTACCCTGTCTCACTGTGTGTCAGATCACCTTAAACAGCAGAGCCTTCTGCCTCTGCCTGCTCAGTGCTGGGATGACAGTGCACACCAAGCCTGGCTTTATGTGCACTTCCTGAGAACTAGGCAGGCTCTCTACACCCAACTCAAGTAACCAATCCTGTCCCCCACTTTGGTGCTGGTGACTAAACTCCTGCTGGGCTGCATATGCTACAGTGACATCCCCAATCTGCTATGATGTTCTCATCTTTAAACTTTTACTACTTTTTTGAGACACAGGCTGACTGCAAACTCATCATGTAGCCAAGAGCTTAAACTCTGTGTATGTGTATGAACGCACTACAGTGTGTGTGTGTGCATGCACACGCATGTATGCATGATCTACAGCACATGTGTGGTGTTGAGAAGAAAACCTCCACTGTCACCCATCGCCTCAGACTTTGAGGAAGGATCTCTGTGGTGTGTGGCTGGCAGACAGTGCCCAAGGATTCCCCTGCCTCCCTCCCACAGGAGTGCTGGGACTATAGCTGGTCACCAGCCAGGCTTTACACAGGTTCTCAAGATCAGAACTCAGGTCCTCTCACTTGCATGGTCAATACCGCACGCACCCGCTGAACCAGCTACCTGGCCCTGGCCTTGAACTTCTGATCCTCTTCTCTCCACTCCTGGGTGCTGGGATTACACAATCCAGTTCTCAGTGTCTATGGGGCTGGGGCTGAAGCCCAGGGCTTTACGCACACTGAAAACAAGCCCTCCATCCCACCACCCACTCCCCTCACAGAGCTTTCCGTCATCAGGTCCTTGGGTGGAGCTGGACAATGGCATTATTTTTAACTGTGGCTCCACAGGAAAGGTTCTGTAGTGCTGCGGCCCCAGAGTCTCTACTGCCCCCTCTCACCAGCTTCTGCCCCTGGGGCTCAGCTGTCCCCCGCCGGTCCACAAACATGGTGTCGATCTCATTACCATCACAGGCGAGCAGTTTTGCACGGCGCCCATTACACTAGAGCAAGAGAGATGCAAAGACCTGGTCACGAGGGGTGGGGGGCCACATCCCTTAGAGGATGGGGCCAGCAGCAGGTGGGGGCCTCACCTCTTCCACCAGTCGGGCCTGGCCCTGTAGCAGCACAGGCATGAGGGCCTTCTGGAGTAGGTACACGGAGCCTGGGTACAGCATCCGGCGCCCCAAGGTGTGTGCCACCAGATAGCTGTGGGGAACATGGGTTAGTGAACCCCAACCCCAGCAGGGCCCAGGCATTCAGACTCTCTCAGTGCTCAGTGAGCAAGGTGAGCCTGGCATCTCAAGCTTTTCCATAACTATCACTATAAGATGTCCACTTTAGGAAGGGCTCTCAGCTGAGTGGCAGAGGGCTTGCCTAGCATGTGTAAGCCCTGGGTTTGAGCCCCGAAACTATATACCAAACTAAACCTATTTTCTATTGTACAGTACAATTACACAGATCCTCCTAGATGTACAAAGGGTCATGTCCCGAAGAAAACCATCATAAGGTGGAAATGACAGGCTGCAAATGCACTCGACCCCATAACATACAGGGACAAGCCCTCCTACTGGTGGGTGGTGTGGCTCACAACCCCTGCCTGGTACCATGGCGCATGCTGCCCATCACTAGGCCAGGGAAAGAATCCAAAGCTCAAACTATAGCAAATTAGGGACTGCCTGAATATAATTCTGAGAGTTTCATGAGATAATTTCTAGGTATAATAAATAAATGCAGCTATTAAATATAATTCTGTTAATGTATAAGAATACAACTTATTAAAAGTTCTCAAGGGTCAACAAGATGATTTGCTGAGTAAAGGCATTTGCTTCCAGGCTGGGAACCTGAGCTCATTCAGTCCTCAGGTTCTGCGTGGTAGAAGGAGAGACCCAAATGTGCCATGGCATGTGAGTGCCCTACGCATACGAATATATTGTATGTAAGAGTCTAAGTCCTCAGACAGGACCAGGTGGTAACTGCTCAGTGGTAGAGCATCTACCTAGTGTGCACAGAACCCTGGGTCCTGTCCTCAGCACCACTAAAAACAACAAAGTGATAGTTTATAACCCACTAAAGTGATTTCCAGACTAGTAGAGCCAGGCATGAGAGTGCACACCTGCACTCTTAGCTCATGGAAGGATCAGGAGCTCAGGGGCAGCCTTAGCTACACTATGCACTGAAGAGTAGCCTGGACTGCATGAGGACATATCTCAAAAAATAAAACTTAGCAATAGGTCGAGCTCTGTTGGGTTGGTCTTGTGTGCTGTGTACTCTGGTGCTGAGTCCTGTGTCCCAAGATCAGGCTGCGGTGTGGACATGGACACTGCACTGTGCTATGAGACAATCTCCTCAATCTCTGGATAATAAAAGGCTGGCGCCTGTGACTGGGCGGAAAGAGGAAGACGGGGCTTGAGACTGAGTAGGGGCCACAGGTAGGGACCATGAGAAGGACAGAGGAGGAGAGAGATCGCCATAAGGCAGGTTGGACTGTGAGCACATGGCCAAGAGAGAAGCTGATGCTGAGGACACACAAGGAACAGAACAAGCCGGGCAAGACTCACTTGGCAAGTAATGGGGCATTTATGTGGTCATTAATAGTCTACCTGGGTTATAATAGCTCAGAACCTGCCCAGTTGAGGCTTACAACTTGTTAATAAAAATAACAGGTTTCTGTGTCTTCTATTGGGGACCAATACAGGAAAGAGTGGGGTAAAAACAAAAACCTGCCTAAAAAATACTTCTATAAAGATCTGTAGCCTAAAGATATCACGCTGGGTCACTCTTGTCAGGGCAGAGACCTGGCTGTTACGTTTATGGTGACAATGCAGACCACAGAAGAGCTGTCCAAGGAGCTCCACAGATGTTTACTGAGTGTGTGAACTCATACAGATAGGTTAGACAGGGTAGGCGCTGCTGCAGACAACCGCTTAGCCACCAGGCTGTAGCTAAGCGCCCTGCCAGCATGCCCTCAGAAACCTTGTCTGCTTTCCCTCTGAAGCAATCCAGGACATCAACAGCCAAAGCTGAGTTAAGCCCCCTCCTTGGTGCTCTAGAACCTGCTGCTCAGTCCCAGCATCTGCTGCGATGTACGGGTGAGCATTCAGCAGGGGCCCGTCTGATACCATCAGCACCCACGACTGAGTTTGCTGGCAGGCAGGTAAAAAACGGTAGCTATGGTGGTTTGACTAGGACAGACCCTGCAGGGAATGGCACTGTTAGGAGGTATGGCCTTGCTGGAGGAGGGACATCACTGTGGGGGCATGAGAAACTTTAGGTCCGATATGCTCAATCCTCACCCTAGCTGACCTCCCACACCCCAGTTTCCTACCTGGTGATCTGACAGGGCAGCTTCTTGACCCTGTTGAGAAATGTGTCTGCTGTTCCCCGGTGCAGAGGCTCTGGACGAAGCAGGGCCACACCCCTGCGGGAAGGGCCACCTCGGGACCCCTTCCTGAGGGGAAGAATAACAGTCAGGAGCAGTAGGCCCGGGACTGAGGGGTAAGAAAGGGAAAGAACTAAGTAGCTGGAACCTCACCGGCTGCTGGGCTCCTCCCAGTGGAAGTCAACTGGCCAGCTCCTGAAGTCAAAGTTATAGTTGGCCAGCTGCCTCTGTGGAGAGAGGACAAAGGAACAGAGGACTGAGAGTGGAGGGGAGGCCCAGCCATCTACCCTCAACACTTCACTCTGCAGGATGCCCCACATCACAGGGAGACCACGTGGAGGTCAGCGCCCTCTTACCTCTAAATGGAAAGAAAGGTCTACTATGAGCACAGTATTGGGACACGGCAGCTGTTCTCACCACTAGCGCATCTACCCATCTCTGGAACTCTTAACCCTGCCTTCCTAAAAATCTAAAGATGGGGTAGGGTCTTTGAACAGCATGCACAATGTCCTGGCTTCAATTCCCAAACCAAGAAACTGTTTAAAAGTCAGACCTAACAACATATGCCTATCAACCCGACCATTCAGAAGTAGAGACAGGACTGCAAGTTGGGGCCAGCCTGGGATACATAGTGAAATTAAGGCTAGCCAAGGATGTGGAGGGAGATTCTACTTCTAGGACAGGTCATGATTCTGTGACCTCACCCTGGAGGCAAGAGAATCACTGGAAATACTAGGTAAGCCTGGGCTACACAGAATGGCCCTGTCTTGGAAAACAAAACAAAACACCCCCCAAAAACCCAAAACACAGAAGTATCTAAGGCTGATCCACTTCAAAGGCGGTGCTTCTGTGTGAATATGGGGAGGGATGCTGGCTGGGTATATGACCCTCCCCCCCGCGCCCCCCCCCAGACTGTAATGACAAAGTCCTGTAAGTCCTTGGTCGTGCAGCATGACCAGGGTGCAGCCATGGTGACCAAGGCTGTTTGATCCCCACACCAAGAAGGAGCTTTATGAGGCCTCATGGCCCCATCTCAAAGATAATCACTCTCCAGTAACAGCAGGCCTGGCCCAGCTTACAGGCCACTGTGCCCTGCTGGCACCGTCTGCTGCTGGGCACAGGAAGGGATGCACCTGCCCATCTTTTCCATCCCCAAACAAAGCCAGCATGGTATTGGAGGCGTGCAAAGAAGCGAGAACAGAAGCTTGTCTTCTCAAGAATGCAGATGCTTCTGTGTTTGTTTTAGCAAAGTATCCATTAGACACAGGAAGTTCATTAGACATTAGACAGTTCCTTTGCACTGTGAAGCAGAGACAGATGCACAGACCCTGGTACTGGAGTCCTGGGCAGCAGGGCTCACACTGGTGCCTTCTCCAAAGCCCCTCACCTTGTTTTCTGCAGACTGGTTCCTATGTGTGGCTTCCAAGATGGTGATGAACTGTCGGTACTGGGGGTTGGTCCAGCGGCCAATGCCTAGAGAGAGCAAACTATCAGGTAAAGTGGGAAGCCAGATGCCTAGGACTTAAGAAAAGAGGAGACCTTGTAAGGAGGAAGAGGATCAGGGCCTCCTATGTGGGAAGCAGAACCTCTCTTCCCTACACAGCAACAGGCTGCTTCGTCGGCCTCTGAGGCTCAGGTTTTAATTAGCATTATTGTCAATAGTGTGTGTGTGTGGGGGGTGGGGGCATACAAGTGCCACAGCAGGAATGAGGATATCAGGGGACAACTTCAAGAGTCAGCTCTCTATTCCCACTGTGGAATCGAACTCAAGTCACTAGGTTTGTGCAACAGCACATTCACCTGCTCGGCCACTTCACCAGCCCTTTCAGTTGTTTGCTTGGTTTGGTTGTGCTGCTGTTGCTGCTGCTGCTGCTGCTGTTTCTGTCTGAAACTTGGTCTTGCTATGTAACTCTGGCTGGCCTGGCGCTCATTTTATCTTAAAGTCTGGCCCAAGAGTCACCTGCTTTAACCTCCCAAGTCCGTTCGAGATTCCAGGCATGCACCACCACACCACACCTGACACTGCTTCAGTTATTTCTTTTGTTTTGTCTTTGAAACATGGTTTCCCTCCATGCCCCAGGCTGGCCTGCAACTCATTATACAGGCTAGGATGGACCAGAACTCTCAGCAATTCTCCGGCTTCAGCCTCCCAAGGGCTGAGTGGCCTGGCAGTTTCTTTCTCTGTGAATGAGCACGTCTCTCTGGCAGATCATCTTCCCCCATGTTAAAACAATCTGCAACTTTACTACTCCCCTGCGAACATTGGTCTTCCTTCCTGTCCGATTCAGGCATTCCCAAGCTGGCTTTCTGCATGCTCCTAACCCCTGCCCCTGGTGCCGACCCTGGCCTCAGGACTGATGCCTCTCTTCTCTTCAATCCTCTCACAAACCAGCAAACATGAGATGAGGGTAAGGGGAACAGCCAGGATCTCCAGAGCATCAACGCAATACTGAGAGAAGGAAGGATCGAACTCGGAGTGTTTCACATAGTGCTCACATCTATGTCAGCATATAAATGCAGCAGGGTGCGGTAGGACACAACTATAGTCCTGTTGTCCATAGACAACGCACAGTGAAAAATACAAGTAAGGAGCTGTAGAGATGGCGCTTGTGGAGGACACAGGTCCACTTCCTAGTGTCTACACCAGCTGGCTCACAATGCCAACAACTCAGCTTCCAGGCGACATGATGTCCACCGACCTCTGAGGATACACATAAGCTAATTCAGAGACAATTCCCCACACACACCTCTACACACACACACACCTCCACACACATTAATAAAAAAAAAAAAAAAATGAAACTGGCCATCTCTGTAACCAGCCAAGACTGCCAATGGAGAGACTGGCAGACCAATCAGCCACAAAACCTTTGACCTACAATCTGTCCCACCTACAAGATGTGCAGGCCTCAAGAAGGAGCAGAAATTGAGGGAAAGGTGACCAATGACTGGTCCAACTTGAGACCCAAACCATGAGAGGGAGCCCACCCTGACACTGTTAATGATACTCTGCTATAGTAGCAGGCAGGAGCCTAGCACAAGTGTCATCAGAGAGGCTTCACCTAGTAACTGATGCAAGCAGATGCAGAGACCACAGCCAGACATCATGTGGAGCTTGAGAATCCTGCTGAAGGGAGAGGAAGGACTGACAGAGGCAGAGGGATCAAGAGCAACACAAGAAAACCTACAGAAACACTACCCTGGGCCCACAGAGACTGACTGCCAACCACAGAGCAGGCAGGGCATGGACCTCGGCCTCTGCACATCGTGGGCATCACAGCGGTACCGCTGGGTCTGCATGTGAGACTCCTAAGCTGGGAGCAGGGGCTGTCTCTGACTACACCGCCCACCTCTAGATCCCTCTCCCCTAACTGGGCAGCCTCCTCTAGCCTCAATGGGAGAAGGTGCCTAGTCTTACTGCAACTCGATATGCCAAGGTTGGCCTCTCCTTTTCTGAAGAGAAAAGGGGGAGGAGTGGAAGGGAAGGGGGAGGGGAGAGGGAGGGAAAGCGTGGTCCAGATGCAAAGTTAACCAACAACAAAAACCAGAGCCACCTCCCACTAGGAGAGTCCCTCCTCTACCGCCAGTAGCTTTTGAGAGAGCCACATCCCTGCCTTCTGGGTCTCACCACACACTCATTCACTGACTGAGACAGAGTCCCTCTATGTAGCCTAGGTTGGCCTGGAACTTCCTACCTCACTCTTACCCACATGCTGGGATACAGGACACGTGCTCACGGTTCCTCTGAACCTTCTGTGAGTGAGTCCTGAACATCTTCCACCCAATGGTGCACCTGGGATCTGCATTGCCCAGGCATGGTTACACCGTGGGATATCTTTGTGCATATGACAGTCTGCAGCCACTGCTGCCGTCTCCAGATGAGGTTAAAGTGGTGTGTGCTGGACTCTTCTTGTTCATGTACTTTGCTTATGGACACGTGCAATGGAGGGTGTGAGGCACCTGAGGAAGCGCTCACACCTTAGACTGTTCAGTTATTTCCTACAGGGCCCCACAGCAGACTCTGTCTGCAAAAAGTACCTAGTGATTATCCAGTCACAGACACAAACTAGGCCCCTCTCTACCTACCTCGGAGGCAGGCCACCCCTGCCAGCAGCAGCAGCAATGTCCCGGCATAGTGAGAAAACGGCACCACTTTGGACAAACTCAAGTAACCTGGGAGGGAAGAGGAGCAGTTAGAAGAGGGAAGAGGGGAGAAAGTGGTTCTCCCCAGCTTGCCCACAACCTCCACCCACACCCTCTTTGGTTAGCCATTCTATCAGACCGGCCGTTCTCAACCTGTGTGTTGTGTTGGGAACCCTTCGGCAAAGCTCTGCCTCCAGAAAATCTTTACATTATGATTCGTAACAGTATCAAAACCAGTTATCAAGGAGCAACAAAATAATGTTATGGCTGGGGTCACCATGACACGAGGAACTGTGCTAAGGGTCGCAGCGTTGGGAAGGTTGAGAACCACTGGCTTAGAGGGAGAAAGAAGACTCCTGGTAGAAGAGAGAAGTCAAACACACCATTCTCACGGGACCGCCCCCCTTTCTCATCGGGGAAGTGGATTCATTGGCCACTCCATCCCCGGCCTTTGAAAGCACACTGACCTTTCCTGTACAAGTAGAAGAAGGCGAAGGGAGACGAGTAATAGGAGACGGACCAGAAGACTGAAGCCTGCAGCAGAGAGAGACAGGCAACCAATATGCCTGTGCACACACTCCGTTTTGCCCTTTCCAGGCCTGGGCTCTGACACCATGCACACAGTAGGGACACAAACATTTGCTGCCACGTAGTGTGTCAGAGTACAACAATGGAGGCTGACACAATGTTGTCATTGAAAACACCAGCCTCAACCGGGCAGCGGTGGCAGGCGGATTTCTGAGTTCGAGGACAGCCTGGTCTACAGAGTGAGTTCCAGGACAGCCAGGGCTACACAGAGAAACCCTGTCTCAAAAAAAAAAAAAAAGAAGAAGAAAAGAAAGAAAACACCAGCCTCTCTGTCTACTCAAGCTAATCAAGCCTTCACAGTTGGCTCCACTCAAGAGAGTCTCAGGCTTTGTCCCCAAGAGATGTGAAAACATCACCAGAGGAACTCTGCCAGGGAGAACAGCTGTCTCTGCAGCCAGAGGGGTTAGTTGCCAGGGAGGACAGGTCACTGGGGACTGCAGGACTCAAAGAGACCTGCAGATGGTCCCAAGGGTAAATGTGGTAGCCTCAGGGCTCAAACTGCTCTGGAAAAAGCTTATGGTAAGTAAGGGAGAATGCCAACTGTATGCACTTGGGATATGCTGGTCCTCTGAGCAAGTTGTGCTGCACAGAGCCCAGAGCGCCCCCACCTCCTGGGATGCTGCCTTCTCCAGGGCTGGAGAGGAATAAGCTGGAGGCAGCAGCTGGGTTTGACTGGCAGATGCTGGAGCTGACTTACCAGTGCCAGGATGCTGTCGGCATGTTTCTCCAAGGCCCTAGGCTGATAATACGTATCCTGCCAAAACAGATGGCCAGTTAAGGACCCTGGCAGTTGACAGGCCCTTCCTCCCTGATGTGTGCCACCTGGTTCTAGCCCCTTTGGCTATTTCTCTCGGGATACCCCTGCTTCTACTGAAGCTTCACTCCCCTCGACTGACATTTCACCCCGACCCTGAAAACAATCCAAGGATGCTAGGCTAGGAAGCAAAAGTGAAATCACCATTTGAAAAACTGGTCCTTTTTTTTTTCTCCCAAAACCCGGATATAGTTATGATTGTGTGACTATGGGGAGGAGTAAGAGCGAAAATGAGAAACTCCATGACAATTGCAAGAGGGAAGGAATAGCCTTTGACCTAAGTCGATGTAGGAAGAAACGTGGCTAAGTATGGGCAGTTTGGGAAAGCTCCTAAACATATTTGCAACCAATAAAAATAAGAATCTGGAGGGCAAACTACCACCCTGAATGTAAGATCTTGGTTTTCAGGCTAGGTTCGGGGGGGACAGGGAGCACAGGTGGGTACACGACATGTTGAAGTCATTTTTGAAACTGAAAAGTCAGGTTAAAGAGAAAGTCAACAGAGCACGGGGGTTGAAATTGGGAGTAGGTGGGCAAAAGCCACCAGTGAGCGCAGGGGACCAGCCATGTGGGGACGCGGAGGGGGAAAAAGGCAAGCGTGGTGGTGGGCGTGAGGAAGACTTCCTCCAAAGCCGTAAAGAGAGGCGGCGGCCGGGCCCTGCGTGACTGGGAGGGAGCCGGGAGGCGCCCACAGGCGGACTGCGCGACCGCGGCGCTCCCCCGTTTCCCACAGTGGGCGCGCCTGGCGAGCGCAGCCCAGCGCGGTTTGGACCGTACCATGCTCTCAGCCAGGGGGGACTCGACTCACCCAGGAGCTGGACGAGGCGGCGGGGACCGCAGTGGGAGTCTCCGGGACGCTGGACGCGGCCCGGTCCGTGTCCCTCTCCCGGTAGATCTTGTAGAGCCGGGGGCCGAGGACGCAGCTCAGCAGCTTCGCCATAGCCCCGGCTCGGGCCGCTGTTCCTGGCCTCAGGTCCCCGCGGGCCCCGCCCGTAGCCTCCTGGGCGCTACGTGCTGCGTGCCTGCGTGACGTCAGCGCGTACCGGCTCTGCCCCGCGGCAGGGTCCGGCTTGATTTTCTCTCCCCGAGAGGAGTGTTCCGCGCAGTTGGTGCTCTGCTCAGCGACTGTCTACCATTAGTCAGAGCTGTTCTGAACCGCGACACTTAAGAAAATGAATGCCCCCGCGTGGATAAATTTTTTTTTTACCCCCTATTCCTTAATGTCAGCGTGTTCTGGAACGATCGCTGGGTGAGACTAGGAGTATTTGACAAGACTTAGAAGAAGCTAGTGTTCTCAAGGACAGAACACTTTGTCTAGCATGCTGAAAGCCCTGGGATACACACACACACACACACACACACAGAGAGAGAGAGAGAGAGAGAGAGAGAGAGAGAGAGAGAGAGAGAGGAGGGAGGGAGGGAGGGAGGGAGGGAGGGGGGGAGGGGAGGGGAGGGGAGGGGAGGGGAGGGGAGGGGAGGGGAGGGGAGGGGAGGGGAGAGGAGAAGAAGAGAAGAAGCAGGGAGAGGAGTCTAGGGATGTATCCATTAGAAGAAATATCAAGATTCTTCTGAAGAATCCTATTTTTAAGAAAAAAAAAAAAAGTTTTTGGAAGAAGTAATCTGCTGGGTGTGGTGTGTGCACCTTTAATCTCAGCACTCGAGAGGTAGAGAGAGATGGGTGTGTTGACAGATGTGTCTCTTGAATTCCAGGCCACCCTAGTCTACATGTGTAGTGAATTCCAGGCCAGTCAGGGCTATATAGAGAAACCTCGGTCAAAGTGCTAGGGTTGGTGGCCAGAGAGATGGCTCAGCAGTTAAAGGCACTGGCTGCTTTTCCAGGTACAGCATACAAATTCTCAGCAACTACATGGTGGCTTACAGTCTGATCCCCTCTTCTGGCATACAGATACACAAGCAGATGGAGTACTCATATACATAAAAATAAATAAATATTTTTTATATAAAGATTTTACTTATTTATTTTATGTATATGATGAGTACACTGTAGCTTTCAGACACACCAGAAGAGGGCATCAGATCCCATTACAGATGGTTGTGAGCCACCATGTGGTTGCTGGGAATTGAACTCAGGACCTCTGGAAGAGCAATCAGTGCTCTTAATTTCTGAGCCATCTCACCAGCCCTAAATAAATCTTAAAACAAACAAAGTGCTAGGATTTAAAGGCATGCATCACTACCACACCAAATCACCCCATATTTTAAAATTACATTTGTGTATGTATCCATATATGTACACAGCCTACATGTCTGAGAGTTTTGGATTCATGCCATTGGCAGAGGAGATTTTAAGATAGCCTCATATTGATTCTGTCATGCTGTTGTTAGTGGTCACTCGTATGCAGATCTACAATGAAAAGGAGAAAGCCAGTAAGCGGCAACCTTCCCTGGCCTCTGTAGCAGCTTCTGCTTCCAGGTTCCTGCTTCAGCTCCCATCTTGAGTTTACTGATAAACTATGACATGGAAATGTAAGCCCAATAAACGCTGTCCTCCCCAAGTTACTTTAGTCATGGTGTTTCATCATAGCGACAGTAACCTGGACTTAGACACTTTATTAGGGCTCCACCTAGCTCTTATTGTTTGTTTGTTCTTCAAGACGGATTCTCACTGTGTAGCCCTGGCTGTCCTGGAACTCACCATGTAGACCAGGCTGGTCTCAAACTCATAGAGGTCTACCTGCCTCTGCCTCTCAAGTGCTGGGATTACAGGTGCACACACCACACCTGCCTTAGTGAGGGTTACTATCACTGTGATTAAACACCATGGCCAGAAGCGACTTGAGGGAAAGGTTCCTTCATCTTCCACTTCCACGTCACTGTCCATCACTGAAGGGAGTCAAGGCAGGATCCTGGAGGCAGGAGCAGATGCAGAGACTATGGAGGAACTTGGCCTACAGGCTTGAGTAAGCACACAGTGTGCTTTCTTATACCATTCAGGATGACATACCCAGGGGTGGCACCATCCACAATGAGCCCAGCTATTCTGCATCAATTACCAACCAAGAAAATTTCCTACAGATTTGCCTGTAGGCTGATCCTATGAAGATATTTTCTGGATTAAAATTTAAGATTTGTTTTTCTTTTTCTCCTTTTTTTTTGTTTTTTTGTTTTTTTGTTTTTTTGTTTTTTGAGACAGGGTTTCTCTGTGTATGGAACTCACTCTGTAGACCAGGCTGGCCTCGAACTCAGAAATCTGCCTGCCTCTGCTTCCCAAGTGCTGGGATTAAAGGTGTGTGCCACCACTGCTCAACTAGATTTGTTTTTCCATGTAAAGTTGACATTGAAAACTCACCAGCACATTGTATGTTGTCTTACGGTCAGAGGACAATTTGGAAGAGCCAGTTCTTTCTTCCCACCATGTAGAGCCTAAAGATTAGGCTCTGGTTGCTAAGCTTGTTGGCAAAGGCAAAACCCTTGGAGCCATCTCACTAGCCCAAAGAAAATAGTTTAATGGCTGGGGATATAACTCCATGGCAAATAACTTCTCCATGTTTGAAATAAGTAACTAGCTGTTCATAATGATGTATGCCTGTCATCTCACACCTTGGGAGGCAGATGATCAAGAATTCAAAGGTTTGAAATCAACCTGGACAACTTGAAAACCCATCTCAAAAAAAAAAAAAAAAAAAAAGAAAGAAAGAAAGAAAGAAAGAAAAGAACAAGCCAAAAAGAAACGAACTACCTAAATAACACATTATAATCAATCAGAAGTGTATAAAGATCTGCTTCTGAGCCCAAGAACCCATGAATAATTCAGGTTCCTGCTGTGCATTTCCTTGAGTAACAGACACTCCTCAGGAGCTCTGGAATATCTGGATATCCCAGGTAACCACAGGAACAGTCATTTGAGCTCGCTTATGGCCTGGATGTACAGTTTTATGCTGGGTGCCAAAGATATGATCAGTCAGAGTCATTTGACTCTTGGCTGATGTCTTGGGGATAGACGAGAAGCTACAGAAGGCTTCTAGGTGGAGAAGAGGAAGGTATCTGGGATTCCTTCCACACAAGAGCAGCTTGTACCAGAACATGACGAGCAGAAAGATGGAAGTTCCCTTTCCCCCAGATGACATGCAACTGAGTTTTATCTCTCCACATTCTCATGTCTCCAGAGGCCAAGTGGTCCAGCCCAGGGACTGTGGGCTTTTATCTGTGTTCTGCTTCCTCCCTGGAAACAGCAGGTCTTTGGAGCAGGGGAACTTGGCAGGCTCTCCCCATGGCAGTTGTAGTATTCCTCCTCCTGTTCTTGCATGGGCACCCCCAGGCTGCTGCAGGTAAGGAGCAGGAGGTGGGGGTGGGGTGGGGGTGTTTCTGCAGCTACTTAAGAGGTTGTGAGGTAATGTGCTGCTTCTCCTGAGTGTTTCTGAAAATGCAAGTGACTCAAGAGGACAGATTTACCTTGCTTGAACCCTCTTTGCCTTTAGTCCTCAGGAGACCCAGAGGTACCCCGGGCCTAGGTTAGATACAGTTTCCTGGGTTTTAAAAAAGGATAAAAATTGAGTCTGGGGATCTAGCTCAGAGAGTGCTTGGCTAGCAGGTGCAGAGCTCTAGGTTCATCTCCAGCCAGAAGTTTGATCCTTATTACCGCAGAAACTTGGCAGGACATGCTACGCCTATAATCCCAGAACCTGGGAGGAGATAGCAGCAAGGTCAGGCGATCCAGGCAGTCCTCAACTACATTTAACCTGAGGAGGGGAAAGCGACCTTGAAGGTCTGTGGCACTACCCAGTGGGCTGGGGTCGTAGGCTAAACAAAAACAGGAAAGGCAAAGCCAGTGGGGTGTAGGTGTTTCCCTTTCTCTGCTCCGAAGTTCATCTAAATGCAAGCCTGTTTCTGCCACCATAAATTTCCTGCTATAATAGGCTTAAACCATGAGTCAAAAGAAATCTTACTTCTAGCAGGGCAGTGGTGGTGCACGCCTTTGATCCCAGCATCCAGGCAGCAAAGGCAGGCAGATCTTTTAGTTCGAGGACAGCTTGGTCTGCATACAGAGTGAGTTCCAGGGTGCCCAGTGCTACATAATGAACTTTTGTCTCGAAAACCCTAATAATAATAATAATAATAATAATAATAATAATAATAAATACTTATCTAACCCCCTTAAGTTGCTTTAGCCAGGTATTTTTGTCAAGTCAATGAGAAAAGTCACAGTAGCCCCCAGCTGGTCTTGAACTCTCAGCTCAAGTGTTACCTCCTCCATCTGTCTCTGAACACTTTGACTACAGGTGTGCCACCACACCCAGCTTCCAGCTCCCCTTATTTTATTTTTATTTGTTTGTTTTGAGGCAGGGTATTGCTTTATAACAGCTTTGGTTGTTATATATTTTATTATATAAATATATAATATATTTATTATATGATGCAACCCTTCCTCCTCAGCTTCCCGAGTGCTTGTATCACTTGTGTGCTACCTGGCTTCGTTCCGTCAGGAAAGAAAAACAGATGAGTCATATGTGAAGAGATAAGGGGTGTCACCAACTATTGCAGCCTCCTTCTATCCTGACCCAGACAGAGCTTCTCACTGGCAAAGAAAGACAGAGCACCTTTTCACTCTTTACCTCCCCTCCCCAACTCTTTCTGGGACTCGTGTATCCCAGGGTAGCCTTGAACTCCTTGAACAGCGGAGGGATGATGCTGAACTTCTGATTTTCCCATCTCTGAGTGCTGGGATCACAGGTGTGCACTGCACATTCGGTTTATGGGTTTAAGCCATGCTGGGACCAAAGTCACACACATTAGGCAAGCACTTTGCTGGCTATCCAAAACCTCAGGCAAGCACTTTACTGACTGAGCTACATTCCCAGCCCACATTTCTTTCTTTGTGCCAGTCATTAGAGAAATGTGTGCTCACCAGTGCATGGAGACCCCAGAAGGAAGGGAAGGCAGGAGTTAGCGATAAAGCAGGGGTTTGCTGAAGGCCTGGACTGCCCTGGTCTGACAGTGCTCTTTCTCCACAGACAGCATCCAGACCATCTATGTAGCCTCAGGGGAGTCAGTGGAGATGCCGTGTCCTTCACCCCCCTCCCTACTTGGGGGTCAGCTCCTAACCTGGTTCCGCAGCCCTGTACCAGGTTCCTCCACCATCTTGGTGGCCCAGGTCCAAGTAGACAGGCCTGTCTCAGACCTTGGGAAACATGAACCTGATTCCAGGTTCAAACTCCTCGGAAATTATTCCCTCTTGCTGGAGGGGTCCAGAGATGAAGACGCTGGACGGTACTGGTGTACTGTGATGGACCAGAACCACAAGTACCAGAACTGGAGGGTGTATGATGTTTCTGTGCTCAAAGGTGAGTTGGGGTCCGAAGAGCCCTCTGGACACTAGAGATTAGGGAAAACCACACAAGAAACTGAGGAGTCCCTCTCTCCTGCCAGGATCCCAGTTCTCTGTGAAGTCTCCAGATGGCCTCTCTTGTTCAGCCCTCCTGTGCTCTGTGGTCCCTGCCAGGCGTCTGGACTCGGTGACCTGGTTAGAAGGAAGGAATCCCGTGAGAGGACCTGCTCAGTACTTCTGGGGAGAAGGGGCTGCCCTGCTCTTGGTGTGTCCTATAGAGGGGGTTTCTGAGACCAGGGGCCGCAGGCCAAGGAACATCCGCTGCCTTATGCCTCAAAACAAAAGATTCAGCTTTAGCCTGGCAGGTAAAATGACGGAGGGAATGGAGAAAGGTATTCTCTCCGGCATGTCTCACGCCAATAACTTAGAGGGTAACTTTTCCACAGGGGAAGTTTCCCTCAGCTCCCTCATTGACCAAGTCTATCACAAAGAATAGTTGATTAAACCAACTTCCTGCTTCCCCAGACCAGATCAGAAACCAAGGCTACTTTGGTGGGATATACCACTGTTTAGAAAGGGGTTAGTCTAGGGATGAAGAGAGAGCCCAGCCAAGTAAAGTGCCTGCAGCACAAACATGAGAATCTGAGTTTGAACTCAAGAGTCACAAAAAAGAGCCAGTCATGGTGATTGCAGACTTGTAGTTCCAACTCCAGGGAGACCAAGGCAGATGGGCCCCTGGGGCTCTCGAGTCAGCCAGCCTGGCCTGCTTTGTGAGCTCCAGGATAGTGAGAAACTTTGTCTCACACAATAAGGTGGATGGATGTCTCCTAAGGAAAAACACCAGCAGTTGTCTGCCAGCCACCAGGATGTGCTTGCACGCCTACACTCACGTGAATGCACACACAGCCATGCGCACACACACAAGAAAGAAATAGGCTGATTTAAGCAGAGCAGAGTGGCACATGCCTCTTAGCACGTGGGAGGTAGGAGGATCGAAAGTTTGAGGACAGCCTTGGCTATATGGAGTTCAAAGCCAACCTGCATCACATGGGACCCTGCTTCTCTAAAAATAAGCAAAATCGTCAAAATAATAAAAGAAATAAGCCTGGGCTGGTGAGATGGCTCAGCGGTTAAGAGCACTGACTGCTCTTCCAGAGGTCCTGAGTTCAATTCCCAGCAACCACATGGTGGCTCACAACCATCTGTAATGGGGTCTGGTGCCCTCTTCTGGGGTGTCTGAAGACAGCAACAGTGTATTCATATGCATTAAGTGAATAAATAAATCTTTAACAAAGAAAGAAAAGAGAAGAAAAGAAAAGAAACAAGAACTAGGCCAGAATACAAGCCAAGCATGTATTCTGCCTCCCAGGACTCAGAAGGCCGACACCGGAGTTCGAGACCAGTCTGACCTCCATGAGATCTTGTCTCAAGAACAAACAGAAGAAAGAAACACACTAATCTATTATTTGTATAAACTTTTCCATGACAGAGAGGAAGTACATAGGGATTTCTGGGTTCTGACTTCTGAAGAAGGGGTCGAGTACACTGTGGTATAATGGTCTATTGACAGGGAAGACAGAAGCAGAAAGCTTATAATTGTTATACAAAATAAAAGGCCATTGTGTTGAGAATGAGCGCCACCAGATGGAGAATAACCCATTTATCAGTCAGAGAGAGGAGCGAACAGGCCTTGCATCAGGACGGAAAGGTTTCAGCAGGGCCTAGAGGATGATGGGTGAATAAGGAACTGGAGGAATGCAAACTCTAAAGCCCTCTTTTTTTTTCTTTTTTCCATTTTCATGTGTGTGATTTGCATGTGTGTGGGCACTGCCTGTCGTTCTTCTTTTGCTGTTGAGGCAGCTTCCGCAGAACCTTCTCCCACTGTTTGTGCCCCTCTGCCGAGCTGGGATGTGCCCTGGGTACTGGTGCTGTTGTTCACAGTAGGCCAAGGGGTCACCATCATAGCCCTCGGCATAGTGATCTGGAGGCAGCGGAGGACCCAGGGGTCTCAGGACAGAGGTGAGTCTTTTCCCAGAGAGGTCAATTGGGTGTGAGGCAAAGGGTTAGGCTCACTCTAGACCCCGTGTGCTCTAGGGGAGGTGTGGCAAGGAACGGACCCCTGAATTACCTGGTGACCTCACATCGTATGGCTTCTTCCCCCCAGAACCTTCAATTCCTCATTTCAAACCTGAAGTCCAGGTCTATGAGAACATCCACTTGGCCCACCTAAGGTAAGGAACAACACGGGATGAAGCCTTAGACCCCAGAGGGGCTGAGCAGGAGACATTGTTACCTAGAACCTGGGGTTAGATTGTAGATGGGGGTGCTGGTTCCTGAGAAAGTCCAGGAGATTTAACATAGCTTTTTGCTTTGCAAACTCAACAGCCCACCCACCCACAAGACCAGGTGACCTTGGAGACATCTGCCTCAAAAAGCCTGACCTACAGTTCTGTGTCACTGGCCACTGGCGCCTGAAGGATTCCTCGGAAACCTTGGCGAAGGGGTGGCTGAGGGTGTGACTCCTACCAGGCTTCCAACAGCCACCAAGCTGGAGGGGCCAGGGACAACATAAGAAAGGGAGTAACATCATTGTGTGATGTCACCTACAAAAAAAGGCGTGGTGTCCTGTCTCAAAGCAGCTAGCACAGCAGTGACTCAGAGAGAGGAGGGAGTATTATGGGGTCTGGGGGTCTGTTGGCAGGAGGGACAGGAAGAGTCCAGAGACATGAGAAGTGGTGGGGCATCTGTCACAGGAGAGGCTGAGATACCTGTGGGGAGGGACAAAGGAGAGAAATGTGGACAGACCCAGATGCAGAGTCTGGAAAATAGCAGCCCCAAACAGCAGATGTGGGAGACAAAGAAAACTGAAGACTTAATGGGTTTCCAAGTAAGTCTGACCTTCCCTCTCCATGTTTCTTCTCACAAAGAGAAGCTGAGAGGGAAAAAGACCTCTTTAGTCAGGCCCCAGACTTCCTCAGATGGAACAGGAGGGAACCAAGGCCAAAACGGAATGGCTGTCTTCAGCCCCACTGGGGCTCTGTCCTTATCCCAGGCACACATGCTCCTCTGTGGTTCTCTATGGGTAGCTTATCACTTCTGACTCACTCTGAGCTCTTACCCTCGAGCCCACCAGTCCCTTGCTATCTCCCTGGGTAGCAGAAGCATATACAAGGGTTAGTGGATACATCCCTAGTGGAGTGAGTACCTCCAGGCTGTCCGAACAGAGGGAGTCAGAGAGGGTGTCAATGCTCCCTAAGAAGCCGGACTCCAGACCACATGCCCCTCACAGGCAGCTCTGCCAGGTGCCCCTTCTGACTCTTGGTTTCAAGCTTGGCTCTCAAAGGAGAAAGCAGGCTTCTTGGACATTGCCTGCAGCCTACAAACCGCAGCAGCTGAAGCTCACATACTGGCAGGAGAGAAGATGACAGCCACATAAATGGAAACTGGGGTTGTGGGGGCACCATTCAGGGTCGAGTGTGGCAGCCCAACCCACCAAGCATTCTTGTTTGTTTGTGTGTGTGTATGTGTGTTGTGTGTGTTTTTGTATACATACAAGTGCACATGTATACACAGAAGATATATGTCCTTATTCCTTTGAGACAGGGTCCTGTCATGGAACTAGGCTCATGGCCAGCAATTCCCACAGATCCCCAGTCTCTGCCCCTCATTTGGCACTCCTGTGTGGCTATACCTGGCTTTTTATTTTAATTTTTTAAAATGTTATGTGTACTGGTGTTTTGCCTCCATGTACACCTGTGGACCACATTGTGTTCAGTGCCCAAGGAGGCCAGTAAAGGGCATGGGATGTCCTGGGACAGGAACTGCAGATGCATGTGAACCATGTTGGTGCTGGGAATTGAACCCCGGGTCCTCTTGCTCTTAATCACTGAGTTTTTAAAGTGGGTGCCTGCATCCAAAACAAGGTTCTTGTGCTTACACAGCACATGCTGGTTCCCAGGGAACCACCTGTTCTGCCTGCTGTAGTTCATTCTTAAAGTGCACACTCCTGTGTTTCACCAACACCACTAGATGCATCATTATCAGGCTCACAGTCAAGCTCTCTTACTATTTTCACATATTATTTATTTATTTGTTTGTTTATTTATTTATGGTGTAGAGGATTGAACCCAGGGCCTTGTGTAAGGCAGGCAAGCACTCTGTCATTGAGCTATATATCTACCCAATAGCCCTTTTATTAAATACACTCTTTATGGTTCCCCAAGGTAGCCCTCTGTTCTTAAGACCCTCGGGTACCAAGCTACATGTCCCCTAGAATTACTCCATTTTTCGCCAGCCCCAGTGACACTTCTGTCCCTTTGTCTGGGACCCCATAGCTCATTCAGGGTAGCTGACCTGGGACATCTAGGTTTAAAGACAGCAGGGGTCTCTTATGAGGCGAGGTTCCAGACACTTGCATGCGGGAAGCAGGACTCCAGCTGTAGGAACCGGGTCTGTAGAGGTTCTGGGTTTGGTGGCTGAGGTTTTTATACAAAGTCATGCTTTTGAGCATGTCTGAAAACATCTGTGCAGGTGTTTTCACGTCCATGGTGACATTGGAGTCCTGGGTTGACAGTTGTGGACCCATGGGCTAGAGGAAGATATGTACTCCCCAGCCGAAGATAGTCGCAAGGGGTAGCAGAGTCATGAGGGGAAGGCTGAGGGGTCGATGTGGGGCAGCAGCGTTGCATAGATCCTGCTCACAGCACTGGTGCCGGAGAGCATAGGACCGTGACCAGTAGGTCGTACGGCCCAGCAGAGGGCACTGGGCTCTTGGGAGGCAGCTTTTCCGCTCGATGACCTCATTTTGCTCTGTGGGACAAAAGAGGAACGCTGAGGTTGGGGTGGCAGGAATGGGCAGAAAAAAAGAGAGGTGAGGCGCCACCCCAAGAAAGGCCATCGGACCAGAGTCCTACCTGAGGTGCCAACACTGACACCACACACCTCGTCCTCTCCACACTCCGTGGGAACAGGGTAGCAGGGCTTGGCAAAGCTGCAGGTGTAACAGTGGAGCCGTCCTCTGGTTGGGGAAGTGGTGAGACCTGTTGGGTCAGCAGAGATCAAGGCAGGAAGGAGAAGGTAAAAGGCTGCGCAGACCTCTGAGACACACAGAGAGCTGACGCACAAAGGAGGGAGAGAGAGCCATAAAACAGAAGAGGAAAACAGGAATGTAAAACAGCTAAGGAAGAAACAGGATGCAAAGAATCAGGCAGAAACAAGAGGGACACAGCGACCAGGACAGACAGACAGGAACAGAGAGTGGCAAGAGAAACAAGTCAGTAGAGAGGAATGCAAAAGCCAGACGCATGAGCAGGAAGGAAGGGGAGACCCAAAAGTGAAGTAGATAATGCCAAAGACAGGAGGAAACAGGAGTTGGCACTGACCGAGGCACTGAGCACAGAGCAGGATGTGAGAGGCAAACAGCAGGAGCAGAGAGCTGTTCTCAAACGCCCCCTCCCTCTGGCCTTTGGAGACGTAGCTTTACATAGCCCAGGCTTGCCTGGGAGTCCAGCTCTTCCTGCCTCAGACTCCAATGTCCTAAAATCTCCCCATTTCTCTCCACCTCTGTCAGCTTTGTTTCCAGTCTCCGTCTCGGCCCTGGCACAAGCCCGTCCCAGCTCTCTCCCCTTCTTGTGGATTCCCCAGTCTACCCTTACCCAGTGTCCCTGAGAGGAACAGGATGCCAAGGAAGGCGCTGGACAGACCCATGGTAGGAACAGCTCAGCACTCTGGGCAGGCACTGTCTGTACCCCGAGTCAGACACACCTGCCCGAGACAGGGAGGAACCAGCAAACCAACAGACGGAGGGAGAGAATCTGGGGTGTGGAGAAGTGAGAGATTCGCCTGCCTGATAACAACCCTCTGTTCCCGCACCTGAGGCTCCTGCCCGAGTTTGCCTTGAAGGTCTTCTGTTTTCTCCCTGTTTGTTAACTTGGCCCAGCTGTCTGCCTCTCTAGAGTGGTGTCTGCCGCCTTCCCTCCTGCCTCCTCTCTCCCTCCTGCTCTCAACCTGTTCTCGGTTCACTTCGGTTTTTTTGTTTTTGTTTTTTTTTCTTTCTTTTTTTGTTTTGTTTTTTGTTTTTGTCTGTTCCCATCGGAGCGAGTATGCCTCTCAAGGTCACACTCTGAACCCTCTCTAGATGTCAGAGTCCTGTTTGAGTGTAGTATCAACAAAACCCACCCACCCATTTTCACACCCCACCCACCAAGCCCAGCTGTTGGGGCCCCTACCCCGCCTACCTCACATGCCTTTGCTTCACTCCCCCAACCCCAAGCTTCAACATTGCTTCCCCATAATTATCCCTCCTGGCTTTACTACGTTGCAGGAAAGAATTAACCAGGAGCTGGGCTAGAAGATGTATGTCCTTCCTCTAAGGAGAAATTGGAAAGGAAGACTGGGTAGGTTTTCAGGATGGGACAGTGACTGTGAAGGAGGTTAGGGATTAAGACACTGGGTGGGCACAGGGAGTCTTAGAGGGTTTATCTAACTCCAGGGCAGCCCCGGTTTCCGTTCCCAGTACCAAGAGGGCCATGGCAAAGAAGAGGGTGGTGGGCCTCTCAGCACCTATACCCTGAAAATAACTGGAGACCCCACAGAGCTTTCCTTCGTATGGATTCTACCAATATTAACCATATCAGAAATAAGCGGACTCCTGGGATAATCAGCAGGTAAAAGTGCCTGCGGTAGAAGCTGAGGGCCTGAACCCTGGAACCCACAGAGAGGTGGGAAGACAGAGTCACCTGCAGAGGCATCCTCTGGTCCCCACAAGCGCACGGCAGCATGCTTTCACCTGGACTCACAAGGAAACAAATAATACATTTTTATTAACTTATTTTGGGGGGCCTTCCTTGACTGACCCGGAACTCACTATGTCAACTGGGTTGGCCTTGAACTCACAAAGATCCACCTGCCTCTGCCTCTGGACATTCCCTACCTAACACATGACTTTTTTTTTTTTTTTTTTTTTTTTTTTTTTGGTTTTTCAAGACAGGGTTTCTCTGTGTAGTCCTGGCTGTCCTGGAACTCTCTTTGTAGATCAGGCTGGCCTCGAACTCAGAAATCCGCCTGTCTCTGCCTCCCAAGTGCTGGGATTAAAGGCGAGCACCACCACCGCCCGGCCACATGACTGTTTTTAAAGACTTATTTTTAATTCTCTGTGTGTGTGTGTGTGTGTGTGTGTGTGTGTGTGTGTGTGTGCATAGAAACACTCATGTGAGTGCAGAAGCCTAGAGGCCAGAGAGGACATTAGCTCCTCTGGAGCCATAGTTACTACTGTTCAACATGGTATTAGGAAAGGAAGCTGTTCTTCCAAAAAAAAAAAAAAAAAAAAAAAAAAAAAAGCAAGTATTCTTATCACTGAGATATCTATCTCTTCAGCCCCAAGTAAATTCTATTTTAAACAAGACTAAGGGGGCTGGAGAGATGGCTCAACAGTTTAGAGCACTTGTTCTTGAAGAGGGCCCTAGTTCGATTCCCAGCACCCACATGGTGGCTTATAACCAACTGTTAACTCCAGACCCAGGGCATTGGGTGCTTCTTCTGGCCTCCACTGGCACCAGGCACACACGTGGGGCACGTTACATGTAGGCAAAATATTTGTTCACATATAATAAATCTTTTTAAGAAAGAAATTTAAATAAGGAGCCAGATGTGATGGCACATGCCTATAATCTCAGTACAGAGGAGACTGAGACAGGATTGTCAAATTTGAGGCTAGCATGGACTACATGCTGATTGGCGGGCTAGCCTAAGCTATGTCTAAGATTGCCTCAACAAGCAAACATACACACACACACACACACACACACACAAACACACACACTAATCTATATCTATAAAATTTAAAACAATAAAATAAAGTACACAGAATATTTAAAATTGGTATCTAAGCCAGGCAGGGTGATGCATGCATGTAATCCCATCAGTTGAGACTCTGAGGCAGAAGGATCAGGAGTTCAAAGCCAGCCTTGTCTCAAAACCAGCAACAATCAGCTAGCTAAATGAATAATTAGGTATGGTTATATTCATTTAACAAATAAAAATATATTATATGTTAGGAAGACATAGCTTTGTGAAAAATAATAATTACCCTCTGACAACCCAGACGGGAGAATGGCATTCTTTTACATTTCTGAGAATTGGTTTAATGTTGGTTATAATCAAAGGTGGCTGGGTTTTCATAACCTACTTCTTCTGCATTCCATCTGGGATGTAGATGAGCAAGAACATCGGAGGATGGAGAATTTAAAAAAGAAGACCCTTCGGTTTCCGGAGGGGTTTAGGGCCCCCGGGGGGTCTTGGGCCACCATTCTGGAACCAGTGCTTCGAAGTTTGGGGCTTCAGAGGACGCTCAAAGCCACCCATGGGGGCCCCTCCCTATCCCCATTGGGGCCCTGGTGCTTGCTGGGGAGACTCTTTCCTCGCTGTTTATTGCCCTATAAAGCCCAAGGCAAGGGGGATATAAGGCTGGCAGAGTAGAGCCTGAGAGGGGGGTGGGAGGGAGGGAGAGGCGCTACAGACATAAGCGAACGAACAACGTGATGAACCCCCAGTTGGTCGGGATCTTGCTCAGCGCCCTGCTAGGGGCTGCCCTGGGTAAGGAGGAAGCTAGAATGCCTCAGGCACAGGCCTGTCCTTCCCTTTGCCAGGACTCCTCTAAGAGCCGGATCCAGTACCTCTTCTTTCCTGCCAGGACACCGCATGAGGTGCTATGACTGCGGTGGAGGCCCCAGCAACTCCTGCAAGCAGACAGTGGTCACCTGCGGTGAGGGTGAGCGCTGCGGCTTCCTGGACCGCAAACCTCAACCCAGCTCGGAACAAGTCAAGCAATGTGAGTCCTTGGTTGTCCACCCATCCCCCTTCCCACTGCCTCCAACCAGCCCCCCTTCAATCCGGCTGGTTTCCACCCTTCCCAGTTCAATCTGGCTCAGGGCAGATGGTGCCACTGCTGAAGCAGGGCACTGGCTCCTGGCACTGTGCCCTGAGAAGCCCAAGGCTCCGCAGGCTCTCCCACCCCTGTCGTTACTCTCCATACAGACCCTCATAGGCCTTTGCTAGGGAAGAAGCTGTCTCCTAAGATCAGAGGCAAATGTTAAACCAAACTCCAAAGTTCAACTGTCAGGCACTGACTAAGGTCTGGAAAGGGTATGTTTTGTGTGTGTGTGTGTGTGTGTGTGTGTGTGTGTGTCTGTGTCTAATATTTTTATTTGAAATCATTTGGTTGACAGGAAAATGACAAAAGAAATGTACAGATGTATTTGAGCCCTGGTTCTTCAGGTGCTAACATTCCCGTGTCATTTACCAAGATCAGAAAATGACAGTTCCTACTAACTAACCTAGACTTAGATTCAGTGAAACACACATCTTTTTTTTTCTGGCCTAAGCTCAAAGCAGATACCCCGCTGACTTTTTATTTATTTGTAGTAATTATTTTGTTTATTTGGCTTGTATTTTTGGTTGATTTGGTTGGTTGGTTGGTTGGTTGGAAACAGGACATCATTATGTATTCTTGGCTGGCCTGGAACTCACTATATAGACCAGGCTGGACTTGAACTCACAAAGATCTGCTCACTTCTACTTTCTGAATGCTTTTATTTTATGTGTGTGTATTTTCCTGTGTGTGTGTTTGTGTATCACAGGCCTACCTGCTGCCTGCGGAGGTCGGGAGAGAAAGTAAAGCCTCTGGAACTGGAATTACGGGTGATAGTAAGCCACCGAGTGGGTGCTGGGAGCTGAACCAAGTCCTCTGGGAGAGTATGGAGTGCTCTGAGCCACTGAGCCGTCTCCCTAGCCCCAATTTACTTTTATTTTTGAAAGATTTATTTTTTTTAAAATAATTTATTCATTTATTTTTACTGCACATGCGTTGGTGTTTTGCCTGCATGTATGTCTGAGTGTGAGGGTGTCGAATCTTGGAGTTACAGACAGTTGTGAGCTGCCATGTGGTTGCTGGGATTTGAACTCAGGACCTCTGGAAGAGCAGTCAGTGCTCTTAACTGCTGAGCCATCTCTCCAGCCCCAAGATTTATTTTTTACATATGAACATGTATGTATGTATGTCTGAGTGCATGCCACATGTTCGTGAGTATCCTCAGAGGTCAGAGGAATATATCAGATTCTCTGGGGCTGGAGTTACAGACAGTTGTGAGCCTGCTGCAAGAACTCCGGTCCTCTGGAAGGGCAGCAAGCGCTCCTAACCACTGAGCTTTCTCTCCAGTCTGTCATCTATCTATCTATCTATCTATCTATCTACATTTTACTTATTTTTACGACAGTGTCTCACATTTCCCAGGCTGGCCTCCAACTTGCTATAAATCCAAGGATGCCCTAGACCTTGGGACCCTCCTCTCTCCACATGGTGTGTGTTACCACATCCTGTTGATTTTGGTGTATTTTGGTGGTGTGGGTAGAATCAAAGACTTGTGCACACCAAGC
This sequence comes from Arvicanthis niloticus, assembly GCF_011762505.2. Taxonomy (NCBI): domain Eukaryota; kingdom Metazoa; phylum Chordata; class Mammalia; order Rodentia; family Muridae; genus Arvicanthis; species Arvicanthis niloticus. The sequence goes on along the minus strand of NC_047677.1, from coordinate 49,625,953 downwards.
AAGCATTTTACTAAGTGAGTTTCATTCCCAGATCTATCTGCTGTTTCCTTGATACAGGGTCTCATTTTATAGCCCTTTAATTCAATGGGTCAATCGGACTGGCCTTGAACTCCTGGCAATCCTTCTGAGTAGCAGTTACTGGCTACTGAGTAGCAGTTACCAGCACGATCATCTTTTGTTTCATTTAGGTAACAGAGCTGGGTTACAAACTGTCCTTTTTGTATTTAGCTGCAATTTTCCCATGGTGAGGCTGGAATGGGAGTGGTACCGGGCTCTTGGAATATCCTAGCATCACTGTTTAGGTCAGCCTACTGGCTCCAATCCCTTGGTTTCTGAGAGGTGGGTTTTGTTTGTTTTGAGAGGGCAGAGTATATCCCTTTTGAGTCCCTGGACGTTGTAACTGCTCTCTCTCCTGCAGCCAGGAGTTTAACACCCCAGTGCCATTCTTTCTCCCAGCCTCCGGGACCTTGAGCCATCACTACCAAGCCTGCGTGGCCACCCACCATTGCAATCAAGTGGCCATAGAGTCAGTGGGAGACGTGACTTTCACAACCCAGAAAAACTGCTGCTTCGGAGATCTGTGCAACAGCGCCGTGGCAAGCTCCATGACCCCGCTGTGCTTCTTGGCTGCAGTTGCTACCACCCTGGCCTGGCTCTTGCCAGGACTGTAGAGCGGGAGAGTGGGACTAAGGGCAGGGAAAGGACTGAGGGATCAAGGGAGTGAGGGAGCTGGACATCCAAGGTAAGAAGACAAGCACTCCATTGTGTGCTGTTAAAACTGATGGACTATTCTAGAGAGGACTGTAAAATTATTTGTTTTTCATTCTTTGAGTTGAGGTGCTGGGATTAAAGGCATGAGCCACCACTACCTGGATGTTCATTTGTTGTTGTTTGTTTGTTTGTTTGAGACAAGGTTTCTCTAGGTAGCTCTGGCCATCCTGGAACTCACTCTGTAGACCAGGCTGGCCTCAAACGTGAGTTTGATCCACCTGCCTCTGTCTCCCAAAGGCATGTGCCACTGTTCCCAGCTTCTGAGTACCTTCTGTTGAAAAGATTGAAGGGATGATCGTGGGTTATCTGGCTTCTAGTTTGGTGAACAACAGTCCATTGCACGTATCCGTGGACCTGATCTATGATACCTCTCAAAACAATGGAGAATCAGTCCTCAGTGGCTCCTGGGACCTGCAGCTAGGCAGACTCTTCCTTCCCATTGAGGGTCGCTGAGGGCAAGGTTGAGCAGAGGGTTACCAGGCTCCCAATAGGAAGGAGTATTTTGAATTGAGAAGGGAAAGCTGCTTGAATGACCCAGTTAGAAAGCCACCTCAGAGGTGGAAACAAAGCCGGCTCTCAGACTGCACACACCTTTCCTTTCTGGGGCACCCTCAAGCTAGGCTGCACCTGCTTCTTGGCAGGCTGTAGTCTAAATTTAGGATAAGGGTTGTTTCTCCAAACACTGGTGTCAGTGTGCCACCCTCAGGTATGGGAAGGGAGAAAGGCTTGAAAAACCTGCTCTTCCATTTGGTCAGCCCAGCCTCAGGGAAACTCCCCAGAGACTTCTTAGGCAAGCACAGGGTGGGGTTGGGGGGGGTGAGATTTCCATGGAGAGGCCCTCCCCACCTCATTCTCCTCCTCCTCCTCCTTCTCCTCCTTCTCCTCCTCCTCCTCTTCTTTCTCTTCCTCCTTCCCTACCACCTATCTTTGCCTCCCAAGTGCTAGGATTAAAAGGGAATAAAGCTATTGCTTCTTTTCTTTTTTCTTTCTATTTTCTTGTGTGGTTTTTTTGTTTTTTTGTTTTGTTTTTTTGAAACAACATTTCTCTATATAGCTTGGCTGTCCTGAAACTCCCTCTGTAGACATGGATGGCCTGGAACTCACAGAGATCTGTCTGCTTCTGCCTTCCAAGTGCTGGAATCTAGGCATATACCACCACTACCTGGCCATCCCAGCCTCTTTCTAAGACAGGATCTTATGTGGTTCATGCTGGCCTTGAACTTGCTACGTAGTCAAGGATGATCTTGAACTCCTGCTGCCTCTGCCTCCCAGTTGCTGAGATTACAGATGAAACCCACCATGCCCAGATTAGCATTTACAGCTCCTGACAATCTAACACAAAGCTTACTAGACACTGACATTTATTTCTCAAGATAGAAAGAGATGAGCAGAGGGTCTGGTGAGCCAGGCCCATGCAATGAGGTCAGCGGGTCACTCCCTGGAGACAAGACAGGAGTTCTTCCAGACTTAGATCTCAGAGGCACAGCAGTGTGTGTCCGAGGAGGGAGCTCTTTCGGTGGCCAGTGGAGGAGGTAGAGTGTTCTAGAAGAAATGGGAAAGGACTTTCGGGGGAAGGGAGCGGAGGGTAACAAGTGAGGGAGTGGAGAAGTGGCTAGGAAGACCACTCTAGGCACAGTCCCATGAAATCAATGGCACAGGACTAGGAAAAGGATCTTCAGGAGAGCTGGGGGTGAGGAGGAGAGAACGTTCTGGAAAGCTGGAGCTCTGAGGACACAGGGAGAAAGGCTCGGGGCTACAGCAGGTGGGAAAAGTGTAGCCATGGAGGGGGTCTCAATGCAGCAGCCAGAGGCCAAGGCCAGCCAAGGAGGTGAGGGAGATGAGGGCCAGTGCAGGTGTGGGCCGTGGAGCAGGGCTGTTACAGTTATCCTTGTCACAGCAGGTGGTGTTGTAGTTCAGGCCGAGCTTGTGGTTGGTTTCATTGAAGACCTCCCGACAAGGCTCCTCTGGTGTGCCACAGCGCAGGGTAGAGAAAACCCACATCTTCCCTAGAAGTAGGAGCCAGCAGAGAAGGGATCAGCAGTGGGTATTGGCTGGCCTGTGTCCATTGGCTACTCTAGTGCCCCAAACTGCTTAGTTTCACCCTTCTTTCCTCATTTCCTCAAAGTCTAATCATCCTTCCCAAGCATGAGCCACGCCCCTCCTCCTGGGACCAGTGCCCATTCCTGGGGTCAACACAAGCATCCACTAACACAGTGGACACACAGGTCAGAGCCTGGCATATAATCATCTTTGGCTACACACATCATCACTTCTGTAACTCTCTGTCCTACCCCTGGGTGGGCTTCAGTCCCAAAGAGCATCTCCCATCCAGTCCCTCCCACCCAGAGAAGAGGGTGTTACCAAGGTACACGTTTGTCGTCAGGCACTTGTGGCCGGGCTCCAGGCGACAGGACTGGCGATCCACACAGCCCAGCACAGGGACTTTGTAGCAGGAGTGACATCGAGTGTCAGCTGGGGAGACAACAAGTTGGGCTGAGGTAATGGGACATCTGAGTCACCTGAGGACGAGCTGAGTTAGGGGTTAGGATGGAAAACTGCCACGTTAGGCAGGCAGTGCCTCACACCTGCTTTGTTCAGAGACAGAACAGGTGAGCGACATGGCGAAAGTGCAAAGTGGTGTGGGCACTGGGCGGAGGTGTTTGTCCTGTGTGGAAATCTAAATACCTTCCTCCACCCCAGCCTGTTTGAGATGAGTTAAGAATGGTACTAACAAAACCCCGGGGGCTGAGGACGTCTGGGATATGTAGGAACAAGGATAGGGTAGAGGTTAGGGTCTGCAGTGAGACTCGGAGTTCACAGATGCCTTCAGAGATGCCATGAAACTGTGGCTGGAAGAAAGCCACCGGAGACCAGCTTTAGAAATGGACTGGACCTCTGCCAAGAGCTTGGGAAGAACCATCTTGAATGAATCATCTCTACTGTTCTGGCACTCGCCCTGTGGAAGGGTAACAACACCTGGCAGATGGATCATTGGTCTATCTTAACATCTAACAAGAATGGAGAGGGTTGGTACAGTAGGTGGCACATCAGGATGCCCTGGTTGGCTAACTCCAGATGTGAGCACCCAAAGGGCCATGAAAGAGCGGTCAGCCCAGGGGTAGAGGAGTCTAGATAGCCTCCAAGGAACCAACCCATCTCACTTTAGGGTAAGTGCTGGGACATCTCCATAGAAGGCTCAGGGAAAGTTTCTGATTTTTGGAAAGGCTGCATAGAGTCACTGGAACCTCCCAGAAGGCTTTGCATGTCCAGTGAGGATATAGGCGTGTTGCTCAGGAAGAAGTGGGGAATGAGCTAGGAAGGGCCGTCACTGAACACCTCCATGAGGCATGGCAAGGGATCCTTTCTATGGGGACACAGCTCAGGGCAGTGGTGAGCGAAGGCAGGTATGCTAATTCTGGAGAAGTACGTGTTAGAACTGGCTAGACGGACATCTGGATGCTACAGTGTGCAGGAGAGGCGCACACTCACTGGGAAGAGACCTAGTACCATGTCAGGTGAAAAATGGGCCAGGCCGAATCGGGGCTAAGAGAAAATGGCAGTGGAGGCCTGGGTCCTTAATGGACCAAAGAGCCTAGGTGGGATTACATGTGTAATCCCAGCATTTAGGAGGTAGAGGCAGGAGGATCAGGAGTTTAAAGCCAGCTTTGGCTACAGGAGATGACAAAAAAAACATACAAGAAATGGAGTGAGGAAAAGGAGGAGAGGAAGGAGTAAGGAAAGAAAGGAAATGAAACATGGAGCCCACCATGCTCAAGCGATATCTGATCCTGGAGGCGCTGGCGAGACTAAACCAGGTAGGGTTGGGACTTCTTGGGATCCTGAGTAGAGGGAAGTATGAAGTATTGGGTAGGGTTGGGGTGGGGCCTGGGGCCCCCAGCACTCACCTGAGACCCAGCAGTAGAGTAGGGCAGACAGGGTGAGCAGGAGGAGGTGTTTCATGGCGAGGGTCCTGAGAATGTTCACGGCCCTAGCAGTTGACAGAAGATTCCCAGGGATCCAGCTCTGAGAGTTGAGCGGTCTTTTCAGAATTTATAACCCCGATGGCCCCTCCCTTCTAGGCCTCTGCCCTCTGTGGGCACCTCCCTCCCAATTTATTCTCAGCAGACTGGAGAGAAAGACCAGAGGTGAGAAGGGTCCAAGAGGGCCTGGGTAGGGAGGGGAGACAGGAGGAGGAGATGGGAGAGGGTAAGTGTCACTAGTGGGCAACTCCATTTTGGATCTTGGATTCAGGACCCCCAGCTGAGGGACCCCAGCCCTGGAGGAGCATCAGAAAAGCCTCTGTGACTTAAATAGTTACAAGGCTAGCTTCTGCTAGTTCCCAGGAAACAAACAGTGTGTCGTAGCCTGAGTTGATCAGCAGCTTTGGGTGCCCTGGGGGTGGGAGGACACTGATCAACATTTCAGCAGAAATTGATAAAACAGGCTGAATTAATGTAGATCCATTCCCCACCCTGTCTTCCAAACGACGCTCAGCCACAAGATAAAGGAAGGCTTGTGGCATCACGGAGAGTTTCTGTGATGTCATAGAGGCGGGGCTGAGGCTGTGTATTCTGTTAGGACCACACTAACAGGCCAAGGGTGCCCCTTACCACGCTTGGCCTTGGGTTTGGGAGGAGCACCTTGGGTAGGGAGGAGCACCTTGGGTAGGGAGGAGCACCACAGGCACCCAGAGGTGAGATAGGATCTAAGATAAGAGATAGTAAGGATCATGTCATACATTGAGCATTCCCATATGTCAGCTATTGTTTTAGACACCCTCAGTGTATTGATTTGGTTCTCACATGGTTTCATCTCTGTCTTCCTGATGAGGGAACAGGCAGCGGTTAAGTGGCTTGCTCACCTCACCCAGCTACTGTGTGGCTGGATGAACTCAGGATTCAAACTCAGGAAGCCGAGCTTCAAAATTTGTGGTACTTTGGGGCCACACTAGTTGTTCACAAAAAAAGTATAGCGCCTTCGCAAAGGTCTCAAGCACAAAATTTAATATGGTTTCAAAGTCTGAAGACTGCATGTTGGCTTGAGGGTTCCTAGAGGGATCCAGAAGTTGATAGCCTCACACTCGCTCTTATCTGAGCTCCAAGTCCGGCCGGATCCCCATCCCTGCCCCTCTGCTTCCCTCCGGTCTCACTGCTGATTCACTCCTGCCTCTGACCACCACATCCCAGCCATGGCCTTGGTCCTGCAGCTGCTGCCTCTGTTGCTCTCAAAGGTCCAGGGGAATCCTGAGGGTAGGCCATCCCTAGGAAGTTGTGATGGGTAAAGATGGGACAAACTAGGGTCGCCGTGTGTGTGTGTGTGTGTGTGTGTGTGTGTCTGTGTGTGTCTGTGTGTCTGTGTGAGAGGTGAGGGGGCAGGGGGCAGGGGGGAGAGAGAGAGAGAGAGAGAGAGAGAGAGAGAGAGAGAGAGAGAGAGAATCTGATAAACTAGCCCTATCTATATCTCCCTCCCCCACCTTTCCTAGTTTCTCTGAAGGGCAACCCTGGGGACCGGGTGAATCTCTCCTGCATAGGGGTCTCCGACCCCACCCGCTGGGCTTGGGCGCCTAGTTTCCCAGCATGTAAGGGCCTGTCCAAAGGGCGCCGTCCGATCTTGTGGGCCTCGACGACAGGGACCCCAACTGTGCTCCAGCACTTCTCCGGCCGCCTGCGTTCCCTAGACACAGGTATCAAGCGGCTGGAGCTGCTGCTGAGCGCCGGGGATTCTGGCACCTTTTTCTGCAAAGGACGCCAAGAGAATGAGAGTCGCACAGTGCTTCAAGTGTTAGGGGACAAGGCAGGTTGCCGGCCTTCGGGATCTACCCATGGTATGTCGAGGCCCAGATGCACAGGAATACTTAATTTGGACACACACGCGTGACAAAAAAGCGGGGCGGAATCTTACAGAGCGGGAAAGTTAGTAGAACCCTATGGTCTGTACCCCTGACCTCGACATCCCTCCCTGCCTCGCGGTCTCCCCAGGGTCCGAGTATCCCAAGGTCCTGATTCCACTGCTGGGCGTTGGGCTTGTGCTGGGACTGGGAGCCACGAGCTTGGTCTGGTGGCGGCGCAGGTGAGCGCTGGAGGTGGATCCTGGGTTAAAATAGAGTGTGACCAGTCAAGGCGGGGGGGGGGGGGGGGGGGGGCGGGGTGCAGGGGGGGAGAGCAAAGAACAAAAAGTGTCAGGAGGCCTGGCGTTTGTTATAAGAATGCGAGTGGTTAGCCCTTGGGTGCTAGGCTACAGGCTGGAATAGGGAACCCAGGCTGCAGAAACCAAACTGAAAAAGGCAGAAAGCCCAGAGAGTGGGCGGGACCTGGTTCCGGAGGAGCCTAAGTTGTTTTGCTGGTCGGAGACTGCAGTTTGCACAGTTCTTATTGGCGCCGCTTGAGGCCGAGGAACCAGTAGGACGAGACTGGTGACTCTCCGAGGACTTCCTTACAGACGCTCGCCCCCGCCCCCACCCCCGCCCCGGCCTGGACCACTACCCACATTTGGTGAGATTAACTACATCCCATTTCCCCTCTCCTACCCGCACAATCCCTAACCTTGAATTCTTGAGTCTGAGTCCTTGCCAGGAACAGACAAAGTTGTTCATTTTCTCTTCATCCTTCAGCTCTGTCCCTCCCTCCCACATAGCTCCAGTCATAAATGCTGAGCCACAGAAGCCTTTAGAACAGGAGTCCAAGATCTCAGGCCACCTGGACCAGGAGCCGGTAAGGGCCTGGGGATGGGGAAAAGGCCAGAATCCCAGAGGAAAAAGGGCCAAGAAAAAAAGCCTAGCTAGGTTGTTGTGGAGCAGCCGTGTGATCCCAGAACTCTGGAGGTTTACGCGGGAAGATGGAAGCCAGACTTCGCTACATAGTCGTCTTTACCCACTGTGGGGAAAAGAAAGAGGCTTTGATTCCAAGCTAAGGGGTCAGGTTGATGAGACCATATTACCTTCCTCCCTCTACCTCCTCCAGAGCCTCCACTATGCTGATCTGGACTACTCTGTCCTTGGGAGGCACCGCCGGATGTCCACAATGGTTCCTGGTGATGCCTCCACTGTCTATGCGGTTGTAGTATAAAGCGAAGCCCTTGTCCTGCCAACCCTTCCAATCTGGGGCTTCCCTGTATAACCTCAGCTAGAAGGGGGAAGGCACCATGGACAGAGGCACGATTCTAGGAGACTGGCTACCTGGCTTGTGCTCTCTGCCACTGTTCAGTTTTTTCAGCCTCTTCCATCTCTTCTATAACATCTTTCCTTCTCCACCGATGCCCACTCTGAAGATGATCAAGCTGTCCGTCTTAAGTTTTAACTCCCAAATAGATATCTTGTCTGTTCCCCTCCTTTCCGATAATGCTTTTTTGTTGTTTTTCAAGAAGGGGTTTCTTTGTGGAGCCTTGGCTGTCCTGGAACTCTGTAGACCATAGACCAGGCTAGCCTTGACCTCAGAGAATTCACCTGCCACTGCCTCCTCCCAACTTCTGAGTTTAAAGGCACTGCCTGGCCCAGTCAGGCATTTTGAACTTTAGACATAGACCTGCCTGGTCTTTCCTGCCTGACTGCACTCCCTTTATTCATTGATTGCAGCTGCTCAGCCACTGAAAGGTTGCCAGTGAGGTCGTACCACACGATAACTTTCACCCCTATTTAAACCAGGGTTTACTTTGTTGCTATTATCCTTGTAGATGCCCTGCCATTCTGCTTGCCTCTTTGTTTCTCCTCTCTACTCCTCTTCTAGGAAGCTAGCCAATCAATCCTCAGCCCTGAAATGACACCCAGTATTCCCTCCAACACAGATCGCAGACCCTGTACACTCTGTCTGGATGGCCTCAGGCATTTTTTACAAGGCTGCCTGGGTGGCCTCAGGCATTTTGCCCAAGTCTTGTCAAACCAGACTCAGTCTTTCTTAAGCCATCCCCTGGGTCTTCCTCTGCAATCTCTTGAAGAACCCAAGTTGCCCAAGCCAGAAACTGGGAGTCAGGGTACACCACCATCTCCTCTCCCACACAAGAACTTATCAGGATGCCACCCCTCCCCCTTTCCACTCCTTTTAAAGACAGGCTCTCCTGCGGCTGAGGCTGGCTTTGAAATCCTGCCTTCCTTACCTCCACCTTCAGTACTGGGATAAGAGTGACTGTAAGCATGCACCACCACACAAGGCCTTGTCTGTAGTAAGTCACTATCCTCTGTCTCCATGTCCAATGCTGCCACCAGAATGTACTTTCATTATGTGCTTCATGGGTGACCCACAGATCCAGATCCCTCTGATCTTCCTGCTCTGTCCTTACTCAAAACCAGAGAGATGCTCCCTGGTTCAGCCATTGGTTCTCTCCCAAAGCTTCAGCTCTGGGGACGTGGGCCTGGGCTTTGCATACAGGCTCCATCACTTGGCCTCCTCTTAGGCCTAGCCATCGTTTTCTGTGTACACGTGCCCTCCTTAGAGAGTTTCTCCGAAATGTTCTCCCTACAATACTTGTTGACTCTGAAATAAATTAACATTTTCCAGATTCCTTTTTCCTCTTTCTCACTTTCTGCCCAGATAATTTATCTTCAGGATTTCATTCAAATGTTGCTTTTTCTGGGATATCCTCACCCTAAATGCTTGCCTACTCCTGCACAAAATTTAACTCTCTAGAAACCCCCCTGGTTTTTCCTCATAGAAACAGACTCCAACAAATAAACCACCTCATTACAACATGTCTGTCGGTTTATAAGAAAATATCAGGAAGTATGAGTTTCCCTTTTGATATCACTGTTGAGCTGTGGTACATGAATGAACATCCTGGAAAACATCCCTTTCTTCTTTATCACATAAAGGCGAACTTGTCATCCACCAGAGCCTGAGTCACCTGACCTTTAGGTAAATTCAGAATGTGATCCGCCCGTGCACATAATCCTCTTCCCACCCTGCCTATACTCCCCACAACAGAAATGGTCTCTTGTCCCTCTCTGTACCTGAGCCCTGTGACAGAGTTGGGGTGAGTCAGGAACACATAAAGAGGCGTGTTTTTAAAATCAAAGAGTCCGGCTGGGCGGTGGTGGCCCACGCTTTTAATCCCAGCATTCAGAAGACAGAGACAGGTGGATCTCTAGGAGTTTGGGGCCAACATGGTCTGCAGAGAAACCCTGTCTTTAACAAAACAAAAGTTAAAGACTCCTCCTCCCTAGCACTGAGCCCAGCTTCAGGTTTCAACTCCACCTCATCTGTTTGTCCCAGTGAGAAGCCAGCCACAGCCCTTATCTAAAAGGCCAATTTTATTTTATTGGTTTTGACAGAGAGAACTCACCCAATGGCTCCAATTCTTTGTCCCATACTAAGTCCTTCCCTATCCTGGGGCATCTCCCCACGACTACCCAGCCTCTATTACCTGATTCTACCCCCTATACGGCTCTATTCCTAGCCAGTTGGATCCCCAAACGCAGACCCTCAGCAGTGGGGGCGTGTGCTGAGCACCAGGCAGAGGGAACTGAGGCCAGCTCCAGCCTTCTCCAGTTCCGAGCAGGACACAGGTACCAGGGTGACGTCAGAGAGCTTCTGCAGAGCCTGCAGGGAGGACCCCAAGGATGTTTTGATACCAGAGCCACGCCCCCTCTAGCCAGTTCCTAGCGGTCCCACCCAGGCTTCTGAAGAAGGGCCCCCTCCTTTCTCCCACTGGGGAAGACAGACTTCTTTCTCTGGTTGGGGGGCGGTTTTCCCCTCCCTCACCTCTTGGCTGTTGGGGAGGTCCCCACCTCCGCGGTGCAGGAGGAAAGGTGTGGCGCCAGGCAACCCAGGACGCAGAAAGAGACAGTCACTAGCTGCGTCATCTGGGAGGGTCAGAGAGGCGTAGGGGTGATCAGTCAGCGCTGCCATGGCCTGGAGAGAGGAAGAGGGCGTTGAGGTCTCCACAACTGAGTCTGCCTGACTATCACAAAGGAAGGCCTTGGAGCAAGGGTTACTTTTGTGAGATAATGACAGCAAGTATATAATGCCTGGTGCGTCAGACACAGTCGGTCTCAGGCACCTTAGCTACGTCTTGCTTCTGTAGCCCCTCTCCGACTCTTGTTTCTTCTGTACCCCATGCTTACTAGGGTGTCCCTTTGTGTTAGAAGAACATCTTAGTGAAGGGCTGTGGGCAATTGCCAGCTTCTGTGCCGCCCTTGCCCTAAACCACGCCCACTTTGTTGACCACGCCTTCGCCACAGCTCTGCCCCGCCTCACCCTGACTGCTTTTTGGGCAGCCTCGCTGCTTCCAGCCACCACGGTGCGAGGTCCCCCCATGCCACAGAGGCCGCGCAGGTGCGAGGAGCCTGAGACCGGTACCGTAGAGACGGCGAAGTCCTAGGAGCGCAGGAGGATTTAGGGGTGCGTAAGGAGCACGGGTCAAGCCCTTAAGCACATTGACGGCACTCCCTCCCCAAGCTTCTCTGGTTCCTCACCCGGAATGTGTCTGCCACGATCTCAGCTCCTCGATGATTGGTCCACTTGGAGAGGCCTACGAAAAACTCCCGGCCTGAACCCCGGGAGGATGTGAAGGTTTGAAAGCCAGTATGAGTTTTGAGTCAAGACCTGAGATCGCCTAGTCTCCCAAACTCTGCTTCCCTTGCCAAGCCCACAGAGGTGCTGACCATCCGTAGCCTCACCGGTGAAGAGGACGTCAGTGCCGTCCAGCGTCGCGTTCTCATCTCCCATCTCCACAATTCGGAGCCCCAAGTCCTGGAGGGCTTTACGGACTCCATCAACCTTAGAGAAGAGAGAGCAAGCAGAGACATCCTCACTCCCTATTTCCTGCCAACCCCAGACATACAGCCTCCTCCCCTCGACCTTCCAACACCCCACCCCGCGCAATGCAGTCCTCCAACACACCCTCACCCTGGCCCTCACCTCAGGCCTACGCGCTGGGCTCCAGGGCCTTGTGATTAGGGCTGTGTCTCCTTGGATCACAGCCGTGTCACCAAGCAGTGGTCCCAGCGGCAGTGATTCCTCAGGAGGCAGTTCAAGCAGCTGCAACCCTAGTCGTTGCCTCAGTTTACCTCCTAGTACTCCATGCTCTCTTTGAGCTTTAGCCAGGTCCAGAGCCGGAAGACCAGCGCCAGCACCTTCCCCAGATGCCAAGCTCTCGGGGACACCCCGGATCAGGGCGTGGGAACAGCGACCCAGCCCCTCCCCCGGCGTCCCCATCACATCCACACAGAAGCCCCTTCCAGCCAAGCTGTTTTGATTTTTCTCTTCACTTGTCTGAGAAGAAACAGAAAGTGGCGGGGGTTGAAGAGAAAGACATGCAAAGAGAAAGGGGCAATGTTATAAAGCTTTTAGGTCTTCCTCCTGCCATCTCCAGGCGCCCCTCCCACTCTGCCCCACCCCCTCCAAACCTTCTAGCTCTGTGGACCCCGCTCAGCCGCGTTTCACAGGGGATCTGCTTTAAGAGGCGCCCAAGGGAACAAGACTTGGATCCTTAATCTCCCAAACACCTGTTGCCCCTGCTCGGGGCTCCGTTAGGTCCCTGCCCCGCGCCCCTCCTGGCAGCCGCTAGGATGCGCTCACTCCCCAAAAATGCGGCGGCCCCGCCCCCTTAACCCTCAGCTGCTCGCAGCAGGGGGGACCCAAAGTCCTGCCAGGGACCCGCAGAGGTTATGGGACTGGAAAAGAAAGCTGGATGGTGAATCAGATCCTGGGGTGTGAAGTCTCGAATGCTCGACGGAGAAAGGGGATCGGGGGCAAATCGGAGGAACTAGAGTCTAAGGAGTTAAGCATCCTCTCTCTCCACCCCGGGTCGTCGCGCTGCCCTTCGAGCGACCCAGTACAAACCAGACTTAGTCCCGGAGGACTGGGAGAGGTCTTAAACAAAATCTGGAGGGCGGAGAAACGGGGGAGGGGCGCGGCGTGGAACCACTCCAGGCTTCAGAACTCCGTACCCCTGTTCATCTTCCTCTAAAGTCTACCCCGCCCAGCTCTTCGCCCAAGCGCAGGTTATTCGCACACACCGTCCGGTGCAGGCACGTATGTAGCACCCCCAAACTCCAGCCTCCCCATACCGTTAGGGAGACAGCCCCCTCTCCAGACTCACCAGCGGCCACCTCCACTCCTGCAGCCTGGTGATTTCGGCCTTGGCCCCACCCCCAGAGGAGAGAGTTAATGAAGATGGGAGTGTGAGTCTTCAAGCTGGAGAGACCGATAGCTCCGGTTTTTGAGGGGTTCCCAGGGTAGGCGAGCTCGCGTACGGCGATGGGGCGGGGGAGCGATGGTCTGGCGGCTCCGGGGCATTGTCTAAGCGGGACGGGGCGGGACCTTCTAAAACCACGCCCATTCCGCCCTGCTAGGCCGCGCCCATTCCTCCAAGGCTGAGTGCCCCCCTTCCCTGAACTCAGGCACCGCCCAGAGAGCGCTGCCCAGGCCCACCCAGATCCCACTGACCCTGGCTGCGGGGCTACAAACGCGACATGGACCACGGAACAGCCCTCTCACGGACAGATACAAAACATGGCAGACCCTGTACAAACACTCCCCTCCTTAATTCCTGGCAGATGCACTGAGCTTAAGATCACTGACCCTTACCTTCTTTTGGAGCCCTTTACACTTTAAGCCGTCTTTGTGTAAAAACAACACTAGATTTTTCCATTCTGTATTTTATTACTGAAATACGTTGTCCTACCCACCCCAACCCAAAATAAAAATCTTACCCTTGTCTGTTATCCTTTGCTTTACCCCCCAGCCCCACCCCCAGCCCCACACAAATGCCCCGGTTTCCTGCCCACTGGCTATTTCGGAGTGTGTCCATTATGCAGCAGCGTGGAAGCCTCTGTGGAGAGCACAGAGTGGGTGAAAGACCCTTTAAAAGGTGCTCATTTGAGAGCCCTGGCCACCTGCTCATAGGCCAGTTCTATCTCTTCATCGTCTGGACAGGTGGAGGCGAATTCTTCCCGAGCATAAGCGTTGCTCAAGTACCGATGTACTCCACGGAAAGCTTCTGGGATGGTGAACCCTCTGTACTTTTTGCACACCACCTGGAGGTTGGAGAGAGGTCAGCATGTTAGCCCCAGGGAAGACATGCTTGCTTGCTTTGGAGCTACTGAACTTTCTTTTCCTTTAGGGTCTGCCAGGTTAAAAAAAAAAAAAAAAACCAAAACAAACAAACAAAACAAAAACAAAAAAAACCGAGCCCTGTCTAGGATGCCAGACCATTCTGCTTCAGTTCTTACAGACTTTTTTGCTGCTGTTGTTTTGAGATAGGGTCTCTCTGTGGAACTCAGGCTGGATGGTCTCTGGAACCTTTTTCCTCAACCTGAGAACAGGTATTACAGGCATGCACCCTGTGCCTACAGTCTTCAAAAATTGTTCTTTTAGATGTTATTTATTTATTTATTTAGGCATTTCAGGACAGGGTTTCTCTGTGTATCCTGGCTATCCTGGAAGTTGCTCTGTAGACTAGGCTGGCCTCAAACTCTGGGATCCACCCATCTCTACCTCCCAAGGGCTGGGATTAAAGGCATGCACAGCCATGCTGGCTAGATTCATTTTTATTTTGTGAGGATGGGTGTTTTATTTATTTGTATGGCTGCACTAGGACATCAGATCTCTGGTATGAGTTACAGATGGTTGTGAGCTGCCATGTGGGTGCTGGGAACTGAACCTGGGTCCTCAAGAAGAGCAGCCAGTGGCTATTAATCACTGAGCCGTCTCTCCAGCCCCACTAGAGACTTCTTACTGATTCTTTCCCCTCTATCCCCATCCTCACCCCACACATACCCCGAGACAGGGTTTCTCTGTGTAAACCTGGCTGTCCTAGAACTCACCTAGCAAGTTCCATGGTCACTAAAACTAAATAGAAAGACCCTGTCTCAGAAACTAAAATAAAGAGGAGACAGAAAGACTGAGAAATGGCTCAGTGGTGAAGTGCGCCCGCCGCTTTTGCAGATGTTTCGTTTCTAGCCCCCTTGCTGGGCAGCTCCAGTTCCAGGGGATCTATCTCCAAAGAGGTATGTGTATGTGTGATTGTGTGTGTGTGATTGTGTGTGTGTGTGCCTGTGTGTGTGTGTATGTGTGTGCCTGTGTATGTGTGTATGTGTGTGTGCCTGTGTATGTGTGTGTCTGTGTGTGTGTCTGTGTATGTGTGCCTGTGTGTGTGCCTGTGTGTGTGTGTGTGCCTGTGTGTGTGCCTGTGTATGTGTGTGTGCCTGTGTATGTGTGTATGCATGTGCCTGTGTATGTGTGAATGTGTGTGCCTGTGTATGTGTGTATCTGTGTGCCTGTGTGTGCCTGTGTATGCGTGTGCCTGTGTATGTGTGTATGCGTGTACCTGTGTATGTGTCTGCGTATGTGTGTGTGCCTGTGTGTGCCTGTGTATGTGTGTATGCGTGTGCCTGTGTATGTGTGTGTGCCTGTGTATGTGTGTGTGCCTGTGTATGTGTGTATGCGTGTACCTGTGTATGTGTCTGCGTATGTGTGTGTGCCTGTGTGTGCCTGTGTATGTGTGTATGCATGTGCCTGTGTATGTGTGTATGTGCGTGTGCCTGTGTATGTGTGTATCTGTGTGCCTGTGTGTGCCTGTGTATGCCTGTGTGTATGAGATGATCCAGGGGATCTACCTCTATCTGCCCTCCAAAAGCCCCTGCACTCATATGTATTAAAACTGAATATATACAGAGGCAGAGACAGACACAGGCTAGGGATGTGGTTAGTCCTGGGTTCTATTTCCAGCACACACACACACGAAAAGATAATTAGCAAAGAGTAACATTATTGTGGTAAATTTTGTCTCCTTTTCACTTGACTTTCGGGTCATCTATTAGTACCTTGATATGAACAGGTTTTTAAAATTCCTTTGTTTGTTTTATATTTTATGTGTGTTGGTGTTTAACCGTATGTATGTCTGAGTAAGGATGTCAGACCCCCTGGAACTGGAGTTACAGACAGTCGGGAGCTACCATGTGGGTGCTGGGAATTGAACCCGGGTCCTCTGGAAGAGCAGCCGGTGTTCTTAACCACTGAGCCATCTCTCCAAGCCATCCCATCTCTTGATGTGAATCTTTTATCTTCAATTCAATTTCAGCTGTTTGTGGGGAAGAACTGACTGAGCACCAATTGCTTCTTTTTTCTTTTGTGTGTGTGGGGTAGTGGTAGTGTTGTTTGAGACAGGGTCTTATTCTGTAGCTAAGGCTGGCCTCCAACACACTCTGAACTTGCTACTTCAGCCTGTAGCACACTGAGGATTACAGGCACGGACCACTTTGCCCAGCTATTTCACTGTCTGGTGCTTCTCAGTTGATGGTGGAATGATAGTGGCTCTGTTTTACTAAATTACACTGCAGCTTTAAGGCCCAGACAGAAAGGAAACAGAAACTCAGGAAGAGTCCTTGAGAGAAAATGGGAAGCCTGGACTATGTGAAGAGTTACGTAGACCTGGGAGAATCCTTTGTTTGATCTGTGCATTTGGCGTGATACAGTTTCAGGAAAAGCATTCTTGGAAGCAACCCTGGACACAAACAGGCAGGCACACACAGGCCCAGAGGTACACGTGTATACCCAGACACTCATACACACAAACACACACATATACACAGACATATACACAGGCACACACATGCACATAGGCATACACATTCACAAAGACACACACGTAAGCCGGGCCGTGGTGGTGCACGCCTTTAATCCCAGCACTTGGGAGGCAGAGGCAGGTGGATCTCTGAGTTCGAGGCCAGCCTGGTCTACAGAGTGAGTTCCAGGACAGCCAGGGCTACACAGAGAAACCCTGTCTCGAAAAACCAAAAACCAAACCAAAACAAAAGATACACACGTATACAGACACTCATACATACAGGCACACACAGATACACAGATACTCATACATACAAGCACAGACATACACACAGATACACAGGCATACACAGACACACACGTACACACATGCACACAGAAACACAAAACTGAATGCCACTCTTAACTGGATGCTGTATAAACACGGGTTGTCTCATAGAATGTAATTCTCTTACTTGGGCAACATCTGATAAGAGATAAGCTGTGGTCCCTGGACGGGGCCCACCACTGGGTAACAATCTGTGGAAACCATGCAAGTATGAGTACCTGAGGCTGGATGTTCAGCATCCACGTCAAAATCTAGCCATGATGGCAGCACCACTGGACTAGTGAGACTGCTTGGCTGAGTAAGGGCATCTGCAGCCAAGTCAGGTGATCAAAGTCAGGTGATCCACATGGTGGAGGGAGAGAACCGACTCCCCCCAATTTTCTCCTGATTTCCGTACCCCATTTGTGCCCTGCCCCTTGTAATAAATAAAAGGTGACCTTAGAGCTTCATCCTGTTTCATGGTGACCACCAACCATGACCCGACCACTGACCTGTACTATGTGAAGTTTCGGCAGCAGGTTGCAGTCAGCCAGGGTGAGCTCATTGCCATCCAGAAACTTCCGTTGAGAGACTCCCTCATCTTCTGCACTGGTTTCATCTACTTCTTCCGGGAGTGGGGATGTCAAGTAATTGTCTAGAACCTTCAGGGCTTTCAGGAGCCCCTTCTCTAGGTCTATGTGAGAGAGGAAGCTGATCAGAACTTTATGTTTGTGTGACATGTGTGTGTGTGTGGGTCAGAGGTCAATATCCATTGTCTTCCTCAATGGCTCTCCATCTTTCCTTTCTTTCTTTCTTTTTGAAGATTTATTTACTTATGTATATGAGTACATTGCCACTGTCTTCGGACACACCAGAAGAGGCCATCGGATCCCATTACAGATGGTTGTGTGCTGGGAATTGAACTCAGGATCTCTGGAAGGGCACTCAGTGCTCTTAACCACTAAGCTACCTCTCTAGCCCTTCTTTCTTTGTTTGTTTTTTGTGTTTTGTTTTGTTTTGTTTTGAGACAGGGTTTCTCTGTGTAGCCCTGGCTGTCCTGGAACTCACTCTGTAGACCAGGCTGGCCTCGAACTCAGAAATCCGCCTGCCTCTGCCTCCCAAGTGCTGGGATTAAAGGCGTGCGCCACCACCGCCTGGCTCTTTCTTTGTTTTTAAAGGTTTATTTACATGTTTTTGTTTCGTGAGTGTGCGAGTCTGTAGGTGTACATGTACACCTTGTGCATATAGGAGCCTGGGGTGGGGGGTGGGGTCAGAAATGGGCTCAGCTCCCCAGGAATTGCAGTTACAGGTAGTTGTGAGCTGTCAGGTGGGTGCTGAGAACCAAAGCCCAGTCCTTTGCAGGAGCTTTTAACCAGTGAGCCATCTTTCCAGCCCCTGCTTTATTTTTTAGACAAGATCTCGTTGTGAATCTAGAGCTTACCAATTAGATTCGACTAGCTGGACCGCCTGAGCCCAGGGTTCCTCCTGCCTCTACTTCCCCAACACTGGGTTACAGTAGCTGCCCGTCATGCATAGATTTTGAAATGGCTGCCGAGCCTCCAAACACAGGAGCTCAGTTCTCACACGTGGGTGGCAAGCACACAGGTGACTGAGCCACCTCCCCAGCCGCCGCCTTGCGATTTACTCCCCCAAGCCCTAGAAATGGAGCCTATGGCTTCACACACTAGTCAAGCTCTGTATACCGAGTCCCACCCTCTCCCTCAGGCTCCCAGTCAGTGTAGAAACAAGTCTCCGCCACTTCTCAAGCAAACCCAGGAAATGGAAGTTATCTCCACTCTACAGGTCTGGAAGCCGACGTAGAAAGGTGTGGAAGACCCTCTCAGAATCAATCATCCCCCAACTCCACCAAAATAAATTAAATAAATAAATAAATAAATATGCAAATTAGTGAAAGCTGTCTGTGAGCCTGGTAATGCTGCAGTGCAGGTGGTGGTGTGGGGGGGCACACATGGGGGTGCATCTTAAGAACGAACTGTAGGGCTGGAGAGATGGCTCAGTGGTTAAGAGCACTGACTGCTCTTCCAGAGGTCCTGAGTTCAATTCCCAGCAACCACATGGGGCTCACAACCATCTCTAATGGGATCTGATGCCCTCTTCTGGTGTGTCTGAAAATAGGGACAGTGTACTCACATACATAAAATAAATAAGTCTCTGAGAAGAAGGAGAAAGACAGGGGAGAGGGGGAGAGAAGGGGGGGAGGGAGAAGGAGGAGGAGGAAGAAGAAGAAGGAGGAGGAGGAGGAGGTTAAGAGCATTGGCTGTTTTTGCAGAGGACCTGAGGTTTGATTCCTAGCCAACATCTGTAACTTTAATCCCAGGAATCTAATGCTCTCTCTTGGCCTTCAGGCACTGCACGCACAGGTCTCAGAGACATACAAACACTCATATACATAAAAAATAAATAAAATCTCAAAAAAAGAGAGAAAAACCCCTGAAAGTCTTAGCAACGAGACAGCAGAGAGAAGGGGTAAGGCAGGAATGGGGGGTCAGAAGAGATCTGGGAACATCTGCTCCATCTCCCTGACAGCTGAGCTCACAGGGGCTCCACACATGACCCAACCTTAGACCCAAGCCCCTAACCCATGAGACTCACTGTCATTGAGGGCTGGGTTTGAGTTCTTGATGTAGGCAGAAAACTTGGCAAATATATCCAGCCCTGAGGTGTTGGACTCAGGGTTCAGAGCAGCCAGCTTTGGGTACCTGGAAGGCATAGGGATAAGGTAAAGACCTTTCTGGGGGACTCTGCCCTACGGCCAGCAGTCCCCCCATTTCGACCTTTGTTCCGCAAAGCCTCCCAGCTCCCCTTTTCTTTCCAAGTGTCCCTCCCTGTACCTGGGAGGGCAGAGCACGGCCTCCAGGAATTCCTCGATCTTGTTGGTATCTGTGTGTACTTCGGTGCCATACAGCAAGAACGGGAGTTGCCCACCAGGGCAGAGCTTCTGTACAGTCTCTGTCCGCCTGGAGAAGGGGCCACGTGTCAAGAAAGGAAAAGGAGCAGGGCAGTGGTGGCTCACGCCTTTAATCCCAGCACTTGGGAGGCAGAGGCAGGTGGATTTCTGAGTTCGAGGCCAGCCTGGTCTACAGAGTGAGTTCCAGGACAGCCAGGGCTACACAGAGAAACCCTGTCTCGAAAAACCAAAAAAAAAAAAAAGAAAAGAAAAGAAAAAAAGAAAGAAAGAAAAAAGAAAAAGAAAAAAAAAAAGAAAAAGAAAAAAGAAAGGGAAAGGAGGGGATCAGAAACAGGGACATCAAGATGTAGGAGAAACAGATTTGTCCCAAACGAGAGAGAACCGGTTTAAGGTAGAAGGGTTCATGAGAGTGCGCATGCGCATAGACGTGCACAAGCGTCTACACAGTCTAGAGGGTCAGAAGTGGGCCCACCTCTTGGTGTCCACAGTGGTAACGTTGAAGGTGACTCCCTTGAGCCAGAGCACCATGAACAGTCTCTGGGAGAAGGGGCAGTTTCCAATCTTGGCGCCATCACTGCCAGCCTGAAAAGCAACCGCACCCGCGTTAGGCCTGGCGCACCGGGTCTTTACCAGGCTGCTCTCTGAACCTCCTGTTAGTCTGACATACACTGCTACGATCTCTAAGGCACCCCCAGAGCTGAATTATTTCCCCCTCTGGGCCTGGATCAGATAAGGTAGGCTGGTGGCATCCCAGTGACGGACAGGTGGGAAGAACAGCTAAGTCTTGGCTAAGCTTTGAGAATCAGGATCCAAAAGACAAAGAATAGGGGACTTGGTGGGGCTGGAATCGAATACTGGATCTTCTCTGGTGGAACGGAGAGGTAGGGCAGGGCTTAGAAACCAGGGTCCCCATTCACTAAAACCTCTATCCAAGCAGTTTCTGGAAGCTGGGCCGGGCAAGCCAGAAGACCTAATCTCACCTTAGATATATGGAGGGCCTAACAAAGGGGGCAACTCTCTAATTGGGTGCAGGTGACCTCATCCCCCAAGGGACACCTCCCCCTAGACTGAGGGTGATTCATTTCTGTGTCTTCAGGCCTCATCAGCTTCCTTCCTGGCAAGGAAGTGGGGGCAGGGACCTATACACACGGTGGCCTAGGCAGCCACCGCCACCCTTACAGTTCCCCAAACGCTTGCTCATGTCCTCTGGTTCTCCAAGATCCTCCTCACAGGACACAGGGCCAGGATCTCTACAGCATCACCTCACCCAGGGTAAAAATAGCCCCTGGAGGCGAGTGTGAGGTGGGGACCACACCTAAGGGGCGGACCCAGGCTCTAGTTCACTTCCCTGGGCCAAAACACTGGGAAAGGCTGCCAGGGAAAACCCAGAAAGAAAAAAAAAAACATAGAGAAAAAGAGGACACTGGACACACAGACGAGATGAAGGAGCGCAAAGTGAGGCCGAGAAGCAAAACCGGGGCGAATGTGCTCACTGGGAGGGGACCTGCCCGGAGAGGAAGGGACGTACTCGGGGGTATGAGGAAGGGTGGTGCCAGAGGGGACGGGCCAGGGCAGAGGCGGAGGGCGGCAGCCCGCGGTTTCTGAAGCCCAGAACCATCTCTCCTTGACCACACCCACAGCGAGGAAAGTGTGAAGGGGGAGGGCGTGGGCGAGGGGCTTTTTCTTCCATACCCATCAGCCCTGCATTTTCATCTAACCCAAGGAGTCTCTCTTTGGAGCTCTTCTCTCCTCTCTTCATAAGTAACTACTGCTAAACTTTAATCTCCTTCCTGCCTCTCCGTCTCTAGGCTCCCTCAGCTGGGGGATAGTTATCTCAGCCATTGATTGTGCGGCTTCCTGAAGGCTCTTTCCTTCCACCCTGCGACACACTCATCCTTCAACCCTACCGGATCTCTCTCTCTCTCTCTCTCTCTCTCTCTCTCTCTCTCTCTCTCTCTCTCTCTCTCTCTCTCTCTCTCCTCTCTCTGCCCCATATTTCTTTCATACGGCCACACGTCCTAGACGATTCTCCTCTGACCTTCTCGAACCCCACTGTCCCTTTCTCGGTCCTTCTCGGTCCTTCTGTTGTCTGGACCCCTGAACCCCGCCCCGTATTCCATTCACTCTCCCACTCCTGAAAACTCCCCTTTCTTCACCTTTCTCTCCTTTCGGCTGCTGGAAACCTCTTCTACAAACTTTTCAGAGCGAGTCTAGAACTCTCATTATCGTCTCACAAGTCCCGTCCCCCCACCCCACCCCCGCACCTCCCAGCAAAACAGCTCCGGGGCTGGGGGTGGGGTCAGCTAGGAAGGGGTTGGGGGGTGAGAGCTGGAGCCCGGGAGAGGGGAGGATTGGCTTGCAGAAGCTCTGAGAGTGGCCAAGGAAAGAGAAGGTGTTCTTACCTTCACGAACAGTTCGACCTGAGGTTGTTCTTCAGCCATGGTTGCGTCGGGGACCAGGAAGCAGCCGTCGCTGGGGGAACTGGGAGGGGCCCGGGCAAGGGAAGGCGGGTCTCACGGCCCGGGATTCTCCTCCAGACTCAGGGCTGTCCCTTCGGCGCAACCCGAGTCCGATCAGACCCTTTGGTTCGCTCCAACGCGGCTTCCCCACAGGCCCAGCGCACCCCACACACAGCTGCTCCACCTCGGTTCCTCCCGTTTAGCTCAGGGAGCAGCTGACTCACCGGCCGGCCCCGCCCTGGACCTGGGGAGGGGACACGAGGGGAGGGGACTCGGGGATCGTGGGAGTGGGTCCGGGACGGAGGCCAGAGGTCTCCCAGGGCTCCCTCGGTTCCCTGACCTCTCCTAGACACAGCACCATTTTCGTGCCTCAGTTTCCTCGCTTCGTTAGTGAGAAGGGTGGCCACTCTCAAACAGGGAAACTTGACACTAACGAACTGTCCACGACGATGCAGAAAGAGAGTTTGAGGATGCAAGGGTTCTGTGTTTTTTATTTTGTTTTGTTTTTTTCAGTTTTCCAGTCAGTCTTCTGGTTTGCTGGGACTGTGCTCTGTGTGTGTGGAGGGGGATCGGGAAGGAGATAGTGAGGCGAAGAATACAGATTGGTGAGGGACACTCCAAAGTACAGCCGGGAGAGACCAGGAGGCCTGGTGTTGGGGGAACAGGAAGCTGAGCCCAGGCTTCGCGGCAGGGGGCGGTCCTCTGGAAGCCTGTCAGTGCTCGGACTTCCCCAACCCGGGCCCCTTACCCTCCTCTCACTGGGGAAGGTTGCCTTGGAGACTTATCCTGGTTCTTGGATAGCACTAGGGTGGGGTAGCACTGGTTCTGTCATGGGAAGACAAAAGCAAAGGTCAGACAGATTAGTGTGAGCAGAGTCTGGGGGGCATCTGAGTACATAAATAGGACAGGAAAAGTAACTTTCCCTGGGAGGCTTGGTTTTGGAGATTCTAACTTTAGTATAACGATATAACCTCACTACCTATTTTTTCACTTCCGTCTCTTTTAATTACCCATCCACACAAATGACTTTAGATCAAGCACAGGCAAATAAAAATATGGAACGCTTCACGAATTTGCGTGACATCCTTGTGCAGGGGCCACGCTAACCTCTGTAATCAGTCCAATTTTAGTGTATGTGCTGCCGAAGCGAACTCTACTACCTGTTTAAAAAAAAAAATCTAAAATATGTCTGCCAATATCTAACCTCCACACTCTTAAGTTTCTCTACTGTCCAACCATGTTTCTTTTCTGCTCAATCTGTCTAACATATATATGTGTATGTGTGTGTGCCTGTACATATATGTGTGTGTATATATATATATGTAAATGTATATATATATGCATTCAATTAGAAATATGTATTTCTACATATGTATTTATACATATTTCTAGTTGAAGAAAAATATGCAGGACTTGGAAAGACCGAGAAGCCAAACTGGACTGGAAACTGAAAGAGGTGGGGAGGGCTGAGGTGGAGAGCTGCATGCATTGCTGGAACAGCAGTTAGTGGTTTCCTCTCGAGCTTCCTCTTCTGAGAGCTTTCTCCTCCCCGGGGAACGGCTTATCTCTCTCCTCCCCAGAAAGGCAGAATACACTTGGTGTTTGGGCTATTGAATGACAACATTGTGTCTGTAGACTGACTCATGAGTGACTCCCATCTAAGTTCTAAGTATGATCCCATTATGCTGACCCTTGAGATTTGCACCGGAGCCTCTTCCCACTGATAAGAAAGACTGGCTTCAATGAAGTCTTACTTCCCAGACGCCTCCCTTTCCCCCTCTGGCCAGCGACCATCAGGGAATCTGTTCATAATGAGATCTCTCTGGGAGAAGCTTTAGATTCAAGCAGGTTGGGCTGCCTCAGCCACTGCTGCTCTGATCATCAGTATTGACTGGGGCTGCCTGGAGTGTTACGCACAAACGCAGTATCTTGCCTTTACTTTTTAGGCTGCTCTCTCCTGGGACCACCCAGCGATGCTCCTGGGTTTGAAGCCAGGACTGTCATCAGAAAAATTTATACTCCCATCTTATCTCTGAGCTCCTACTCCTTCTCTTTCTCCAGCTCTTCTTTTCCTCTGCTGGCTTCTCTTCCTGTGTCTGGTCCCTTCCTCTTCTTGGTAAACCAGTCCCTAATCTCTTCACACCCCAGATTGGAAGGTTTGTCCCTCCCTGCCACTCCTCAGAGCTGTCACCAATAACTTCTCCCAGGTTTCCATAGCTCCATTGCTCAATAATTTGCCAAGGGTAACCATTAACCCAGCCCTTAGCCCTGCTCCCCTTTGGAGAGAATTTTCCAGTCTCTGGTCAGCAGAGCCAGGTCACCTCACACCATCTCTGAATGATCTTATTAGTGTAGACAAGACAGTTTTTGACTTATGGGATGTGTGTGTGTGTGTGTGTGTGTGTGTGTGTGTGTGTGTTTATGAGCAGCACAGGTGTGGAGGGCAGAGGACAATCTGGGAGTCCGTCTTTTCCTTCTACTGTGTGAGTCCTGGGGATAAAATTGAAGATATTTTTACCTGCTGAGCCGGCCCTGATTTTATTTTGTTTTGTAAAGGATGTTTTTTTTTTTTTTTCCTCCCTCAGAAACTCCTTCCTTCTCATTCTTCCCCATTCAGATGGATCAGCAATCAGAGATACCCTGTGTCCTTAGAGGGCTGTAGTGTGGTTGTATGTGTTCTAATTAGGTCTACTTTCAGAATTTAGTGTCTTTCAGATATTTATACTTCCTCTTCAGGGGTCCCAAAATTATCAAACCCCGTATTGCTCTTGTGAGGGTGGTCATCCCCTGCAATCAGGAAGAGGGCAAAGTAGGGCTGAAACAGAGGTTGGTTCTTACTTCCACTTATTTATTTAAAACACTCATGTAGCGCTTACTTTGTTTGCTGGGCACTGTTCTGGGTTCTTTATAAATATTAACTTAGTGGGTACAAATATTAACCGAGCTGTTGCTGTTGGCACAGGTTGAATTAATGTTGCTTCTCTCCACTCTTCAGGAAGCAGGAAGACAGCCTCTGGCCCTTTAAGGTCGGCCTTCCCTCACGGGCCGTCTCTACCGCACAGACCCTTTTTCCGGGCGGGGACGGTAGCTCCGCTCGCGACCTTCGGGCGGGCTCCGCCTAGCATCAATCAAAGCTTAGAGACACGGCTGCTTAGCAACGACAGAGGGCGGGAATTTTAAACACTCTAGCACCGCCCCCAATGCAAACGGACCAATCAGCACTTAGAGCCTTCTCCGCCTTCCCGTTGGATAGCGAGGCAGACCCCTCCAGCCAATAGCGACTGAGAGGGCGGGGCGAGCGCGCGCGGGCCACGCCCACTGGCTGGCTGGTCCTTCCCACAGGCTCGCGGCGGTTGGTCAGGGAGGCGGTTCGTCGCGGCTGAGGTGACGGAAAAGGCGGGAAAGTGCCGCGAGTTGGCTGCTCCGGTGGGGTGGGGACACAAGAGCGCGCGGCGGGGAGGGGTGTGGTTGGCGGGAAGACTTGACGTGACAGCGCGCTCCTTCAGAGCTTGCAAAGCACGCCCTCGAGTGACAGAAATGAGGGTGGGACAGGAACTCGGAGATGCTCACAACCTAAAGGCTCGCCCTCCAAGTGCCCCCGCGCCGCCCGCCGAGCCGCCTACCGAAACGCTGACCCTCCTTCTCCTCCCGTGTCCTCAGAGTCGCCGAGCTCATGGCTTTCAGAGCGACCCCAGGCAGGATGCCACCCGGACCCGGACCCGGGGTCCCCTCAGCCAGTTTGTCCAGCCCCCAGCCCCCAATGGCGGGGCCTGGTGGTATCGAGGAAGAGGACGAGGAGGAGCCGGCCGAGGTGTCCGAGGAGTGGGGAGGACTGGGAGGGACTGGGCCGACCCAGTTTCACGTTGACTAAATGCCCCATGCGTGCCTTTCTCCGAGATTTGGGTTAAAAGATTAATAATAATGCAGGGCCAAGCCATGCCCTTCCAAGGGGTTCAGATATCGATCTTCTTTCCTTCCTCACGGGACAGATCCATCTGTGTGTGCTGTGGAGCTCGGGATATCTGGGCATTGCTTACTATGACACTAGTGACTCCACTATCCACTTCATGCCAGATGCCCCAGACCACGAGAGCCTGAAGCTTCTCCAGAGAGGTGGGACAGAACCCTGGATCTCTGTCTGGGGTGGAAAGTGTGTTCATTCATCCTTATGTGATGTCCTTAGTTTACTTTATATAGTCACCCGTTTTGGGGAATTAATTATTCAACACAACTTTATTAGGTACCTGCTATATGTTAAATGCTACAGATTCAGTCCCTGGCAAACAATTCATGACTTTAGTGATAGTTTCCAGGACACTCTTGTTCCTTCCCACTCACCCCACCACTGTGCCTTTACTAAGTCTCATTCTCCTCTGTGCTCTCAGTGTGCAGAGCATCCCCAACAGACAGAAAATAAATTAGGGGTTTGTTTGTTTGTTTGTTTGTTTGTTTGTTTTTTGAGACAGGGTCTCACTATGTAGCTCTGGTTATCCTGAAAGCCACTATGTGTAGACCAGGCTGACTTTGAACTCACAGAGATTTGCCTGCCTCCCAAGGGCTGGGATCAAAGGCATGTGCCACCACGCCTGGCTAAGATAAATTCTCTCGAGGGGAACAGACAGTGGCAAGAAGAGAGCCTCCACTTCCCTCTTAGTCAAAGTGGAGAGATCCTCTGACTCACTTGGCACCTTCTTTCTCTTTTCAAGTTCTGGATGAAGTCAACCCCCAGTCTGTTGTTACAAGCGCCAAACAGGATGAGGCTATGACTCGATTTCTAGGGAAGCTTGGTAAGGATTGCATAGAGCAGGGGAAATGGAAGCAGACTACTAAATCGTGTAGTACTGGGAGGGAGAATGGGACAATAACAGGACAAACTGTACAAGACTGTGGCCTTTTGCCTCCACAGCCTCCCAGGAGCACGGAGAGCTAAAGAGACCTGAAATCATACTTCTGCCAAGTGTGGATTTTGGTAGCTCCTTCCTTTTTTATGTTACCAGCCCCATCTCAGGGGTTCTGCCCATTCTCTGAAAGGAGCTCCTGTTACCAGAGACCTTGCCTCGTGTCCCTCATCTAAAAACTGCTTCCCAAGCCCCATCAGGAGTCTCCTCAAGATCTCTCTTGCACATCCTTACCAGCCTTAGTACAGCTTGCTGAGAAGCCACAGGGTTAGGTGTGTCAGGAATGGGGGAATGAGTGAGGGAAGAAAATGGAGAGATGCCACTCTTAAAACAGTAAAACAGTTTTGAATATTGGAGTTACCCACTTTAGGCTAAAGTTGTTTGCTACATAAAAAGGAAAAGGCACTGTTTCTGGGAACCATGGTCCATAAGGACCTACTTCCCTACTTTGCAAACTTCCAGGTTTGCAAAAAGCACAGGAAATAGGTGGTAGTTGTAGTTCCTGTATCTCATATAATATTAATAATATATGTGTATATATTAACCTAGAAAATCCACAATCCCAGACATTTTTTTTCATTTTTTTTCTTCCGAGTCACTTGTCTTTCTCAGGTCGTGCTTATAGCTAGACCATCTACATTATATAAATAACTAAAAGAGTGAGCCTACATCTGTGTTTTGGTTCTTGCTCTGGCTTTCCTCAGCCATCTCTGTGGACTTGGGCAAGCTATGTGGTCGGATTTGTTCTTGTTAAATTGGGGCAAGAAAATGGAGCTATGATACCTTTCGCTCTCCATCCTCCCCAAATAGGTCCAGAGATAAGCAAACAGCGTCTCCTTTCTGGAAACTACACCTTCATCTCAGAGTCCATGACTGCTACTGAGAAAATCCTTTTCCTCTCCTCCGTTATTCCCTTTGACTGTGTCCTCACGGTGAGCTGGGTCTCGGGGCGAGGGCTGGGATGCAGCTGAGGAAAGGCATGAGCTTCCAGCCATAGGACAGAGTTGTGACTGGAATATACTGGATTGTATAGGCCCCAGCCCTATACAATCTGGTCTCCTGGTATTAGTGTTATCCAGCCTCTGGAGCACTAGACTTCATCCAGCCTCACTGCGGGTCCCCTCCAGGTCCGGGCACTTGGAGGACTGATCAAGTTCCTGAGCCGAAGAAGAATTGGGGTTGAACTGGAAGACTACAGTGTCGGCGTCCCTATCTTGGGCTTTAAGAAGTTTGTATTGTAGGTGACTCATCCAAACCTCTACACAAAGTAAAGAGGACTGGGAGGTCTAAGAAGAAAGGGTGTGTGTCTGTGTGTGCCTATCTGTGTCTGTGTGTATCTGTGTGTGTGTCTCTGTGTGTGTGTGTGTGGGGGGGATGGAGGACAGTGGGTGAAGTGTGCTCAGGAGAACCAGAGCTGTTGGACTGCTCAGAGAGAAGTGTTCCGAGAGGGCAGCTGAGGAAGTAGTTTAGTAATGACCCCATGGCTCACTGTTGCTGTGACTGTTTTCTGTTCTCAGGACTCATCTGGTGAGCATAGATCAGGACACTTACAGGTGAGCAGGAGACAAGCTGTTGCCTGCAGAAACAGGATTGAGTTTGCGGCTCTAATAATCCTACCGAGGCGCTGGCTTCTTTAATCCTGGGGCTTGAAGGGAAAAAGGGAGATTGTGAGGCTGGGGGTGAAGGAAGGAAAGGAAGGGGCTAAAGCACAGAGGAGTCACCCACCCTCCTTCCACTTGCAGCACTGGATGAACTGAGGGACAAGCACGCTGCTCTAAGCGACGACTTCGGCCCACCCTTTTCTTTCATTTTTTTCTGTTTTCTTTTTCTTTTTTTCTCTTTTTTGAGACAGGGTCTGTCATGTAATCCTGGCTGTTCTGGAACCCACTATCTAGACTAGCTGGCCTCAAACTCCCTACCTGCTTCTGCTTTCTGAGTGCTTGGGTTACTGGTGTGAGCCACCACACCTGCCTTTTATTTCCTCTTCTAAGGGGAGAAGCTGAAGCAAACAAAAGTGAGTAATAAACCACACATTGAGATTATTGTTGCTAGGCATGGAATAAAATGCTTATTAGTAACTTAAATCTCATTTCTTTTCTCAGTTCTCAACTTCTTTTATTATAAAAACTTCATTACAGTATGGTTGGGAACATGGTTCAGTGAGTAAAAGCTCTTGCTACACAAAGTTTGAGGATCTGAGTTTGGATTCTAAGCATTTGCATAAAAAGCCACTCACTGTTGTTTGTGTGCCTGCAATCTCAATGTTGGAGTGGGTGGAGACTGGACTGCTGGCTTTTGCTGGCTGCCAGCTTAGCCAAAGAAAATGGGGGAACTCCCAGTTCAATGAGAGACCTTGTCTTAAAAGAGAACAAGACAGAGAACATGGCTTCTTCATATATGCAGGAGCATTTTTACCTGCATACAAGTATGTGTACACAGGCAAATGTCATGGCTCATCTTTAATCCCAGCACTGAGAGGCAGAGGCAAGGGGATTCCTATAAATTTGAGACCAGCTTTGTCTACATAGTGAGTTCCAGGATAGCCAGGGCTACAGAGAGAGACCCTGTCTCAAAATCAAATATGTACACACATGCATATACCATGTGTGGAATGTACAGAAATTCAGACTCCTCCATTTCTCTGTGACAGCGTTCTACAGATTTTCAAGAGTGAGTCTCACCCCTCGGTGTACAAAGTAGCCAGCGGGCTGAAGGAGGGGCTCAGCCTCTTTGGTAGGTGTGGCCTGTTGTTCACCCCACACTCTGAAAACGTGCTAGAAACCCAATCGACTCGATAGCCATGTGCAGGCTCTCTCTTCTGGCTGACATTGCCAGATGTCTTTTCCACGCCAGCCCAGGTGTCTCAGCCTCTGTGCCCACCTGACTCACGCTCCTTTATAGACTCTAGCCACATAGTGTAATTTGCTTGTCAGCTGTAACCTTACTAATACCATCTTCAGTCTCTGGCTTTGTATGATTGTGTCCACTGATTGAGGAGTTTTAGAACTGATCTGTATAGTTTCTATAGATTCGTATAGTTCTTCTGGCTTTAGAGTATATGAGGGACGTGGCTCTAAGTATCCAGCTTCTCACTGGGTTATGCTTTAGCTTTATGTATTATGATGGGATTTTGTGAGTTGTGGCTATGCCCATTTATATGTTTTCCTGGCTGAGCATCCCTCCCTTTTCCTACCCTCACATGATAATCCAGTTTGTAGCCAGGCACTAACTTTGGCTGCTTTTGTGTCCCATATCATCTGGGTCTCCAGACTGGCCTACCTTGTAACAAGTTCACTCCCTATGCATACCCCACAGGGATTCTCAACAGATGCCGCTGTAAGTGGGGACAGAAGCTGCTCAGGTGAGTGGGCCTCAGACATGGGTTTATAAACAAATACACACTGAGTAGGGGGCCTGTTAATAGCAGTCTGCAGGCCGTGACAAACACTTTCATTTAGTAGTACTGCCCATCCAGAACCCAGTGTAGTAGCTAGTATAATCCTCATTTTATGTTGTCAGCACAGATGCAAACATACCTGTGTATAACTAGCTTTCTCCTTATTCAGTCTAGGCTCTCAAGCTTAGGGAATGGTGCTGCCTGTAGTGGGTGCGTTCTCCCACATCAAAGAATATAATTAAGATAATCCCTCATGTTATTCTCAGAAGCAATTCTAGACTGTGTCAAGTAAACAATCCAACTGATCATGGCCCCTCTATTCACTTCAGTTTTAATTTTCAGGATCACATCCTCAAACTCTTTGTGAACCCTTTTCTACTAGATGTATCATCCATGTCAATTTTTTTTTTTTTTTGGTTTTTCGAGACAGGGTTTCTCTGTGTAGCCCTGGCTGTCCTGGAACTCACTCTGTAGACCAGGCTGGCCTCAAACTCAGAAATCCGCCTGCCTCTGCCTCCCAAGTGCTGGGATTAAAGGCGTGCACCACCACTGCCCGGCTCCATGTCAAAATTTAATCTCACGTTTTAGGGTCAAATAAACTTTCTCTACTAAGAGATGACCATTATTAAGAGTTGTAAGATGAGTTGGGCATGACCACCATGTATTTAATCCCACTGGAGGCAGAAGCAGGCAGATCTTTACAAGTTCCAGGTCAGCCAAGGCCACATAGTGAGACCTTGTTTTAAAACAACCAAAACCAAAACAAAATGGAGTAAGCTGAGTATACTGGGGTGTAGTGAGATAGCTCAGTGGATAGCGGCACGCGCCACTAAGCCTGATGACCTGAGTTGGATTCCTAAAACTCACATGATGGAAGAAGAAAACCAGTTCACACAAGTTGTCCTCTGTCTTCTGCATATGGCACATGTGCTGTGCGCGCACGTGCACACACACACCTTTACAAAAAGAACAAGAGAGAAGGAAGAAGAAAAGAAAAAGAAGGAATTGTAGGCTAGGGCCTGATGGGACCGCTCCACAGGTAAAGGTGCTTCTGCACAGCCAAACAACCTAAACCCACATAAAGGCAGGACAGAACCAACTCTACAAAGTTATCTCCACGAGTGCCATGACATCTGTGTCCACATATGCATAATGCATACACAACACACAAAGAACAGCAGGCTGGGAAGGGGCCTATGGCAAACACCTGTAATTCTGGCACATTCTAGGAAATAGAAGCTAGGGGAACAGGAGTTCTAGGTTTGAGACTGAAATCTTGTCTCAAAAAACAAGAAACCTGCAGGCTGGGGGTGTGACTTGGTAGTTAATTGCTTAGGTAGTAAGTAAGCCTTGACTCAGCCCTGAACTTTGCCAAAATAAGGAAGGATGGAAGGAGTCAGGGAGGGAGAGAATGAGAATTAGTTACAGGCATTTGCACAGAAAAAGCATGAAAAGATGAGACTTCATCTATGCTGTTTCCCCAAGATACTGTCTCGGCTACACACAGATAGCAAACTCATATTGACTCACCCTCTCCCACTCAGCTGTGGAGAGCTGCAGTGTTAGCACACAAATACAACACATTGTCCCCCCTCTAAAACACTGACACACTCTGCCACATATCCACATGGAGTGACATCTGTCAAAGCCACGATGTACAGACACAGTCATCGTGACTCCAGCAATTTTCAGTATGCACATAAAAAATGAGCCCACATACACAGGGCCTTGCACTCGCCAGTTAGTTCATTTCTGTCATGTGCTGCAGGCATATAGTACCACCCTTCCCAAGCGAAATCAAGATGAGAGAAGCCGTGACTTGTAACCTCCCATCCCAACCCTTATCCTCCAGGCTATGGTTTACACGTCCGACCCGGGAGCTAAGGGAGCTCAATTCCCGTCTGGATGTCATTCAGTTTTTCCTGATGCCTCAGAACCTGGACATGGCCCAGATGCTGCACCGGCTCCTGAGCCACATCAAGAATGTGCCTGTGAGCCCAGGGCAGAGATCAAGGCGGGGAATAGGGCTGATGGCCTATAGAAAAATTTGTGCTGCTTACTTTTATTTTATTAAAATTTACTTTGGTTGGTTGGTTTTGTTTTGGGATAGGGTCTCACTGTGGAACCATATATAGTCTGGAACTCACAGAGATCCACCTGCCTCTGCCTCCCAAGTGCTGGGAGTAAAGTTCTGCACCACCACACCTGACTATTTGTTTGTTTTCAAGACAGGGCCTCACTATGTAGCCCTGGCTGTCCTGGAACTTGCTATGTAGACCAGGCTGGCCTTGAACTCAGAGATCCCCCTGTCTCTGGAATGCTGAGATGAAAGACATGCACCACCACACCCAGCCCAAGATTTATTTTCTTTTTAATTATATGCATGTATAACCAGGCCTGTGAGTTTGAGGCCAGACTAGTCTATATAGTGAGTTCCAGTTCAGTCAGGGCTACCTAACAGGACCTTGTCTCAAACAAAACAAACAAAAATCAGGTGTGTCTGTGTGGAATATATGCATTTGAGTGTGGGTGACTGCAGAGTCCAGAATAGGATGTTGGATCACCTAAAGCTGGTTATGGATGGCTGTGAAGCTCCTGGTGTGGGTGCTGGGAATCAAACCTTGGTCCTCTGAGAGAGCATCTCTCCCGCCTGGACAGAGTGCCTAGAGGGACATCACATGGCAAATGGCAAACCATAGCTATCTCTGTCTGCTTATAGCTCATTCTGAAACGCATGAAGTTGTCCCACACCAAGGTCAGTGACTGGCAGGTCCTCTACAAGGTAAGGCCTCTGTTTTGTTTGAGTCAAGATGTAGCCTAGGACAGCCTCACTGTTAGGGTCCTCCTGCCCAATTCGCTTGAGTTCTGGGATTACATACTTCCCATTTTAGATCAAAAGTTCAAGTCAAGCCTTTGTGTCGTGTGTCCAGACCTTCTTCTCTTGGGACACCCTGCCACGCTTTATTCAATGATGTTTCTTTTCAACTTTGTGTTGCAGAAATAGCAAACATATCTTCAGGGAATAGTACAGTTTCTCCTCTTGTAGCCAAGCACTCAGCTTCAACCCTTTGACTCATAGGAATCCCTTTGTCTGCAGCCATTAGATTATTCTATCCATAAACTTGGTTGTGACGACCACAAAGTTGGCACTGACTGCTGCTCAATCAGAACCAGGAGGTCCTCCCTGCAGCCTGTGTTGTTCCACTCACCTGTCTTCCTTGCCTGCTTGCCTTTTTCTTTTTTAATTAATTTACTTTGGGGGTGGGGAGTTAGAGACAGGGTTTCTCTGTGTAACCCTGGCTATCTTGGAACCAGTTCTGTAGACCAGGCTGGGCTCAAACTCAGTGATCCACCTGCCTCTGCCTCCGAGTACTGGGATTAAAGGAGTGTGCCACCATGGCTAGGTTTTTATTTTATTTACTTATTTATCTATCCATCAGTCAGTCTGTGCATCCATCCATCCTTCTATCCATCCATCTACCCACCTATGCACCCATCTATCTGTTTTTTTTTTTTTTTTTTTTTTTTTTTTTTTTTTTTTTTTGAGAGTGTTTCTCTGTGTAGCCCTGGCTATCCTGGACCTCACAGACCTCACAGAGATCTACCTACCTCCTGAGTGCTGGGACTAAAGGAGTGCTCTACCTCGCCCAGCTCTACCCGGCTTCTTTTTAGTTTGTAAGCTTTATTTGATATATAGGAATGTCTGCCTTCATTTGTGCAACACATGCATGTTTAACCTGGAGAGGCCAGAAAAGGGCTTCAAATTCCCTAGAACTGGAGTGGTTGTGAGCCATCATGTGGATGCTGGGACCCAAATCTTGGTTGTCTGCATGAGCAACAAGTACTCTTAACTGCTGAGGCTCTCTCTAGGATCCATGAGGTTTGGTGTTTGTAGTGAGAAGAAACTGGGATAGAAGCTGGAAGTACTCATACACACCTTGTCTGTGTTGCTATGACTATAAATGTTTTTACATAATTATAAAGCAAAGTTAAAATTTTTTTATTTTGTGTTTTAGACAAATTCTATTGCTGTGAGGAGACACCATGACCACAGCAACTCTTTCTTATAAAGGAAAACATTTAATTGGGGCTGGCTTACAGTTCACAGGTTCTGTCCATTATCACGGTGGGGAGCATGGAGGCATAGAGTCAGATGTGATGCTGGAGATGGAACCTAGAATCCCACGTCCTGATCTTCAGACAGCAGTGACCAAGCCAGCTCAGTCAGTCAACACGGTCTCAAAAGGGAGGGGGTGAGGACTGAAAAAGAGAAACAGCTAGACAAAATCATAACACGACTCCAGTCTGTACTGAGGCTGAAGCAGGTTTATTTTCCTCCTGCCTGCTTCTGTATCATTCTAGGAACATCCAAAAAACATGGTCAGTTCTTAGATCAAAGACAAAGTAATCAAGAGAAGCAGTAAACAAGGAGACCACATAAGATAGTAATTAAGTAAAGTAGTAAGCCAAGAGATGACACAAGGTAATAATTAAGAGTAGTAAACAAAGCCCATGGTCACTGTTTCTAATGTTCTTACCTGAGCCCACTTCCTTGTCTGAGCCCAGTGACAAATGCCAAATTCCTGGACGCGGCACCAAAAGCTCTCAACACAGTAGGAAAAGACAGTGATATTGAGCCTGGCCTGAGCATCTGAAACCTCCCAGCCCCACCCCCAACGACATACTTCCTCCAACAAGACAACTCCCTATGGGCCCATGGGGACCATTTTCATTCAAACCACAACATTTATTTAATTACTTTGATTTATTTGTTTGTTTTGAGACAGGGTTTTATTATGTAGCCCTGGCTGGAACAGAATTCTTTATGTAGACCTCACTGGCTTAAAATTCACAGAGACTGGCCTTCTCTGCTTCCTTTCTGAGTGCTTGGATTAAAGTGTGCACCACCGTGCCTCTGTATCTTTTTGAATTTTCAGATTTATCATT
Source organism: Arvicanthis niloticus (assembly GCF_011762505.2). NCBI lineage: Eukaryota > Metazoa > Chordata > Mammalia > Rodentia > Muridae > Arvicanthis > Arvicanthis niloticus. The sequence continues at coordinate 49,590,748 of NC_047677.1, read as the reverse complement.
CTATTGTTTGCATTTTATTTTCAAAAATTAGTTACATTTCTTTGTGAACCTGGGTGCACACAGGTGACAGCGAGTGTGGAAGAGAGAGGAAACCCTGCGGGTGTCAGTGCTTTTCTCCCTCCTTGTAGGAACCAGGGACCGAACTCAAGTCGTTTAGCTTGGCATCAAGTGCCTCTATCTGTGGCGCCATCTAGCTGGCCCTTATATTTTGAATCAGTTTAAGACTTAAAAGTCGGAAGAATTTTAGAGTTATTGTATAATAATATTGATATCTTGCATAATCACAAAACAATTGTGTGTGTGCTATGCATTGAACCTAGGACTTCACATATGCTTGGCAAATGGTCTATCACTGAGCTAGATTCCCAGCTCTCATAGCAATCTATCAATGTCTTTTTTTTTTTTTTTGGTTTTTTTTTTTTTTTGGTTTTTTTTTTGGTTTTTTTGAGACAGGGTTTCTCTGTGTAGCCCTGACTGTCCTGGAACTCACTCTGTAGACCAGGCTGGCCTCGAACTCAGAAATCCGCCTGCCTCTGCCTCCCAAGTGCTGGGATTAAAGGCGTGCACCACCACTGCCTGGCTATCAATGTCTTAAAATATTTACTTATTATCTAAATTTGAGACAGGGTCTCACTATGTAGCACTGTATGTGTTGGAACTTGCTTGTGTAGATGAGGCTAGCCTCAAACTTGTAGCAATCCTTTTGTCTCTGCCTCCTAAGCACTGACATTTGCTTGTTTGGTTACTTTTAAGACAGGATCTCAAAATATAGCACAGGCTAGCCTCAAATGCACTATGTCATCCAAGTTGATCTTGAACTTGTGATCCATCTGCCTCGACTTTCAGAGTAGAGTTACAGATTTTGACATCACACCCAACTGAGACCTTGTCCCCAAAGCAAAAGCGCAAGGCTAGCCTGGGCTACAGAGTGAGTTAGAGAGCTGTGTGGGTTACTTAGTGTGATCTTATCTCAGAATAAACAGGCGGGGTTGCAGCTCAGCAGTGGTGCATAGTAAGAACAAGACCGTGGGAGCTACATGCTTGGCTCAAGCCCAATCCATTAATTTGCTGTGAGAGTTGAGGCTGTCATTGCCTCTTATGCTTCAGACTGCTCATCTGTGAACTGGAGGTGGAGGCAGTGCCCACCCCACAGGGCTGCTCTGACTCACAAGGAAATCTCAAACAAGGCCTGGCACATCAGCGCGGGTCACTGCATCTCCTCCTCTGTTTATCTGCTCTGTTCCTGTTCTCAGCTGACACTGGAACTCTTATTCAGCCCACCTCATTTCCTTTTCGGTGAAAAGGCTTCCCAGGCAGCCTCAGGCCCCTAGACTTGTCATGCAAAATTCTCCGACTTTGTCAGTTGTACAACTGCCTGCTTTAGTGGGATCACTGTGTCTGCCACTTGTCTCAGCCCTTGACTTGGGCAGTGTATACAGCTCTTCTACAGAGGGCACTCCCTCCCTCGGGTTCTGTCCATAGTGTAATCTGTGGTCACATCAGCTCCTGGTCACCGACCTCGCTCTGGAGTGTTAGTTCTCAAGGCCTTTGGCCTTCCCTCTCTGCCTCTCCTCATTTACTTCCTCCCTGGCTTCTAAAACCCACTTATTTACTTAGTGTCTGTTTGTGTTTGCACGTACAGGGACTTCTGGTGTGGAGCGCAGAGTAGAGTAGCCTGTGGGACTCCCTCTCCACACACAGGCCCCAGAGACTGCACTGCGGCAGGCTCGGCAGCTCTCACCGTTACTCACTCACTGAGCCATCTCCCCAGGCTCCCTGCCTGCCCTTTTTCCTGACTTTTATTCTTTTTTTTTTTTTTTCATGTCCTCCTCTTGCAGATGTTTAATCTAATAATCTTCTGTTCTCTCCATAGTTCTTTCTTTCTTTCCTTCCTTCTTTCTGTCTTTTTTGATTTTTTCAAGACAGGATTTCTCTGTGTAGCCCAGGCTGGCCTCGAACTCACAGAGATCCACCTGCCTCTGCCCCTCAAGTGCTGAATTATAGTCATGAACCATCACACCCCTGCTCTCTGTGTTTTTTTATCTGTGTCTCTGTGTGTGTCTTTGTGCCTTTGATAACCTCTTGGTGTTCACTGTTGGTCTTTGTGCTTCTCATTCTGTCTATGTCCCCTCCCTGGGGACATGGCTCCCCAAGTGGGGTCACCTTCCTCAGTCATGTCTCCCGCAGACTGTGTACAGTGCCCTTGGCCTGAGGGATGCCTGCCGTTCCCTGCCCCAGTCCATCCAGCTTTTTCAGGATATTGCCCAGGATTTCTCTGACGACCTGCACCACATTGCCAGTCTCATTGGGAAGGTGGTGAGTGGAAGCCAGACACCCGAGGAGGATGAGCAGGGCAGGGCAGGGCAGGGCAGTAGAGTAGAAAGGGTCAGAGAATGTAGTGTGGGAGGTGGGGACGCATGGGAGATACAGGATTACTTGGTGACCAAACAGCATGCTGAGAGGAAGTGTCTGAAGATGAGGATTAAAGGGGGATCTGGGGCCCAAGGAGAACTGAGGTACAGGACAGAGAAAGGGTGCTGGGTGCTAAGAAACTGGATGTCTAATCTGTCTCCTCAGGTGGACTTTGAGGAAAGTCTTGCTGAAAACCGCTTCACAGTCCTCCCCAACATAGACCCTGAAATAGATGCCAGTGAGTGCTGGGTGTGGGGGTCCTGGACATGGGGGTTTTAGGCATGTGGTTCTAGGCATGGGGGTCCTGGGCATGGGGGTCCTAGGGATGGGGTCCTAGGCATGGGGGTCTTAGGCATGGGGTCCTAGGTGTGGGGGTCCTAGGTCAGCCATAGAATCCATTCTTGGCTAGACACCATAATCGGGAATCAGCCAGAATAAAGATCTTCCTTTGTTGTTGAGACAGAGTCTCCAGTAGCATGGGCTAGCCTCAAACTCAGTATATAACTAAGGATAGCCTCAAATTCCTGATCCTCCTGCTCCCACTCTGGAGGGCTTGGATTAGAGGCATGCACCACCATGTCCAGATAATCAGGAATTCTTAAAAAATAGTTTCATGTGGCCAGAGTTGGCCTTGAACCCTTAATCCTCCTGGACCTTATTTTTATATGCCTGTAATTTTCTACACACCTAGAGAAGAGAAGGCTGACGGGGCTTCCGAGTTTCCTCACTGAGGTTGCTCAGAAGGAGCTGGAGAACCTGGACTCTCGCATCCCCTCCTGCAGTGTCATCTACATCCCTCTGGTGAGTTCAGGGGAGAGGCGAAGTCCCCAGGACTCTCCTAGTGATACATGAAAGCCTTTGAATGCTGGAGGGCAGGACAACTACTCATGTATGCATCCATAAGTCTCATGTGGAGTGGTAAGGGAGGAAGTGGCACCCAGCCAGATGAGCTAAATCCATCCTGGCAGTCAGTGGGTGACAGATACCCACTGTCCTGAAACCCAGGGACATGAATACCTTTGGTGACTTCAGTCTCTAACAAAGGAATGGAGGATCCCAGTGGTGTCTGGGCTTCCTCTAGGGCCAGAGGGTGTTTGGTAGGTTACTGCCCACTCTGTCTCCTTTCTCTCCCCAGATTGGCTTCCTTCTTTCCATTCCCCGATTGCCTTTCATGGTGGAGGCCAGTGACTTCGAGGTTGAGGGATTGGACTTTATGGTAAGTGTCTTGACCTCTCCGTGGTGGGAGGAGTGTGATCGGGAAGTGATAAGAAGCTGGGAGAAGAGTCTCAGCCTGTCAGCACTGACCATGAGGTGGGGTCAAGTTTTGTAGCTTAAGAAACTTTGTCAGGCCTGAGTTAGAAGAGGAGTTGGGGGACGGGTGGGACTGGAGGAGGTTCGGGCAGGTGGAGAGGAGAGAGGAACCGAGGGATGAAAAGCCTCTGGGTATGGTGGTGTGGCCCTGGCTGTTCTAGAACTCACTCCATAGACCAGGCTGGCCTGCAACTCAGAGATCCACCTGCCTCTGCCTCACAAGTGTTGGGGATTAAAGGTGTGTGCTACTACTGCCTGGCTTGTGATCAACTTTAATCCCGGCACTCTGGAGACAGAGTCAGGTGGATCTCTGTGAGTTGCAGACCAGCCAGGGCTACAGAGTGAAATCCTGCCCCCAAACAAAACAAAACCAACCCAAGAGACAGAAAGCCCAGAGTTTGGACTCCTTGCACCCAGTTTCTCTCAGAGGACAAGCTGCACTATCGTAGCACCCGGACCAAGGAGCTGGACGCACTGCTGGGGGACCTGCACTGTGAGATCCGGGGTGAGGAGCCGTGGTGGGCGGGGGCAGGCTGCTCTACAGACCCTGCCCTCAGGCCGTCATCTGAATGGTTCTGGGAGTTTCACGCAGCATCTGTGTGCCTGTTTCCAGATCTTTCCATGCACCCCCCCCTCCCCGTCGCTTTCTCAGACCAGGAGACCCTGTTGATGTACCAGCTGCAGTGCCAGGTGCTGGCGCGGGCTTCTGTCCTGACTCGGGTACTGGACCTTGCCTCCCGCCTGGATGTCCTGTTGGCTCTTGCCAGTGCTGCCCGGGACTATGGCTATTCAAGACCACATTACTCTTCCAGCATCCATGGCGTGCGAATCAAGAATGGCAGGTGAGAACAGAGTGGGGCTCCATCTCCTGCTGTGGGGGTCCATCTCCTGGATCCACAAGCCACGCAGTGTCTCTCTACCCACCACAGGCATCCTCTGATGGAACTGTGTGCACGAACCTTCGTGCCCAACTCCACAGACTGTGGTGGGGACCAAGGGAGGGTCAAAATCATCACTGGACCCAACTCCTCGGGGAAAAGCATATACCTTAAGCAGGTGAGGGCCATACAACCTGGGTGTCTGGCGTTTCCTCTGACAGCCAGGCCCAGTCTTCTGCTCCCCATAGCACATGTTCTTGTTCTCTGAGAGACAGTCTCAGAGGCCTTTCCATAGCCACAAGTCCCTGGACCAACTTCCAAGATCCCCTGCCGTTCCTTAGTGCGCCTTTATCCACAACCCTGACTCTCTGGAGTTAATTCTGAAGTCAGGGCCCAGGAAACAGTGTGTTCCACGGCTCTGTTCTGTTACACTGTGTCCTCTCTTTAATCTGTCATTCATGTCTTTAGTTGAGACCCATTTTTACTTTGCCTATAGCACAGTAACAGGGCCATGTCCTGTCTCCCTGCCCCCTGCCTAGGTGGGCTTGATCACCTTCATGGCCCTGGTGGGCAGCTTTGTGCCTGCAGAGGAGGCCGAGATTGGGATAATCGACGCCATCTTCACCCGAATTCACAGCTGCGAATCCATCTCCCTAGGCCTCTCCACCTTCATGATAGATCTCAACCAGGTTAAAGGGAGCAGAAGGAGGTGGGGAGGGGGTGACGGGTAGGGACCCATTTCCTCAGGTGCCTGCTGAAGACCCCCATACTCGGGAGACCCTTCCTCAAGCCTCCGGAATCGCGACCACCCAAAAATCACAAGAAACCATACCTGGATGCAATCAGCAGAGGTTTATTAGGGGAGGAGCCGGCGGTCAAAAACGACAAGCTCTTTAGCTCCAAGAGCAGGGTTTTTGGCCACGTGTGGTGGGTTAAAGGGTCTTTTATAGCATGGGGTGGGGGGAGGAAGGCATTTTCGCGCGCTTACACGATTGGTTGTTTTACAAATTTTGAACATAGCACTGGGAAGACCAAGGGAGGGGTAACCAAGAACAGTGGAACATTTCAGAGAAACTAGCCCAAATGATAGCATCTTTATCTGTAGTGAGGAATGCCTTCCTGCCTTGGGCGAGGCTTGGGGAATGTAATCCAGCAAGTGTCCTTCACCTGGAATGTGAAGGCCTGAAGTCTTATTTTCAGTTCCGAGTTCTGTGAAAAATCTACACATATTTCATAAAATGGCCTCTATAATTTTTCACTCTACACCTGCCATCTGTACTGGGGGCCAGGGAGTCTGGGGGTGGCAACACCGTCAACAGTTCTTGAGGCTCCTTTGTGTGACCTCTCTGTTGGCAAATAGAGATTCAGTCGCTATTAAAAAGCCTGCAGCTTTCGGTTTAGGGGCAGACACATTCGAGAATTTTATTCATGATGACAAGTCACAGCCAGAACCCTAAGGAAGCTCCCTTGTCCGGCTCATGCCCGCAGGTGGCGAAAGCAGTGAACAATGCCACAGAGCACTCGCTGGTCCTCGTTGATGAATTCGGGAAGGGAACCAACTCGGTGCGGAGGAGGAGGAAAATGAAGCTAAGGAGAGGGGATGGAGGAAGATGAGGGATGGGAGTAGGAGACTGAGCTCTCGGAAAGAAGGGGGGAGGGAAGCCAGGGCAGGTACAGAAGGACACAAACCCTGGCCCTGCCCTCTCACCTCTGCCCTCTGACAGGTGGATGGTCTGGCACTTCTGGCTGCTGTGCTCCGTCACTGGCTAGCACTGGGACCCAGCTGTCCTCACGTCTTTGTGGCCACCAACTTCCTGAGCCTTGTTCAGCTGCAGCTGCTGCCTCAAGTACCCCTGGTGCAGTATTTGGTGAGGAAGTCACTCTGACCATGGCCTTTCCCTCCTCTCAGTCCCAGAGCACTGAAGGTGCACTGTCATTGTTTGCTCTCTTTGAAGACCATGGAGACTTGTGAGGATGGGAACGACCTTGTCTGCTTCTACCGCCTTTGCCAAGGCGTCGCCAGGGCCAGCCACGCCTCCCACACCGCTGCCCAGGCTGGGCTTCCTGACCCACTCATTGCTCGTGGCAAAGAGGTGATGAGCGTCGTGTGCAGCCCCTGCCTCAGGCTCTCCTTGAGTACACTGCTCCTCTCCCTAAGATTTACTTATGCATAGGAGTGTTTTCCCTGAATTTATGTAAATATACCCACGTGTGTCTGTGGAGGTCAGAAGATGACATCAAATCTCAGGAGAGTGGAGTTACAGTTTGTGAGCTGCCAGGTGGGTTCTGGGAATTGAACCCAGCTCCTCTGTGAGAGCAGTATGTGTTCTTAACCACTGAGCCATCTCTGCACCCTCTTACCTGTTCCTCCTGAAACTCTGGACTTCTAGGCCCACAGGACTTCTGACCCTCATTCCCCCTTCCCCAACTCCCTCACCCCATCCTTCTTGTGCTTCCTGCACTAGGTCTCAGACTTGATCCGCAGTGGGAAACCCATCAAGCCCATGGATGAGCTTTTGAGGAGGAACCAAATGGAAAAGTGAGTGGGGCCTGCCGTGCTCCCCACAGCTCCTGCATTCTCCCTCACCTGGCCTCAGCTAGCCTTCCTGCAGCCCTGTGCTCTCCTCGACAAGACAGGTGTGGCACATGCCTGTAAGCCCAGTGTTCAAGGCCAGCCTGGACTACATAATAGCAAGACCTTGTCAGGAAATGACAAACAAAACCAACCCAGCATCCATGGCTGCTTTTGAAACCCTTGGCTCTTCATGGCTGCAGTTTCCTTGCACAGACCCTCCCTCTACACAGGGAGTTGGTGACCCAGAGGTCACATGGTTCTTTCTTTCCTGCAGTTGCCAGGCATTGGTGGACAAGTTTCTAAAACTGGACTTGGAAGATCCCTCCCTGGACCTGGACATTTTCATTAGTCAGGAAGTGCTCCCCGCTGCCACCACCATCCTCTGAGAGTCCTCCCTCCGCTCCCAGCTACCTGAGCCCCCCCGGGCTACCTCGTCTTTTCCTTTTCTTCCTTACTGCAGAGTTCTTAGTTTGTACAACATTTTGTCTTGTGTTAGAAATAAAGTTTATTTTGGATCAAGGTGTTTCCTTAGATCACCCAACAGAACAACAGCTGGGAGAGGAGGCAGTCACTCAGAAGTACAGTGACAGTTGGGCTGGGTGGATGCTCAGTGGTTAGAGACACTGGCTGCTCCTGCAGAGAAAGTGGGTTTGGTTCCAAGAACCACATGGTGGCTCACATCTGTGTGTCACTCCAGTTCCAAGGGATCTCACACTCTCCTAGTCAGTGGGCTCTGGGTCACATAAATACACATAAACTCATGGACACACACATACACATAAACTAATAAATAGATAAATACATTTAGTCAGGAATGATGGTATAAATAAATTCAGTTATGATGGTGCACACCTTTAGTTCTAGCACTGGGAATACAAAGGCAGGTGGATCTCTTGAGTTTGAGGCCAGCCTGGTCTATATAGTGAGTTCCAGGCTGGCTAGACTATACAGGGAGACTCTGACTCAAAATAAATTAAAAATATTTTTAAATAAATTCAGATTCTGTGCTTTGAACTAAATGAGGACAAGGTATTTCCAACAGACTGTGCAAAAAAAAAAAAAAATTGACGGTTGACACACGATTTAAGGGAGGCTATCTCTTTGCCTTAAGAACTATCCTGACCTCACAGGCTGAAAGGCAGGATGGGTAGAAGATGGGTTAGGGAGGGGCTAGCCCTGACTCCGCCCTTCCCACCTTAGAGCCATGGAGAGCCCAGGTCCTGGTGGGCCACCCCTGGTACAAGCGCCCTACACTGTTCTGCTGCTACCACTGGGGACAAGCCGCCAAGACCCAGGGGCCCAGAACTTTTTCCTCTGGGTGAGTACTAGACCAACGAGGTCTTGGGATGCACCCTTCCCTGATCTGCCCTTGATATATTTCCTCTCAACTCTGAGGACCTACAGGTTTGCTTTCCCTCTATGGCCCCTCAAGTCCTCAGTGGAAAGTCTGAGCTTACCCTTAGTGATCAGATAGCCTTTAGAGGAGATCACCATATCTAGAGTCCTGCTGGGAGTGAGAAATTTTGGCCTGTGTCTCTTGTCTAAGCCAGCTGCAGATGATGCAGGCTCTGGAGAGGGAACAAGATGCTCTGTGGCAGGGCCTGGAACTGCTGGAGCATGGCCAAGCCTGGTTTGCAGACCGTCTGAGGGAGACACAGCAAAGGCAGCTGCAGCTGGGGGCCCTTGGAGAGGTAGTGGGCAGCCTTCTGTGCGTGTGCTGGGGAGGGAGCGTGTGGACCTTGCAATCTGCTCTGGGGAGGGGAGGGTTAACAGGCAGGGCTGACGAACTGGAATAGCATTGGAATGACAGGATGGTCACCAGTGTTCATTGTGCTGGAAGAGGCTGGTTTGCATTCCAGTCAGAGGGGCTCCATCTGAGCACCCCACAGAGTTGGAGAGTGGCCTGGATGTCTCTCACAGGACAGGGGAGGGTTAGAGGGGACCCATAAGGAATAGGAGTGGGGGTGAGGTGGGGAGGGTTCCAGGCAGTGTGAAAGGAACTGTAATGTTAAGAGATGGAGGTGGAGAGGGAAGGCTGGCCTTTCCCTGTCTGGAAGGTTCTGGAAGGCAGGAATCTGATGAGAAGTATAGCCAGTGATGATGAAGAAGTGGCAGGAAGACCTGTTTCCAGCACACGGTCACCCTCCGACCCCTCTAGGGCTTTCTGATGGACTCACACTCAGAGGCTGACGCCCCTCGGTTAACCCAGATTCAAAAGGTGAATGCTTGTTTGCACAGTCTGATTCAGAAGGTGAGTTTACTGTTTTTAATTTCTAGACTTCAGGGAGGGGGCTTTTGGAGTCATGCTGACTTAGCCTCGTCCATGTCCACGGGAAAGGCTGACTCCTGCACAGTCCGGGACCAGGAGGGAATGTCAAGGCAAGAGAACTTGTGGCAGCAATGGGTAAACTGAGCCCTGGCTGACAAACCCACAGGGTAGGTGGCAGGTACCAGGCTGGTTCTCTCTCTTTTAGGAGTTGTCAAAGCAGCAGAAAGGAACCACCCAGTGCATGGGAGAGGTGGTCAGCCAGGCTGCCCCAGGGCCAAAGGGGCCCACCCTTGTGTAAACCTTCCCCTCCCTGCACTGGTGAGTAAGGAGTGGAGCTGGAGTCAGAACCCTGCCTGCCCCGCCCAACTCCCCGCCAATTTCATCTTAACTCAGCAGCCAGGGGCTCCAGGCTGAGAAATGCAGACAACTCAGCCTAAAGTGTCCACAGCACCTCCTCAATGTCCTTTGTCCTCACTCTCCCCTACGCCATGTACAGCAACCACCTTTCTTCAGTGTATCTGGGGAGACGCCGTGGTCACCGTGATCACCAAGACTCTCCTTCAGCTTGAAGCAAAACTAAGCTAAAACAGCTGCCCTGGAATTTAAAGTGAAAACTGCACTTTCTGGTGCCCCTGCCCTGCCCTGCTTCTGGAATAAACAGCAGCTTTCTAAAAAATAAAATAAATAAATAAATAAAAAGTAAAAAGCCTTTGTTTTGGTTCCTATTGGGGTTAGGAAAAGCACCCCAAGGAAAACCCGTCAGCCTCCATCCCAATCTTGTGTGTATTTTTGGTTGATGTGGTTTTTGAGCTATTGTCTCATAGCTCAGGCTGGCCTTGAACTTACAGCAGCAGTCCTCCCTGTTACAGGGACTATAAGTCTGTACCACCTGTATATGGCAGTCTACTCATTTTAGAAAGATAAGGGAGCCAGCCAGCGGTGGTGCATGCCTTTGACCCCAGCAGTAAAAAGACACACAGAGGCAGGTAGATCTCTGTGAGGCCAGCCTGGTCTAAAGAAAGATAAGGGACAAATGTGACAGAAGAAAAATCCCCAAACCAGGTAGGCAGGACAGGGCCCTGAAGCCATGTGACCATCCCACCCAAAGGGAAGACTGAAAATGGGGCCCGAAGTCCTGTCCCTGTATTACCAGGAAGTGCAGCCTAGCAGGAACAGCGCCCCTCCCACTGTTCCCCACCAGGCTCTGCCCACCATCCCTCTCCCAGCTCTGCCCTGAGTCACCAAAGTGGAAGGAAGCAAGGCAGGAGTGGCTGGGGGCAGCATGGGGACAGCAGAGTGGGCAGGGGCCTCAGGCTGGTCCTGCAGAGAGGAGGGAAAAGGTGGGTGGTGCTGAGCTTCCGCCTGCCTGGCTCTGGGTGTTGAGAGGGTGAGGACGCACCTCACCTTGTAGGACTGGGCCAGCACCAGGAGCCGGAGGAAAGCATGGGTTGGGGGCACCTGGCTGGCTCCCTGACCCACTGCAGTCACAGTCACTGTCACCACACTATTAGGGGCTGCTGAATCTGGGACCTCTAGCCACAGGCGTCCCCAGGCAGACTCATTCAGTCCCAGGCGAGCCCTGAAGAGTGGACAGCCTCGGATCAGTCAGAAGGTTCCTGGTAGGTCACAGGCAAGGGGTGAAGCCAAGCATAGGACAAGATTGAGGACTGAGCCCCAGCCCCTGTAGAACTGTCTGGGTGGAGCCAGAACCCAAGCAGAGGTGCACAGAAGACTCACCTGGAGAGGTTGGAGGTGAGAGAGAAGCTAGGGTTCACAGATGTCCTAAGATCAAGATCCTGGGGGCCAGAGAAGCTGGCGATGTGGAGGCTGAGAGCAGCCTTGCTGCCTGGAGTCAAGAAATCTGGCGGGCCACTGAGCTGCAGGGAAGGGCAGGTCAGAATGGCTGGTTCTAATCTCCCCAGCCCTGCCCACAGGTCTCCTCACCTCCAGAAGCACGGGGGCCACACTGCAAGGCTGGGGGGCAGTCCTCCACAGGCCCTGTCCTCCTCCATCCTGGCCAACCAGCTCCAGGGAGAAGGGTGCAGAGACAGACAGCAGTGTGAGCGGTAGTGAGGCAGCGAGGAGGCCTCGCTCCGGGGGTCCCACGGGCTCCAAGGACACCCGGCCCAGATGAGTGCCCTCTGGGACCCTTCGAAGGACGACATGGGAAAACTGTGGCTGGCCATCCACAAGCTTCTCTCTAGAGACGAGCCCTGTCGCTTCTACCAGCAGCTGGGTCGGGAGACCTGAGGTGAGCGGGGAAAGACATTGGTCTGCATGAAACTTGAGGAGGTGCAGGGAAAAGGAATGGCTGGTCTCGTCTTGAACTGGGCAGGGTCACGGCAGTGTGCCTTGTGAAGCCCACCAAGCTGGAATCTTCCTAGTGTTCTTCGCTCCTCAAACAAGACACACATGTGTTCATTTACACACAATTACAGGTGCAGTGGACCGATGGGGCAAAGGCCAGGGAACAGTACTACCTGCAACTGGCTGAGTCAGTGGGTAGAGGCCAGGGTGGGGTCCATCCTCCACAGGGATCCCAAAATGAAAGAGAAAGTCCAGAGAGGTCTGGGCTGGGAGGGGAGACAGTCTGAGACTTTGAGAGGACCATGGGCACCTCGGCTCACCATGCTGTGCCCTGGAACCCCTCTCCTTACCTTGTACTCTCACCCGGGGCGTTCCCTCAGCTGCTACCTGGATCTCCCAAGTCCCTGTCTGAGGGGGGTCGGTCATAGTCACCGTCCAGAACTGCCCAAAGCGACGAGTGTTGCCCAGAGGACCCATGCCCTCCTCTGGGCCCTGGGACACCCCTTGGATGGGGACAAGACACTGTCACATGGAGTAATTCTTTTCTCTCTGCACAGCCCCCTTCCTGTTCTCTACTCTTGAATTTTCTGTTTGCCTCGAGCCCCACATTAGACTACCTGCAGGGCTCTTGATCCAGAAGCTACTGATATCCCCGTGCATCCGGACTGTGACCTGCCAGAGCAGATGATCCACAGCAAACACACACGGCTTCCCGGGGATGAAGACGGGAGGCTCCAGGGGAAGAGTCACCTGGAGATGTGATCGGGACCAAAGTAGAGAAAGAAGGAAAGCATGGAGGGAAGTGGGGGCATAGGCAGAGGAGGGAGATGGGAAGACTGCCTCCCCCAGGGAGAAGGATGTCACTGTGCGCTGGATGGACCAGGGTCTGTGCTTGGTGACACAGCTGGAGGTTCAGAAATTAGGATGAGGTCATCATGTCTCATTCCCCCTTCAATGATGAATGGCTAGGTGTGGTAGCTCATACCTTTAATCCCAGCACTAGGGAGGCAAAGGCAGGCAGATCTCTGTGAGTTCAAGGCCAGCCTGGTCTACACAGTGAGACCTTGTCTCTAAAACAAACAAAAAACCAATTTCCCAGCCCTAAAGGCCAGAGTGCAGCTATTGACATGAAAGGGGGGGGGGGAAGGGGAGGTAGAGAGATGGGTCAGAGGTTAAGAGCACTGACTGCTCTTCCAGATGTCCTGAGTTCAATTCCCAGCAACCACATGGCGGCTCACAACCATCTGTAATGGGATCTGATGCCCTCTTCTGGTGTGTCTGAAGACAGCGACAGTGTACTCATCGTATACATAAAATAAATAAATCTTAAAACCAAAACAAAACAAGGAGGGTGGAAGGTAAGAAGCCATGGATCTCTAAGAAAAGTCCCTTCCTGACCGCTGTCAGAACCCCTCCTTTAAGAAGGAGCACACAGAATCTCAGACCTCAGCTCTGGCTGGCTAAGGGCATGGAGCCCTCTGGCCTCTACTCACCAGACCAGCCGCGCTCTCCCCAACAATGGCAGCCACACCCTGAATGTGCTGGTCTTTGGTGAAGATCACCTCGCCCCCTGACGCCAGGGCTATTGCTTCATACGGTTCAAAACGCAAAGGAGACAAGGCCTCTCGCCGCGCCCGACCCCGAGCCCGCGACGGGTCTTCAGTTATTAGGAATGTCACCTGTGGCCGGATGACAACCCAATGCTTGGTGTATCCACGCAGCTCGACTGGCATTGTTAATGGAGGCCCTTCTGCCCTACTTTTTCTCAAGCTGTCTGTCCCCTGGCTGATGACGTGGGTGGGACCTCCTAGTAACACAGCCCTTGGGAGAACTCGTGTTCAGAGGGAGTTTCCCAGACATTCGTTTCCCAGCTTTGTTTTAAATTCTGTCTTTATACATATTGGCATTTACGTCTTCTCGTGTGCTTTACTGAGGATTAGACCCAGGGAGGGCTTCAGATGTAGACACCACCGCCCTTGTTTGCCCAATGCAGAGGGAAAAGGTCCCTGTGCTCACAGAGAAGTTCTACAGATACCAGGAATGAACGGTTGTCTCTTCAATAGAAAAGCCGTCTGTCCTCCCACGAAGTGGGAGTGGATGCAGTTAATAGCCTGTGCTCTGTGCTATCTGAGGCCAGGCCTCACCCAGACTGCTGTGTTTATCCCAGACTCTTCCTCCCTAAGCCTTCTTTATCTTGAGTATTGTTTCCCAGACTTGAGGGAGAGGTCACATGTTCTTTGCAAAGCTTTATTGTGATAAAGGGCTACCAGAGAACCTTTCCCCAAAGTTGCACTGAATACTTAAATATGCCTAAAATAAACTGCCCAGGGTCAGACTCTAGAAGTCTGAACTAACACCACTACCTTCTTGCTGCACTTGTTTCTGTCCACCCTGGTGTCTACGGAGACCTTCCCTCCCAACAGGTTCTTCGAATGGCTTACTGGACTTGTTCAATATTCTCAGTCGAGTTTTGCTAAGGGCACGGCCTCCCACTCTGGAGTATGTTAAAGATGTGGGGCCACCTTCCATGAGGCAGCTTTCTTTCCCGTAACCAACACTGCGCTCACCCTGCAGCGCTTCTCCTGAGTCAGGGATTCCACCCGGTCGGTAAGAAAAGCATCCTTGGGGGAGGCGTCAGTGAAGACAAAGATGTCTGACAGGGGAGGTGTGTGCTGCAGGGCTAGCTGGAGAAAAAAGCCTCAGGTTTAAAATGGTGGCAACAGGGCAGTGGGTAGAGCCAGGGACGGCAGACAGCAAGGGAGCATGGCCCTGGAAGGAAGCCTGTGTCTAGCTCTGGCTCCTCCTGGTGGCAGGGCCTGGAAGGGCAGGATAAGAGGGAAAGGAAGAGGCAGGGGAGGGAGTGACAGACCTCCAGGGCAGACAAGCACATCTCTGGCTCATCTCCACCCCCCAAGGCTTGGATCTCGTTGAGTTTCTGCCAGAAGCTGTCGGGGTCACTGGTTGCAAAGACAGGGCCGAAGCCTAGGCAGGAGGAAAGGACGGTCAGGTGGGATACAATATATGAGCCTCCCTGCAAGTTAGATGCCAACACCCAAACCCAGATCCTTGGCAAGAGCAGCAGGTGCTCTTAACTGCTGAACCCTTTCTCCAGGCCCCACCTTTAAAATGTATGAGAAAAGGATAGTACTCACCTGAGAGGCTCCTTGGGTTTGTAAACCATAGAAGAACACCCGGACACGGTACTAGCGTGTTATTGATGCATGTGTCCACAAAGCACGCAATAAGTCCCTACTCGACGTCAGACACTATTCCCCTGCAGGAGTTCTCTGTCCAGGAGGACAAACCAGGCACATACTGGCCGTTTTACGGATGATGGACGATGAAGCACAGAAAGATTAGATGGCCAGCCCAAGGGTGCAGTAAGACTAGTATGGCCAGGCCAGGTAAGCTGACTCTGGGCTCGGGCGGGAAAGACGCAGGAGTAGTGATCTCTAACCTCTCCACACAACAGGCCCACCTTCATCTTATCTGTGACCTCAGCCTGGAGAGCTGGCTCAGCAGGTAAGAGTGCTTGCTGTCTGCTGTCACTGCCTTATTGCCAGGACCACTCTGTATCAGGTGACTCAGGACCACCTACAGCTCCAGTTCCCCGGGGATCTGATACCCTTTCCTGACCTTCATACGTGTTCGTGTGTACACCAACATGAAGGCAAACAGTCACCCACAATTTTAAACACAATGAACCCAAAAGGTATATTATATTAGCACGGAAGTCTAAGGAAGCCAGAGGCACGTCCCTGAGCAGGCGCTGGACTCGTGAAACCGCCCCCTGCCATTTTAGAGACAGCGGAAGCAGCTGCTTACTTTCTACGTGGACACAGGTACCTAGTAGAGGCTCACTTAGGACAACAGGTAGAATGGCCCTGAGGTCCACCTCCTCACCAGAGGTCTCCAGCCTCTGTCCTGGGCCCTCCTTCTCTCCACCATCCCTGAAGACCACCGCTACCTGGGTCGTGGAAGGGCACCAGGATGTAGAAAACAGGCTCCATGGGGCTGCCTTGTCTCTGCTCCACAATTTGGCGAGCCTGGATCTTGGCTGCGTTGATTTCCTCACCCATACTGCCTGTGGTATCCAGGACGAAGCTCAGGCTGGAAGCTGGCGTGATGTCCAGCAGCCTGAGGTTCAAGTCAGAGATGCAATGAAGGGTCTGCACTTGTCCCCAGTGCCCAGTTCCTCAGTACCACAGGAGCACTGACCCATGAGGAAACCTGTCTCCCCGAGGCCACCCACCTGGAGAACCCCCTGTCTCCCAGCCGGCTTCGTAGGAGGCTGAAGGCTTCAATGGAAGCCAGAAGTGCCACTTTTGCAGCCTGGAGGTGCAGCATATGGTGTGGGGAGAAGCTTGGGGATGTGCTGTCCTTGTTGATGCCCCCTCGGGGTGGCTGGGAGCTGCTCTGGTCAAAATGGCCCCCATGGCTACATTTCCCTAGATTAAGGGAAGAGGTCAGGCATATAAGGAATCAATCAGGTGTTCAGTGTCCACTAAAGACTATGGGGACCCTTTCTGACCTGGTGTGGTCTTCTCACCCCTCAGCATGAGGGCATCGGGAGACAGTGACATTTTGTGTACATCAAGAGTCATCAGAGTCTCCAACACTGCCCAGACAACAGAGAATGACTGCGTCTCCTCTGCCTTAACTCACCCATTGTTTCTACTGCATACACCCCCCTCTCCTAAGGAGATGCAACCAGGATCCTGTGCTAAAGTTAAAGAAAGTGACGTTCTCCTCTCCCTCCTGGGAGCTTTCACATCTGGTACCTGGAGGTTTGGGGGGATGTGTTCCGAAGTAGCCAGAGGTGAGCAGTGTTGAGTCCAATATATTCTCAGGGCAGCTCAGCCCCTCACAGTCAGAGCAGGTAGCATCTCCCACTGGGAACAGAGGGCAAGGGCTAGAATCCAAGTCTCAGCCTGCTGGATTTATCGTGGTTACCTAACATCTTCCTCTCAGCTGGAAAGGTAGAAAAGGCCACAGACACCTTGGCCAGGCTTTCTGACACTAAAACTCAGGGTCGCCGTTTGGGTGTCTGAGACTGGGGCTGGTGTGCACAACCTACGAGTGTGGGCACCAATCCTTTGGGGACTCTGTGAACCACAGGCAGGCTACGATCCCATAGTGGACAGGACACAGCTCCCAGTGAGTTGGGAGCATGAGGGGGCTTTGAGAGAAGGCCACAGGGCTGGCACAGCTAGTAGAACAAACCAAGTGCAAAACTGGCGTGAGGTCTGAGGCGAGCCTGGATGCTTTCCCCGTGTAAGGCTGAGAAAGCCACCGAACTCTTGTAGCCATTAGCTACTCAAGAACCTCATAGTCCTTGCAGGGATAAAGCCCCATCCCATCCTGAGATGCTATAGAAGGTGACACAGCAATGGCACACTGGGAACAGGAGGCTCCCTGTCTGGAGTCCCATCTCCAGTCTGGGTTATGGCCGTACCTTGTGCCAGGCTCCAGAGCTCCCGCCTTGGCCAGAGGAGGTGAGAGTGTGGCCGCCGCTCCCCCAGCTCCACCCAGTTGCTGTGGCTATAGAAATCCTGGTCCCCAGGAGAGAATGAAGAGGGAACAAGGCACTGATTCGATCTAGTCAGGGTCAACTTCTTGACATGCCCAACACCCAGATGTGCGGCCCACACACCCTGACTTGGTGTTCCCTTCCTGCTGCTGCCCCTGCTTACTGTTCCTGTTTCTTCTGCTCTCATTGCCCAGAAGAGTTTGCCCAAATGGACACACCCCAGCCTTTCTGTCTTGGAGCGGAAGCCAGACTTTCTAGTGACCCCTAGGATAAACTAACACCCCCACCCCCCCACCCCCCTTCCCGGTTTTCCTCTCCCCTTCCCTTCTTTGCAGCCACTCCTGGCAGGACAGAGGAAGTGCTTCCAGCTTAGGAGGGGTGTGTTCCATGCTCTCAGAGTAGGGGAGGCAGGTTAAAAGCCCCAAGAGTCACCTGCAGGGCATGAAGTGCAGCCCCTAGGCGCTGGCGGGCCAATGTGTACTCGAGGGCTCTGGCAGCCACCAGGGTTTCCCGAAGGGCCCCCACCAGGCGAGTGCGCCCCTGGAGTAACCGTTCAGCATCGAAGTGCAGGTCGGGGTTGCTCTTGGAAGCTGGCACAAAGTCTTGGGCTGCATTGGCACGGGACACCTCTCCTAAAGCTGCTCTGAACCTCCGAGAAGAAAACCCAGGTCCAAAGTAGGCAGCAAAGATGTCATCGGCGAGGAGGGTCCGACCCTAGCAAGAGTGGTTAGGGAAAGAAACTCCAGAAGTTGTTTGGATTCTACCACTGACCTGAAGTACCTTAGCAACCGGCACTCGGGGCTGAATGTGAATAGAACGGAGGGCCAAGAGCCCCACAAGGGAGCCTCAGATTTGGACTGGCTGACCCAGCTAGCCTGGCACTCACTATGTAGCCCACACTGGCCTTAAACTAACTTCAGTTCTCCTTACTTAAGTGCTGGGATTACTGGTGTATGCCACCACCTCCCCCTTGGTACAGGTTTTTCCAAGACTGGGGGACTCAGGATTTCAGGACCAGAATTGTGGAGGAGGGAGGAGTGTGAAAGTGAGCAGGTCAAAGGTGAGCCTCCTTGTGACAAGGGCCCTCTGAGAAGCCCCGGGAACTGTGGAACCTAAGGTGCTCACCCTGTAGTCCTCTAGACGGAGGCGTGGCCGGCCTGGGGGTGGCTGCTCCAGAAAGAGCTCAAGGGTGACATTGAGTGCAGCCTCCTCAGTCAGGTCTTGGTGAGTGACGGAGCCAGGGGCAGCCAGAAGGCTCCAGATGTTGGGAAAGAAGGCAGATGTTGGGGGCAACAGCAGCTGAAGCAGAAGCAGTATTGGGGGGCCCAGGTGGGACAGGGGTACCTCCACAGGGAGCATGGCTGAAGCATGGACCTAGGGAACAGAAGCACCTCAAGGGAAGAGGAAGCCACTAATTTCAGGCTAGGCCTTGCTCTCTCCACCGCACCTGCTGTCCACTTCCTGCTTGGCTCCCCACCCTGAACCTGCAACCCACACAACCCGAGGGCCTGTCAGGCCACCAGAGCACACACCTGCCATCAGACGCACAGGAGGACCTTCTCAAGGTTCTAGTCCTACACCAGGCTGCGCCCCAGCCCTGCCCCACAGACAGGAGAAGTCTCCTCTCAGGCCTTTCCTACCTGGCTGCTGGGTCTCCTGGGCAGCGCTGGCCCGGGTGTGGCGTCACAGGGCACTTAGGTCAGAGTTATAATTAACTGGGCCTCAGTATAGGAGAGTGAGAGGCTCTTAGCAAGGGGGCTGAGGACAGGCAGCCCCTGGCCGTCTTCCATTCATGCCAACCCAGGGCCACAAGATGTAGCGAAAGCCAGAAAGCCAGGGCGGGCCCAAGGCGGGCCTCCGTAGCCACAGCGCAGTGCAGTGAGGTGAGCTGGGGAGGAAGGGAGCTGGCAGCAGAGCAGCGTGACTCAGGCCTGGCACTATGCCAGAGACAGACCCAGACAGACGCATCCCTCTGCCCACCAGGACCCAGGGCCTGGCTGGAGCCGGCAGCCCTCCTGCTGCTCCTGGGAACTCCCAGGCCAGGCCTCTGCACACCCCTGCCCACACCACACAGACAACAGAAAATGTTGGCAAAATATTTTATTGCTGCCATCCCTGTTGGTGGAACACTGGGGGCTGAGGGTTAGAACTGGGGGGGTCACAGCATCTTCTGGAACAGGGCGATGGCCTCATCCACCTTCCTGAGCTCCGCCTCTGTCTGTTGCAACTAGGGGTACAAAGGGGTACATGGTGATGACACAGGCCCAAGGAGACCCGACACCCAGAGCAGAGGAGCCCAGGTTGGTGAGATGGGTGAGGATGAGCGGAAGTTAGGGTAGCATGGTGGCAGGGCCTCTCTGCAGCACATCCCACGCTTCCATCAAGAGCCTCCTCTGGAGTGCTCCTGTCCCGGTGACACAGAGCCTTGGGGCACACACATAACCCCTCCCGGGAACCCGCCTGTGGAGAAGCCCACAGGCTGCCTGGCCACATACTACCCTCACTCTGAGGTGAAAAGGTAACCTCACTCAGGGCCTGAGAGTGAGCACTCAGTGTAGCTGGTGCTCCCTCCCACGAGCTGGGCCTCCTTGGAAGACCCTAGAGGCACGGGTCTTTGGGAGTTCCACACCAGGAGACAAATGGACGTTCTGAGTGAGCCTAGGCAGTTAAGCAGGAGCAGGCACTATACTTGGGGTTCCTGACTGCCACAGGAGTTCCAGGGTCCTAGCAGCTGGGCTTGCTGAGAGCCGGGGCATGACAGAAGCAGCTGATGTTGGGATACCACCACCACCTCCACCACCACACACCTTCGCTTCATCTGCCTCCTGGACCTCAAGGGGCACCTTTGCTGAGTAGCCAGAGGCCGCACGGCGCTCCTGGAGCCGCTGAGCCTGTCGCTGGGCCTCACTTCGCTTGGCCTGCAGCTTGCCCAGCTCCCGGGCAGGGTCCACTAGGCCCTGCAGCTGCAGGTGGATGGAGCAGCGGTCTGAAGCCACAGCCACAGCACAGCCCTGTGGTGCCGGAGCTCCCAGGGCCAGGACAGCCACCACCCCCGCACTGGCCAGGGCCTGCACGTAGCCCGACACTGCCGAGGCCACCGCACCTGTGGCCTCATCAGCTACTTCCAAGAAACCTGTCAAGCGAGGAGGGAGAAAAGTGGAGTCTGGCTACAATCAGGCCCTGGGTTCCCCAAGGGGCCCCGGAGGACAGGGAGATAGGTGGACACGGGGCCCGAGGCTTACAGTCCGGCCTGGTCCGGGTCAGGTTGTAGTCGGCACGCAGGGAGCGTACAGCTCGAGTGATGCTCAGAGCCAGCTCAAGGGCAGCTTCAGCTTCAGGGTCCTTCCAGGAGCACTGTGAGGCAGAGTGGGGGGAGGGGAGCACTGTGAGGCAGAGTGGGGGGAAAGGGAGCACTGTGAGGCAGAGTGGGGGGAGGGGAGCACTGTGAGGCAGAGTGGGGGGAGGAGAGCACTGTGAGGCAGAGTGGGGGGAAAGGGAGCACTGTGAGGCAGAGTGGGGGGAGGGGAGCACTGTGAGGCAGAGTGGGAGAAGGGGAGCACTGTGAGGCAGAGTGGGGGGAGGGGAGCACTGTGAGGCAGAGTGGGGGGAAAGGGAGCACTGTGAGGCAGAGTGGGGGGAGGGGAGCACTGTGAGGCAGAGTGGGAGAAGGGGAGCACTGTGAGGCAGAGTGGGGGGAGGGGAGCACTGTGAGGCAGAGTGGGGGGAAAGGGAGCACTGTGAGGCAGAGTGGGGGGAGGGGAGCACTGTGAGGCAGAGTGGGGGGAGGGGAGCACTGTGAGGCAGAGTGGGGGGAAAGGGAGCACTGTGAGGCAGAGTGGGGGGAGGGGAGCACTGTGAGGCAGAGTGGGGGAGGGGAGCACTGTGAGGCAGAGTGGGGGGTGGGGAGCACTGTGAGGCAGAGTGGGGGAAAAGGGAGGAGCACTGTGAGGCAGAGTGGGGGGAGGGGAGCACTGTGAGGCAGAGTGGGGGGAAAGGGAGCACTGTGAGGCAGAGTGGGGGGAAAGGGAGCACTGTGAGGCAGAGTGGGGGGAGGGGAGCACTGTGAGGCAGAGTGGGGGGAAAAGGGAAGAGTACTGTGAGGCAGAGTGGGGGAAGGGGAGCATTGTGAGGCAGAGTGGGGGGAAGGGGAGCACTGTGAGGCAGAGTGGGGGGGAAGGGGAGCACTGTGAGGCAGAGTGGGGGAAAAGGGAGGAGCACTGTGAGGCAGAGTGGGGGGAAGGGGAGCACTGTGAGGCAGAGTGGGGGGAAGGGGAGCACTGTGAGGCAGAGTGGGGGGGAAAGGAGAGCACTGTGAGGCGGAGTGGGGGGAAGGGGAGCACTGTGAGGCAGAGTGGGGGAAAGGGGAGCACTGTGAGGCAGAGTGGGGGGGAAAGGAGAGCACTGTGAGGCGGAGTGGGGGGAAGGGGAGCACTGTGAGGCAGAGTGGGGGGAAGGGGAGCACTGTGAGGCAGAGTGGGGGGGAAAGGAGAGCACTGTGAGGCGGAGTGGGGGGAAGGGGAGCACTGTGAGGCAGAGTGGGGGAAAGGGGAGCACTGTGAGGCAGAGTGGGGGGGAAAGGAGAGCACTGTGAGGCGGAGTGGGGGGAAGGGGAGCACTGTGAGGCAGAGTGGGGGAAAGGGGAGCACTGTGAGGCAGAGTGGGGGGAAAGGGGAGCACTGTGAGGCAGAGTGGGGGGAAGGGGAGCACTGTCAGGCAGAGTGGGGGGAAGGGGAGCACTGTCAGGCAGAGTGGGGGAAAAGGGAGGAGTACTATGAGGCAGAGTGGGGGAAAGAGGAGCACTGTGAGGCAGAGTGGAGAAAAGGGGGAGCACTGTAAAGCAGAGTTGGGGTAAAGGGACTGCTTGGGAGGGCAGCAGTATGTGTCCAGGCCACACCTCATACCTCTGAGGGCTCTGGGTAGGGGGTGACACAGAGGCTAGCAGGAGCTTCTGGTGTCCGCCGGGGCAGCCTCTGGAACAGCTCCTCTGTGACAAAGGGCATGAAGGGTGAGAGCAGCCGTAGGCCGACGTCCAGGCAGGTGTAGAGGCTCTGCCGAGCACACTCTGCTGCCACCGGGTCCACTCCATTCAGCACGGGTTTTAGGCACTCCTAGGGAGGGAGAAGGCTCAGGGTCAGGTCCCACCTGGAGCCCTCGCCCCCATGAGGACTAGGAAAACAAAAGGTGACTCAAGCCTCAGGGCCGAGGTCAGAGCTACAGGTGCTCAGGCCCCGTCCCTGCTGCTCACCAAGTAGACGTCACAGAGCTCATAGAGCCAAAAGCTGTACTGGGCGGTGGTGATGGCTGCAAAGTCGTAAGCCTGGAAGCCTTCATTGCTGAGCCTCACGGCCTCTGCCAGCCGGCTGCGGATCCAGCGGTCCACCAGGCTCTCACGCCCTTTAGGCTTGGGGAAGAGAAATGCCAGCCAGTGGGCCACCACATCCCACAGGAGTAGAGTGGGACACAGAAGAATCCGCATTCCTCAGGGACCCGAGCTGTCCAATCAATGCTGGGAGAAAGGACAGGCCCAGCCCCACTGCCTATCAGTCATCAACCTCCACACGTCTGTCCCCAGACTAAAGGAGGATCCTCAGGGGACAGCAGCTTCAGTCTTGGCACACTGAGACTATGCTTGACACTTGAGGACGGGAGGTTCAGCCTGTGTGGGCATGTGTGCTGTCAACAACGGCCACCAAGCAGATCCTCACCTTAGAGGTTGGTGAGGGCACAAAGCCCTTCCCAAGGCCGCGCAGGGCAAACTTGGTGGCATTCCAGAGTTTGTTGCAGAAGTGACGGTACCCCAGGATTCTGTTCACGTCCAGATTGATGTCTCGACCTAGGGGAGGATGAGTGATTCCACCCCATTCTTCCTCTCAAAGAGGGCCTCTGAAGGCCCAAGGGACAGGAGAGCACCTGCCTCAAGGAAGACAACAGGCAACTGAGGGAGGACAGGAGACCATACCTTGGGACGTGTAGGCACAAAGTCCAAAGCGTAGGGCATCAGTGCCACACTCGGGAATCCCCGCTGGAAAGTCGGCCCTCTACAGAGGATGCAGAGGAACAGGGTGATCAGGCTGCCCAGCTGCTGCAGCCCACCTGAGGCACCCCCACACCTGCCCAGCTGCTGCAGCCCACCCCTTACCTGTCCTTCTTTGGCTTTCTCCACCTCACTGGGATCCAGGTTGCTGTTCAGTAGTTGGTCATGGAGGCCCTAGGGAGGAGATGGGAGGAGTCAGACCGTTCCAGCCACAGCTGCAAAGCTGATCCTAGCTGACCCACTGAGTGCCCCACCTGTAAAGAAACTCCATGGATGACATCCAGGGGGTCGATGACATTGCCAAGAGACTTGCTCATCTTCCTGCCATGAGCATCACGCACGATTGCATGGAGATAGACCTGGGGGCGCACAGTATGACAAACAGTAGGGCACACAGTGTGACGAACAGTGAGGCCACGATTCTCCCAATCCTGATGGCTCTCCCCAGTCTACCCACCTGGTTCCTAGGGGCCCTACTGGCTAGGAGTCTTAGTATGTCTGACAAGTGGCCCCTGCTCAGGAAGAGGAAGCCCTGGACCAGACCCACCAAAGCTAATGTTAGCCAACAGCCACCCAGGAAGGCAGGTAAGGAGACACAGGGGCAGGGCTAGCCATCTTCACACCTCTCTGAAGGGCAGCTTCCCAGTGAGTTTCAGACCGAGCATGACCATCCGGGCCACCCAGAAGAAGAGGATATCATGGCCTGTCTCCAGCAGGGTCCCAGGGTAGAACACACTGAGGTCTTCTGACTGCGGGAGGACAAGGGTATGCAGGTGAGCCAAGCGTTCCCTTCAGGGCCCCTCCCTCTTCACTCTAGGAGCATACCTACCTGATTGGGCCAGCCAAAGATGGAGAAGGGAAAGAGACCAGATGAGAACCAGGTGTCCAACACATCGTCATCTGGAAGAAGCCAAAGGTCAGAGATTAGAAGGGCGGGAATAGAAGGACAGAATCCCAACTGTCCCCATCCTCCATGCCCATCCCTGCCTTGCTGAAGGCTGATCTTGTCAGGGGACACTCCAAACTCCCGTGCTGCCTTCTCTCGGGCCTCTGCTTCAGTGCGTCCGCTTACCCAGTACCGCCCATCAGGGTCCTAACAGAGAGGGTTATCAAAAAGGCTTCCTTTACTTTCCCCATACCCCTCTGCCAACCAAGGGCCCAATAAACCACAGCCTTGCAACATCTAGCTATAGCCTTTCTTACCTCCCCAGGGGGTACTGCTGGGTCATGGACGGTGACAAAGTAGGCAGGGATTCGGTGGCCCCACCACAGTTGCCGAGAGATGCACCAGTCTCTACAAACAGCAAGGGGTCAGTCAGGGTGCTCAGTCTGTGTCCCTCAGCTGGCCGTCCTCCCCACCCAGGGGCCATACACACCGGATGTTGTCCATCCAAGAATGCCACGTCCGCTGGTGGGCCTCAGGCAGGATACGGAGGTCACCCCGGGTCACAGCAGCACTGGCGGCCTGGGCCATCTCCCCACAGCGCACGTACCACTGAGGCTTTAGCAGAGGCTCCACCACATCCTTGGAGCGGCTGCAGAAGGAAGAGGGTCATGGAGAGGAGGCCTTGTGAGGAGCACCCAGAGGAACCCCACCTTCCCCGTGTGCGCCCGTCCCCAGTCTCACTTGCAAAGTGGCACCACCATGGGGTTGTCCTTGACGCCTCGGAATAGGCCGAGTTCCTTCAGTGCTGCCAGCACAGCCTTTCTGGCCTCAAACCTGGGCAGGCCCTGGGTAAAAAAGGCCTCATCACAGCAATGCCCAAGTAACTTTCCACCTCCCATGCAGGTCCCCACAGTCCAGACATCCTCACCAGGAAAGGGGGAGGAACATTGACCAGGGCCCCCTTTGAGTCCATGATGCTAATAGCCTCGAGCCGGTGTCGCTGGCCAACCTCATAGTCATTCTGGTCATGGGCCGGGGTGATCTTCACGGCACCTGGAGGACACAGGGCGTGCCAGGGTTCACTGCATGCTGGGATTCCCTCCCACACCTCTTGTGCACAAGGGTGTGTCTCCCAGACCACTCTGCTGTCTGCTCCTTAATATGCACCGTTTCTTCTATCCAGCCCCAGTCCTGCCTAACCGGACTGAAGATAAATGTTTAGTCTTTTCTCCCAACAGGCCATGGTCGCTGCTCACCTGTGCCAAACTCCATGTCCACAAAGTCATCGAAGACGACTGGAAGGCTCCGGGACAAGAACGGATGGACGACACACTTCCCCTTTAAGTGCTGGTATCTGGGGTCTTTGGGGTTCACGGCTACAGCCACGTCTCCTAGCATGGTCTCAACCCGAGTTGTTGCCACCACCACCTCCTCGTCGCTGTCTGGGGTGACAGAAGGCTCTGTGTCTGAGCTCCCTCCTCCTCCCATCCCCAGCCCACATCCTGGTGTCCTTAGCTCCCACCTGAGCCTTGGACCTTGTAGGCAAAGGACACGAGGACCCCAAACTCCACCTTCTCCTTGTAGCCAGGCACAGAGAGCAGGGTGCGGCCTGTCAGTTCCTTCTTATCCACCTGTGAGATGGGTGTTTAAAGAAGTGGGCCGGGCCAGGCTGGGGAAGACTAGAGGGAGCCGAGCTGTGGGCAGAGGCATACCTCGATGTCAGAGATGGCAGAGTTGAGGGTGCAGGACCAGTTGACCAGGCGAGTGCTGCGGTAGATGACCCCTTCTTCATGGAGCCTGACAAAAGCCTCTGTCACAGCTGCTGACAATTTCTAGGGTGGGAAGATAACGGAAGTCAGAGGTCAGAGAAATCTTGGTGCCTGGAGGCCAAGGACGATACCCAAGGCAGCGGAGGTCGAGGGAACCCACCAGGCCTGTCCTAGAGTCCTACACCAGCACAGAACCCTTAGGACAGCTCCTTGTCTGAGAGTGGCTATGGGAGCACCAGGGCAGGCTGTGAGCCTTGATGCTGGGACAGCAGGGACCTGGCAGCTAGGGTCTGGGCTACGCTCCTGGTAGAAGGAAGCCCACCCACGGAGCACCCCCGCCCCACCCCAAGGTTCTGCCTCATACAGGATCCATGGTGAAGCAGGCTCGATCCCAGTCCAAGGAGCTGCCAAGTTTCTTTAATTGGTGGTAAATCCTGTCACCCTTCCTGGAAGTAGACAGAGTCCAGGATAAGCTTTGGGCCACGGGTGGGTGGTGGGTAGTGAGAGACTCACTTTTCCCTCTGAAGGTGACAAGTTTCCCACTTCGGCCAGGGGTGGAGCATCTATGGGGCTGCTGTACTCACTCGGCTTTCCACTTCCAGACCTCCTGAAGAAAGGCTTCTCGGCCCAGCTCGTGCCGGTTCAGACCCCGCTCTTTCCAGAGTTTCTTTTCCACCACCACCTGGGTGGCAATGCCTGCATGGTCGCAGCCCGGGTTCCACAGGGTGGTCTCCCCGCGCATACGGTGCCTGCGGGAGGCAAGAGGGCCAGATGGTGAGCCATGATAGTCGGTCCTGACACCAATGGTCTCAGGTAACTGCCAGAGGGGTTCATGGGGGCTTAAGAAAGGGATGGATTGAAACCTTCTCATTCTAAAGTCAGGCAATGAGAAAGGAGTTGAAGCCCAGCAGAACAGTCTGTAAAAAGAACAGAGGAGCTAAGCACAAGATGGCCCTAGGAAGAAAGCCACAGACAGAAGCAAACTGCATCCATGGCGACCCAGGCAGATTGCTCACGAGGTCCTGCTCCTAACTCCTCATGTCACACATTAAAGTGCCTGACAGAGAAGACAGAACTGGGAGGGGCACACGCCTCTCTGGATCCCCAGGTAGTGACTGCAGAGGAAGCACAGACACGTTCTTCAGCAGAATAATTGGCAAACCTTCACTCGGCTCGCTGGTTCACAACAACAAAAGAGGGAGGTGAGCACGAGGGAGGCACACAGACAGACAGACAGACAGACAGGCGGTAAGGGAGGGCAACGATAGGAAACGTCGTGCACCAGTAAGAAAGTGCTACATGCTGGGGTGGCAGCCTCAGCGAATCCCAGCAACCGAGGCAGAGGCAAGTGGATGTCTATAAGTTCCAAGCCACCTAGGACTACAGACACAGGAGAGCCGTCGCAATGTTCCCATCTGCCAAAAAGGCCAGAAACACAAAAAGTACTGAAAAGCCAAACCAGAACTTCTAAGAAAAGTTAGAAGTGACTTAGAGAAGACTGGAAGAGACTGAAGAGGACATCTATAAAACGCAGGTTTTATTTCTTATGTGTGCACGTGTGTGCATGTGAAAGCCAGAGGGTAAACTGAGGCCTGAGTCCCCATCTTCCACCTAGAGCTGTGGTCTCTCGTTAACCACGGTAACAAGCACAGCTGGGACAAGCTTCCATTGCTCCTCGGTGCTTCTGGGATAACAGATGTGCACTCAGCTTTACTTAGGCACTGTGGATTCAAACTCAGGTTCGCAGAGTTCTGCAGCAAGTGCTTTATCCACTGAGCCATCTCCACAGCTCCCTGCATGTTCACGGACCATGATCCATATACAATACAGTATTGTGTTCATGCCTGCTTATCACACGATACTCAGAGTTTCTGTGGAAAGGGATTGTAGCAAGTCCAATCTCTTATAGATAGCAAGAAGTTATCCTTATGAATGCCTGAGGACAAAGTGGTACCCAGGCATAAACGCAGGCAAACCACTAGTACATATGATACAGAAGACAAGACGGACAGGGAAGTCAATCAGGAGCTGGACTCCAGGGCATGCACCTGCAGGTCCAGCTACTGAGAACAGGAAGAGGGTTGCTAAGCCAAGAGCCACAGGCTAATCTAGCCAACACATAAGGCCTCAACTCAAGAAACAGTTAAGAGAGCACTGACTGCTTGTCAGGGGACCCAGGTTCAAAGCCCAGCACTCACATAGTGGCTCACAAATGTCTGTAATTATAGTTCCAAGGGATCCAATTCCCTCCTCTGGCCTCTGTACAAAGCTCACACGTGGTGCACAGATACATATACACACATATATATAAAATAGTATTCACATGTTTAATAAAAATTCAAGGCCGGGCGGTGGTGGTGCACGCCTTTAATCCCAGCACTTGGGAGGCAGAGGCAGGCGGATTTCTGAGTTCGAGGCCAGCCTGGTCTACAGAGTGAGTTCCTGGACAGCCAGGGCTACACAGAGAAACCCTGTCTCGAAAAAACCAAATAAATAAATAAATAAATAAAATAAAATAAAAATAAAAATTCAAATTAGGGGCTGGAGAGATGGCTCAGCAATTAAGAGCACTGACTACTCTTCCAGAGGTCCTGAGTTCAATTCCCAGCAACCACATGGTGGCTCACAACCATCTGTAATGGGATCTGATGCCCTCTTCTGGTGTGTCTTCAGACAGGGACAGTGTACCTATATACATAAAATTAATTTTTAAGGAAAAATTTAAATTAAAAAAAGAAAAAAAAATGAAGTCAGTCTGCATACAAGCACAAGCAAACATGTCCACGAGAAACGACTGAATATTAGAAAACAGCTGAGGAACAACTTTTTGTGTTTGCTTTTGAGATATGGCGTCACATAGCTTGACTTGAACTGGCCACGTTCCTGCCAGCCTTGCCTTTACACCTGGCTGTATAGCTGTTTTAATTTTATGAATGGGTGTCTGTATGTGCCTGCAGAGGATGCCTGACGAGTCACATATGGGTGACTCTAGGATCCGAACCCAGGAACTCTACAAGAGCAGCCAGGGTTCTTAACTGCTGAGCCACTTCTCCAACTCGGAGTTACAACCTCTGCTGGTTAAATTTAAATCTTTCCTATTAAAAAAAAGGAAAGGAAAGGAAAGGAAAGGAAAGGAAAGGAAAGGAAAGGAAGGAAGAGGGGCTGTGGCGGTGGAGATGGAGCGGTGATTATTAAGAATGTACGCTGCTTTTCCAAAGGACCAGAGTTCAACTCCCAGTTCCACATCAGGCAGCTCACAAACACCCATAACTTCCGCTCCAGGAGCCTCCAACATCCTCGGCTTCTGCACGCATGTGCACACACCCACACAAATGCACACATATAACTTAAGTAAAACTATGAGAATAAAATACGTAGAAAGGAAGATTGGTCTAGAATAACAACCACCTTCCCTCAGGAAGCCAAGGAAGATGGATCTCTGTGAGTTCAAGGCCAGCCTTGTCTATAGAGTCCTTTCCAGGACAGCAGAGGGAAACCTACATAGTAAGACCATGTCTTGAAAACAACAAAAACTACTTCCCCCTCAGCATCCAAAGACCTCGTGTATGTATCCTGGAAAGAACAGAGTCATACAACTGTGTGGGTGCACACAGACAGCTAGGACAGTCCTGGAAAGATGGACTATGAGTGGTAATAATCAAGGACTCCATTCTGGAAGGGAAGTCTGAGCAAGAAGACCAAGGAGATGTATGTTTCAACAAGAAGTCAAGTCTTCGGTAAAATCCAAAGGACTGTTGCCGCAGACCAACGGTGAGGTTCTGTGGTAGATTACAAGCTCAGTGTATACAGGCCACGGGCCCAAACCTCAGCACTGCAACAAAGGGGATCTAATGTTCTTCTCGGGAAACAGACGGATGGGAGAAGGAACCTGCGGAAGTCAGCTGCACAGACAGATTACCTGACTAGGACAGACTCTGACCGCTCAGAGGGGAGCAAGCAGGCAGCCACATCTGAGGGGCCAGGCAGGGCCAACATGGCAGAGTGAGCCTAGTCAGCGGAGGGCATGGAGCCAACCAGGGCAGAGGGCACCGGCTGGAGGTGCAAGCAGGAGCTCACCATCGAGTCAGGGAGTCCTGGATGGCGTTGGTGAGCGCGTGGCCCAGGTGCAGGGAGCCTGTCACGTTGGGGGGTGGGATGCACATCATGAAGACACCTCGGGGATTTGGTGCGGACACACTAGGACGCTGGTGGTAGAGAAGGAGGGGCAAATGCTAAAGCCTATGGCATCCTCCAGTGGCCCCGTCCCAGCAACAGGTCTCGAGTCCTACCCTTCTCCACCTCCAGCCCCTCTGGGCCTGGGCAGCAGTAACACTCACCCCATACTCTGGCTTGAAGAAGCCCTGCCGTTCCCACCAAGGGTACCAGGCTGCCTCCACATACTGAGGGCTGTAGGAGTCAGGCATGGGGCCACTAACATCTGGGAGGAAGGGGAAGAGGGCTCAGTGAAGCCAGAGAGACTCAGGTTAGAGTAGAAGGAACAGGCGTCTGCCATTCTCCCCACAGGACAGGCCTAAGGCTGTTCTGCTAACACTCCCTCACTAAGCAGGGTAGACCAGGACACACACAGCAAAGAGGAACAGAGAAATCAGTAGCCAGGGCTAGGCCCTTCCCCAGCCTCTACCTTTCTTCTCCCCAGGTGGGGTAGGGAGGTCATAAGTAATGACCCCAGGGTCCCGCTTCTCCTTCTTCTCTGGTTTTGGCTTCTTCTGTTCAGAAGGAAGAAGACACAGACCCAAACATGAGCCACCTCAACAAGGCCCCACCCACTCCTGCTCAGTCAGCCCTTGGCCCTCCTACCTCTCCGTGTGGGGGCTGCTGCTGCTGTGTCTTCTGCTTCTGCTGGAATTTCTCTAGTTTCTCCCGTTTCTTTGCCTCTTTCTTGAGCTGAGCTGCTGTCTTTTGGGGTGCAGTGACCTCAGAGCCTGAAGAGAGGCGCGGACATTCAGACTCAAGGCTGCTGGGGACCCTCTGTGCACACTGCCTCCCACAGCCTTCACGCCCAATGAAGGATTTCTAAAAGGGGCCCTTGTCCCCTCTGCTGTCTCCCATCCTCCTCACCTGGCTGTTGAGTGACAGACCTGGCCCCTGAGTACAGGGCTACTTCTCCCAGCACAGCCCGGAATTCCGGTTGCCTGACACAAGTGTTAAACCAGCGAGTCACATTACCCCAGATCCGGCGGGCAGGAGGGTCCAGAACCTGAGAGAAACCAAACCGAACCAATCGTAGCCATCGTGTAACAGAGTCTGACGGGCATGCACGTTTCCCTCCCCAAGCTCCAGTGACTCACATATCGGAAGGGCAGCAGTAAGGCTGTCACAGCAGCTACGTCCGCCAGGGTGGGGGCATCCCCAGCCAGGTAGGTGTGCAGCCGAAGCCACTCCTCCAAGGGGTTCAAAGCCTTGCTCAGGGCCCCAAGGGCAGCCTAATAGGAAAGGAAAGGGACAAGACACGGCTTGCATGCTTCTATCTCAGTGGCTCTCAACCTAATGCTGAGACCCTTGAATACAGTTCCTCAGGTTGTGCTAATCCCCTCACCATAAAAACTGTTTTTGTTGCTACTTCACAACTGTAACCTTGCTACAGTAATGAACCCTAATATAAATATCTGTCTTCCAATGGTTTTCTTAGGCGACCCCTGGGAAAGGGTCACTCGACCCCCCTCAGAAGGGTCCAAGGTAAGGAGCCACTGCTCCACCCTGCCCATGACCTTCCCTAACAAGCCACTGGCGGCCAGCTCTCAGGCTACTTCCTTCCCCATTCAAATGGTCATTATAAAATAGTTCTCCCGGGTGTGGTGCTGCATGCCTTTAATCCTAGTTCTCAGAAGGCAAGGGCAGGGGGATCTGCCTTTAAAGCTAGCCCACTCTTCACCAGTCCCATTTCAATTAAGGCTACATAGTTAAGACCCTGTCTCAAAGCAACAACAAAACTGTGTCTGGCTGAAAGTTCAGTGGAAGAGTATTTAGCATTCAGGAGGCCCCCAAAATATACACATTATAGGGCTGAAGAGGTAGACGGCATAGATCAGTGCTGAGAACACTGGTTGCTCTTACAGAGGCCTCAAGTTTGGTTCCTGGTACTCACATGGTGTGCACAACAGTCTGTAAACCCAGCTACAGACAACACCTGGTTACACGGCCCCAGACTCCTTGGGCACTAGGCACACAACTGTACGTACGTGTACATACATACACACATACGCGCGTACACACACACACAAGCAAAACACTAATAAACATAAAATAAAAATCAAATACATACAAGTATTTCGTGGGTGTGTAATTTATCCACTAAGTCACCACTAAGCACTTAAGTTTATATGTCCAAGGAAACACATGAAGCAAGACTGCCAGATCTGAGCATCAACAAATAGATTCCACCAAGAACAGCACAAACGGGCAAACATAGGAAGCACTACCCCGCGGGAACACAGAAATGAGCATCTCTATTAGCCCGTCGGGATATGGAGAAGCCAGCCAGGGTCTGTACAGTTCATTCCCCCACTGAAGTGACTCTATCCACCAAGCACTCCCTGCCCTTCCGGGGCGGAGCTTTCCCTTAAGTAAGGCACAGGTCTACCCTGGGAGGACTCACAGAAACAATCTGTCCTCTCCCTTCCCTCCTTCAGCTCCCCTGACTCCTACTAACAATTCCTCTCTCCCCAGTCTTTCCTACAGCTCACATCTGGCATCCCTGTCACATCTGCAACCTTGTCAACTTCACACAAGCCTGTGGGAAGAGGGAAACTCAGGTGGGAAAATGTCCTCACCAGACTGGCCTGTAGGTAAGTCTGTGGGGACGTTTTCTTAACTAATGATTATGTGGTGGGTAGTCCATTGTAGGCGATCCCACCTCTGGCAAAACAAGAAAGCGGGCTGAATAAGCAGTGGAAAGCCAGCCAGGAAGTATCCGTCTTGCATGGCCTCGGCTTGTTTCTGCTTCCAGTCACTGGCCTGACTTCCTTCAGTGATGGAGGTACAACCCAAGAGCCTAAAATAAACCCTTTCTTTCCCAAGGCGCTTTTGGTCATGTTGTTTTTATCATGGCAACAAAAACCCAAAGACCATCAGAGACTTGGAAATGCCTGGAGAGTAAGACCTTGTTTAAAGAAAGACACACACACACACTCCAAAACCAAAAGTGAAAACACCAAAAACACGCTCCCAGGCTCTCTTCAATTGCATCCCCGGAGGAAGGGATTACATCACTTTGCATTCTCAGGCATAGGCTCAAGAATTTAAAGCGTACCCAAAGTAACTACAAGTGGCAAACGGGGATTCCACTTCCTGACAACCTACTTCCTTCCTTGGGATTCTTCCCAACCCTGTTTGTTTAGTCAGAATTTCTCCCTTCTTCCCTCTCACCTGGGGATCCTGACCAGGACCTCTGAGTCCTAGGGCAGGCAGGGTCGCCCCGCAGGCAGCTGGTATGAGCTCCGTGTCGGCATAACTGACCCACTGTTGGACCAGGACAGCAGCCCGGCTGCCCCCGAGTCCCCCCAGTCCTGCTGGCCACAGCAGCTGAGCTACGGCCGGGGCCCCCCACACCCACAGGCCGCCAGGCCCCTGCTCCAGGGCAGGCAGGCGAGGCGGGGGGAATGGAGTCCGGCTGCTCGGGGGAGGCTGCAGGCAGATGCGGGGGTGAGGACCTCCCCACCCGGGACCGTCACCAGCTTCCCCGTAGCGGGCAGCGATGAGGGCTCGGAGGCTGGGGAAGGCGTCGGGGTGAGGAGAGACGTAGAGGATGGACATGGCTGAGCAGGGTCCGAACGCGGTGGAGTGACCTGGGGAGAAACCGGGCAGGTTGAGGAGGGGACGTGAGCACGTGCTGCAAGGTACGCAGGCGCCGGGCCGGGCCCCATGCCAGGGGAGCAGCGGCGATCAGCGCCTGGAGGAGGAGGCGGGACCCCGATCGCCCGCCCCCTCGGGGTTGTAAGAGGGGAGTTCGCGCCGCGTGTACGTACTAAAGGCGGCGATCACACTTGGCCGGGAGATCTCCTCAGCCGGCCACGGCCGCGGCCCCACAGGGTGGCCGGGGAGGAGGTGGCGGGCGACAGAGGCAGCTCTCCGGCTGCGGGAGAGAGCGGCCCGACCAGCGGCACCCACGTGTCCCCCTTTGTGACAGCGCGCGTTTCCGGGCCCGGGTCCTAGCTGGGCGGCCGGGTCCCGCCTGTGCGTGCGCGATCCCGAGGGTCCTTGCGCGGCCCACCGCTGCCGGACAGGACAAGGAGGGACAAGGGAGGCTCGCACGGCAGGGGACGGGAAAGCGCGCGCGGGGACGAGCCGGTGCCTGGGTCAGGCGCCGCCGCGGGCAGCCCGGGGTCCTCGGGTCAGGCGCCGCCGCGGGCAGCCTGGGGTCCTCGTGTCTGGTGCGCGCGGAAATAGGAAAGCCCTGGTGGCTGGAGCGCGCGGTTGATCCCAGCCTCCTGCCTTCTGCAGGACAAGCTGCAGGATCTGGGGCTGCTGCAAGCAGTACCTGTCTGCTGGGCCTGGCTGTTGCTGTAGGGAATAAAAGGTTAACAATTCCCCGGCGTACCTGCGGTCCACGTCGCTTATTTGTATTTATCTTTTTTTTTTTTTTTTTGGTTTTTCGAGACAGGGTTTCTCTGTGTAGCCCTGGCTGTCCTGGAACTCACTCTGTAGACCAGGCTGGCCTCGAACTCAGAAATCCGCCTGCCTCTGCCTCCCAAGTGCAGGGATTAAAGGCGTGCGCCACCACCGCCCGGTTTGTATTTATCTTTTATTTATCTTTCGCTTTTAGAAAGCGTTCTGATTGGGTGTGATGAAGGAATCCGGCCGTGTCAGGCTTTAATAGCAGAGTGCACCGGCAACTCGCGGGAGATCCTCAGATCTAACCCAGGTAAAACAGGAAAAGGGCTCTAGGTGCTGAGCGCTCACGGCCGGTGATGGAGCGACGTGAAGGAAGGGCAGGGGACCTAAAGTCAGAAGCACTCCAGTTGGTCCAGTAAAGCCATAAGGCTAGAGGGAGAACTAAGTTCGCGGGGCTTTTGAGAGTCCATTGCTTTATTGTTGGGATAATCTCTTCTGTACTGTGTAAAGTTGTCTTTGTATTATTAAAAAGTACGCGGAAAGAGAAATCAGGCAGAAAACCGCCAGGCAATAAAGCACATGACAGGATCAGAAATCTGACAGAATCACACCAGCTGTAGACAGTTCGTGCAGAGTTGAAGCACCAGGAGTTCCTGGAGTGTTTACAGGCCCTTCACAGGGCCGGATTTGGCAGACATAGGGCCGATCTGAGTCCGTTCTCTCACCTAACCTTTGCTTCGAACCAGGTGATGAAGTCTGGATCACGAGATACAACCAAACCGTAGAACCTTGATTGAAGGTGATTCCGTACATGTGAAAATTAGATGAACAACACCCCACCCTGCAAGAAAATACCAGATGGTTTGGCCTTTCCATTGATGGTTCAAGCAGGTACCTCGGTTGTCTATGTTGTGTCTCATTGAACTCTTTGAATTTGTGCGGCCGCTAGAGAGTTTGATTTAGGTTTGGTTGCTGATCGGAAATAGTCTTGGGGGGGTGTGTGTAGATGTTGTGGACTACAAGAGCCCTAGGGGACATTATTGAACCAACCTGTCATAGTAATAACAATTTATATGCAGGTTAAAAGGGCTGCAAAGTGGTGCAGAAAGAGGTGTGGACACAGCTGCCAGCTGCCTACAAGCCAGGGACCCCGAGACGCCCCACTGATTCCAGGTCAGAGACTCGGTCTATGTGTGGTGACACCGAGCCCAGACGCTTGAGCCTGCCACTCCAATAGAACAAGAAGACAGGGCTGGACTTGGCTGGAAGGTCCAGACCACAAAGAACCCCTTAAAATTAAAAGTCATCAGGAAGACTAGAAATGAAGCGCCTTCTCCTGACAATGGTACTGTATCTTAGTTCTTTTTCCCTGGGCCAGACCAGTGCCAGCCCCCACCAACCTCGTAACTTAACATGGATGGTAATAAATGACGCGGGAGATGTGGTGTGGAGCACGTCTAAGGTCACCACGCCTAACCAGTGGTGGCCAGACCTGTTCCCTGACATCTGCAGACTGGCTGTCGGGGCCTCAGGCTGGGACTTAGAGGGACACTCAGATTCTCAGAAGGTACCTGTGACTTGTGCTTCAGACGAATGGACACATCGGAGACGTGCATAGGGGGGTTGTTTTAATGGTCACTGGAGAAGTCTGCTCCGAACCCAAGAATTTTATGTCTGCCCTGGGCTCCACCGGCCCAGGAACCTTGACCCTAAGTGTGGAGGTAAACTTGATTACTATTGTAAAAGTTGGGGTTGTGAGACCTCGGGGCAGGCATCTTGGAATCCTTCTTCGAGCTGGGACTATATCAGGGTAGCTGCTAATTATTCCCTCAAACTTTATCAGCCAGGGGGTGACTTTACAGTGGAAGAATGTAAGTGGGATTGGTGTCACCCACTCCACATCACTTTCACTGAAAAGGGAAAAAAGGCCACAGATTGGGTAAAAGGCTATGTGTGGGGCCTCAGATTCTACCTCAGCGAGCACGACGAAGGAGTAATCTTCACCATTAAATTATGGGAAGAGATTCTTTACACCTCTCTTGGGCCCAACTCAGTTTTAAGCCCTGTCAGGCCCCAACCCAAACCTCGAGAGCTGGCCACTTCTCCTAAACCATTAAAAACAGTCACACCCACCATCAAGCCCCTCAGAGAAGACTCCCGTCTGTCTAACTTAGTTAAAGAGGCCTTTAAAGTCCTTAATGCTACCAACCCCAAAGCAACAGAGTTGTGCTGGCTCTGTTATAATATGGCTCCCCCATACTATGAAGGCATAGCATTTACAAGGACTGTCAATCAAACAGAAGATATCCACCAATGTAGATGGCAACAGGGACAAAATGTCAGGCTCACCTTGTCCGCAGTAACTGGACAGGGAACGTGTATAGGAAAAATCCCCCCCTCACAGAAATTCCTCTGTAACCAAACTTTGCCTACCCCTCTGGACAGGGGGTACCTCTTGCCACCCACAGAGGGGTGGTGGGCCTGCTCCTCTGGACTCACTCCTTGTGTCAATTTACAAGTCTTGAGAGATACCCAAGACTTCTGTGTTCTAGTACAGTTATTCCCTAGACTTATTTACCACCCTTATGAAGAACTTTTGTCCCATTGGGATAGCGGGTCACTAAGAACTAAGAGAGAACCCATCGTCATCATGCTCTCCACCTTATTAGGACTAGGACTAAGAGCGGAAGGCGCTGCCATGGAGGCCTCTGCCCTGGTCATACGTGATCAAAACTTCAGGAGCTTGCAGGCTGCCATAGATGCAAATATTCAAGAACTAGAAAACTATCTCAGAGCTTCGGGAATCTCTGACCTCCTTGTCGGAAATAGTACTCCAAAACAGAAGAGGCCTTGCTCTCTTGTTCCTCCAGCAAGGAGGCCTTTGTGTGGCCTTCAGAGAAGAATGTTGCTTTTATATAGACCATTCGGGGGTAATAAAAGACCCCATGGCAAGGGTCAGAGGACTAGCAGAAAGAAAGAAAGAGAACAACACCAGGGATGGTTTGAATCAAGGTTTAACTCTTCCCCCTGGCTTACCACTTTAATTTCTGTCATTACAGGACCATTAGTGATTTTATTGCTTTTACTGACTTTGGGGCCTTGTATGTTAAATCGTTTGCTCACTTTTATTAGAGAACGAATTAGCACAGTACATGTCATGATGTTAAGACAGCAATATCAAGGGCTAAGCCAGAATGAGGTATGACAGATGATTTCAAGATTGAAACATCCCCCAAGAAAAAGAGGGGAATGTGAAAATTGGATGAACAACCCCCAGATGGCTGGGATTTTCCATTGAGCTCACGCATGGGCCAGGGAATCTTCTCACCATGGGCCACCAATGAATACAAAGGACAGTGAGCCCCACCAATGAGAGGTAATGACTCATGCTGTTACCTAAAACCTATAGTCTGAAAAAGTATAAAACGTGAGTGCTTTTCTTCTTCCGGGTCACCTCCGCTCCCATTGCAAGATGGCCCCAGCACACTGGATCAATCAATAAACATCTTGCTTGTTGCAAAAATCTGTCTCTGTGTCTCAAGGGAGGGACATCCTGGACTTAAGAACCAGGGCTCTGGGTCTTACATGCACACCATTCCTATGTCAAACCTGCAGGACAGAGTCGACCCAACAACTCTGTAGTTAACTACGGGAATGCTGCCAAGTGTGCTCCAGACAGGATGGAGACTCCAACCATATCCACGAGATCCCCTGAAGCTGCAGACCTTGACTCTACTTATTTCTATAGCTGTGGTCCAAACTAGATCTATCCCCTGTGAACTCCACAACCTCACTTGAGTTATAACTAACACAGATCCAGGGGCTGTAATCAACTCAACCTTCCACCTTGACTCCATTGGAACTTGGTTTCCTGATCTCGTTTTTTTTAATCTATGTGTACTAGCAGGTGGGACCTGGAGTCCCCCGAGCCTTATATGGAGATCTCAACATCCAGCTCAGCGCAGTGAGCTTCAAAGAGCCCCCTTCTATATCTGCCCTGGATGGGGGAGGTCTCCATGGCAGACAGCTACACGTGGAGGACCAGTCATGCTTATGTGCACATTGGGGTTGTGATCCACTGGGTCCATCTCCTGGACGCCACTGATAAAAAATGACCTTATCAAGGTCCAAAGGGGCCCTGGATCAGAATCCCAAGGATGGGAGTATGGATTGCAACCCAAGTTCTATGCAAATGGTCTTGGTGGGCCATGTTCCTCTAACTGTAACCCCATTGTAGTCCAGTTTACCCCCAAGGGAAAAGAAAGTATGGGATGGGAAACAGGAAACACATGGGGACTAAGATTGTATGTATCTGGATATGACTATGGAGTAATGTTTATGATTCAACTCTCTGCCCAAGGGATCTGGTCCAGACAGAGGATGCCTTTAGGCCCTAATCTGGCCCTGCCTCCTGTTGGACTCAGTCCCCATTTCTCAGGAACTTGGACCCCAGTCTAGGTCATGGGACTTGCTTTGGGCCACTTAACAGCCAGAGCTTACAAATAAATATTGGCTCTGCTTGGATGCCCAGCCACCCTATTATGAAGGAATAGCCATTCCTGGAAACTATACCACCTCTACCAACAACAAGGACTGTTGTTGGCAACATCCAGGTAAAGGAAATCTAACCTTAGAGGTAATTAAAGGACTCTGCATTGGGACAATACCCCACACCCATAGACATTTGTGTAATAGCACCCAGGAAGCCCCAGACAGGGATGCTTACATCATACCCCTCATCAGTACATGGTGTGATATACTACTGGGCTGACCCTTTGCATCCACACCCAGGCCCTTAACCTCACAGATGGTTTTTGCGTACTGCTCCAGTTTGCCCCTAGAATTCTTCATTACTCTGATGAGATGGGGACCAGACTATACCCACTCCCAGCCGAGTGAAGCGGGCTACTGTTGCTGAGATCCAGTCAGCCTTCAACCTCAAAGATGAGGATTATAAAGCGTTAAGCTCTGCCATAGGTGCAAATTTAATTGAACTAGAGAAATCCTTACCCAACTTCAAAACCTCATTAACTTCTCTGAGGGAAGAGGCCGCTCTTCAAAATCAGCAGGAATGGCCGGGCAGTGGTGGCGCATGCCTTTAATCCCAGCACTTGGGAGGCAGAGGCAGGCGGATTTCTGAGTTCGAGGCCAGCCTGGTCTACAGAGTGAGTTCCAGGACAGCCAGGGCTATACAGAGAAACCCTGTCTCAAAAAATAAAAAAAACAAAACAAAAAACAAAAACAAAACAACAACAACAACAACAAAAAAACAAAATCAGCAGGAATAAAACTTCTAATCCTTACAACACGGTGGACTGTGTAAAGCTCTGGGAGAAAGATGCTGTGTCTATGTCAATCAATCAGGGATTGTAAGAAAGTCAATTGCCTCATTGTTCAAAAGAAGACCTCAGTTTTTTTTTTTTTTTATTACAATTGTTTCAACTCTGTCTAGATCCTTGGTCCTGGTCATACTTGCTGTGGCATTCAAGCTCTGTCTTATTCACCCCCTGATGGATTCATCAAGGACCAGGTCTCCAACGTCCAGCTCATATTAAAATACCAACCCTTGGATTCTGCTCAGTGTTTTGAGATGGACTCTTAACTAAAGGTGGGAGTGAGGGGGCCTAACTTACTCCATTTTAAGACAGGCTGCCATAGACTCAGAAAAACCATAAAGAATGGGCAGCCAATCAGCAGCCGCCCTGACAACTGGGGGTGGGATAGCTAAAGCCAATTTGAAGAAAGCCCCCATGAAAGGATGCTTCCTCCTTCAACGTATAGACGGATACCCCTCACTATGAAACCAAACAATCCTCATGTAAGTTACCTAACCACAGTTGGAAATCTTCTAATTGGCTTTAAAAGGAAAAGAAAGCCTGCAGTCTCTTTGTGGTTGCCATTTTATATGGATGATGGACTATTGAGCTTTGGTCTTGCTCTGCTTTGTAACACTTACTCCCAGCCCTGCAAGACCTGGTTGCTCCGGAAACGAGAATCTGCACTGTAGACCCAAGTGGTGTTATGTGATTTTGACCCCAAGTTACTTCTCATTGGTGAATGAAGATGCTGATGACAATCAGTAGCCAGGCAGAAGAGATGTGGGTGGGGTTTAGGGTTCCTGAGTTTGTGGTTGGAAGAGAAGCAGAAGGGAGATAAGAAGGTGAAGGAGGAGGAAGTAGCCATGGATTAGGCGAGTTGTAAAATGATGGCCATGTGCATTGGCTAATTGGAGTTAAGAGCAGCGTAGACGGAAACATGGCAGATTATATAATGGCATTGTAGGCTGGGAGGTATACATGCTAGTGTAGTGGATAGACGTCTGCCCAGCTCTTGTGCTGATTAAGGCTTGTTATAAATAGCTTGTTTCTTTTATCAGGGAACTAAACGCTCGAAGGTGGGGCACAAGCCCCTGTGGGTCTGCTCTTGGCTTCTCTGCTGGGGTGTTGGTCGGCTGCTTGGGGAGGTGACGCAGAGGCACTTGGCTACATTCCTTTCTTCCCTTTGGGATTCCAGGTTCAAGTGACGCCTCCTACACACCACCTGATGAAACACAGCCTAAGATATGGGCCCCAGCCAGTGGTTCTCAAATTCCTGGGCACCGAGATGCTGCTGGGAACTGTGCAGAGTTGAGAATCAGGGTGGAGGAC
The DNA here is from genome assembly GCF_011762505.2 of Arvicanthis niloticus. Classification (NCBI taxonomy): domain Eukaryota; kingdom Metazoa; phylum Chordata; class Mammalia; order Rodentia; family Muridae; genus Arvicanthis; species Arvicanthis niloticus. Next base: position 49,549,559 of record NC_047677.1, on the reverse strand, counting down.
CTGAGATGAGCCCTGGGGGGTGAGGTGGGGGAGAACAGCTTAGCTCTAGAAGTGTGGAGAGGCCTTCTGCAGCAGACTTAGGCATAGCTTGGTATGACTGAGGCTTTCCCCCATGACCATCTTTGAGGAAGGAGGCAGCCCTTGCTTGTCCAGATTATTTATTCATGGTGAAAAGGGTGCATACTCGGGGTTGATGAGAGATTAAATACCTTTTGTAGGAAGGGATGCCCAGGAAGGGAACCTTATTGGCTAAACCCTGGGACCTATCTAGATACCTCTTTAGCATGGAGGACTCTGGGTTCCTATGCTACATGACCAGTTGCCATGGTCCTCTTAGTGGGGCGTTTCGGTCACATGCTCCAGGACAAGAACCTGATTGTGAGTAGATTCAAATGCCTTCCATTTTCAATCTTGAGAATTGCCAGAGTTCCTTAATGTGCTTGGCCCTCCCAGTTTTTTCAGTTTGGTAACAGTTCCACTTGCTCCAAAACCCCAGGTTAGGATTAAATATTTCTATAACAGTTGATTCCTGTATACTGGCTGTTTCTGCAGAATAAACTCTTTTATTTTGCACACTACTTGAGTATGAAGTCTTCTAGCGATTCATGGACCCTTACAACATGTAGAAACCATGGAGTAGCTGACAAGTCATCAGACTTGGTAAGATACCTGGGAAGTCCTTAAAGAGAGTTAAGTAATATTAAGAAGAATAAACTGGGGCTGGAGAGATGGCTCAGTGGTTAAGAGCACTGACTGCTCTTCCAGAGGTCCGGAGTTCAATTCCCAGCAACCACATGGTGGCTCGTAACCACCTGTAATGGGATCTGATGCCCTCTTCTGGTGTGTCTGAAGACAGCAACAGTGTACTCACAGACATAAAATAAATAAATCTTAAAAAAAGAATAAGCCACATGAGAATTGGAAAATACCATAATAGCATTAGGGAAAAGATGAATAGATGACTTCATTGAGATTGGCTCAATATGGATTATGATTGCTATCATTGTGTTATTTCATATTTGACCAGAGTGCCCTCGAAAAGAGAGAATACAGAAAAGAAAATAAAATTATGAAAAGCATCTTCATAAGAGACAAGCCTTAGAAGAAACACTAGAAAGAGAGTGAGAAAGATACTTAGAGGAATTAAGACTCGGGCCTGTTGTGCCACCATATGAAACTGAAGGTCAGTCAAAAGTTGTTAGACAACCAAGTTTTGCTTATCCGGCTACTATACGACAAATAGCACAGATGATAGGCACCCGCGAGGTTATGAAGAATTTGGATGGCATGCTATAGAAATGCTGGATTTAAAGGAATTTTAAAAAGTCTTCATTTCATATGGTATATATCCACCATATGTGAAAGATAGTAAATTCTTGGGCAGTTCAAAACAGAGTGATTCCCCCAAGACTGGAAATATGACAAAAGCAATATTAGAAGCAGGTTCTCAGTCACAGTGGTGATTATGATAAGAGAAGCCAAGAGAACAGAAATAGGGCTGGTGGTGACAGTCAGATGCTAGGTGGAGGTCAGTATGCTGAGGTACAAACGCAGGTTGAATATGACGACACACCTTGGTGCTGTGGCGTACTGTAGCTTTAAGTGCTTGGGACAAGGTAGAAGAAACAGAAAAAAGGGTCTGACCTGTTTACTAAAATTATATAAGGTCCAAAGGAACATTCACTGATATTTTACAAAGATTGACTTCAGATATAAATAAGAGTAGTCAATTCAGAAGCTAGGTAAGTATTAGTCAAATCTTTTACTTAAAAAAAAAATGCTAATTCTGCATGCAGACAGGCGATTAGGCCTTGAAAGCCAAGATTAGCAGTAGTAGATACATGGATTAAAAATATAGCTGATACTGCATCTCATACTTATCATGTAACTTTACTACAAGAGTAACCTCCAAAGGTTTTAAGAAAACCCAAGCACCACAGAGAAACCTTGTCTCGAAAAACCAAAAAAAAAAAAAAAAAAAAAAAAAAAAAAAGAAAACCCAAGCCCAGCAATGGTGGCGCACGCCTTTAATCCCAGCACTTGGGAGGCAGAGGCAGGCGGATTTCTGAGTTCCAGGCCAGCCTGGTCTACAGAGTGAGTGCCAGGACAGCCAGGGCTACACAGAGAAACCTTGTCTTGAAAAAACAAAAAACAAACAAAACAAACAAACAAACAAAAAAGAAAGAAATTTGGCAAATGAGTATATTTCATTTTTCCAGAGTTTAGAAAATTAAAGTATGTGTTCCATACTATAGACACATATTCAGGATTTCATTAGGCAATTGCTTTAAGTCTAAAAAGGCTAATTCTGTAGTTACACATTTATAAGAAGTTATGGCTATTATGAGGGTACCTGTAAAACATAAGACTCTGACATTGCTCCGGCTTTTGTCTCTAGTAAATTGAAGCCGTGTTTGCATATTACAACATAGTGTAGGCGCACACAGTCCTACATGGCAGGCAGTTATACAAAGATCTGATCACACTTTACAGAGATGCTTAGTAAACAGGAAGGAATAACAGAGACGCCCAGGGACAGGTTACATAGTGCTCTATGAAGTTTAATTTTTTCTAATGCTGATGATAAACAGAAAAACCAACATCTGAGAGACACTGGGTCGTGGAAAAGAACTATTGACTTTAATCCCAGCACTTGGGAGGCAGAGGCAGGCGAATTTCTGAGTTCGAGGCCAGCCTGGTCTACAGAGTGAGTTCCAGGACAGCCTGGGCTACACAGAGAAACCCTGTCTCGAAAAACCAAAAAAAAAAAAAAAAAAAAAAAACTATTGAGTTAAACCAGCTCATATATTTTAAGGATGTTACAGTGGTTTGAATACGCTTGGCCCCTGGGAAGTGGCACTGTTAGGAGGTGTGGCCTTGTAGGACATGTGTCACTGTAACTTTGAGGTCTCCTAGTGCTCAATCTTCACCCAGTGTGGAACAAAGACCTCATCCTGGCAGCCTGTAGAAGACAGTCTCCTCTTGGCTGCCTTCAGATCAAGATGTAGAACTCTCAGCTCCCCCAGCAGGAAGTCAGCCTGTATGCTGCTGTGCTTCCCAACATAATAGACTGAACCTCTGAACTGTAAACTAGCCCCGATTAAATATTTTTTTTTTTAGTTTGTTTATAATAAGAGTTGTCTTGGTTATGGTATCTCTTCAGGGCAACAGAAACCCTAACTATGATGTGTTAACTTCAGAATGGAAGCCAGGAAATGTGTTGTTTGAGAGACTATGCTTTTGTTTCAATGGGAAATGAATAGCTGTTCCTCCAGAACAGTCTGTGAGTCTTCCAGAATTAATAAAGATTACATTTGATGGGGGGAGACCTGAGTCTTGGCTGTGGACATGAAGAAAGTAACAAAATAGGAAACATGAGTGACTCCATGGGAGCGGCTCTGGGACTGGCTCAGATATGGCTCTGCATGGCTTGTTGGCTCCCGAGTCCTTGGGAATTATTACTACATGCCATCTTTTCATATGGCATGGATGGAAATTCCTATTACAGTTTGGTTATAGAATCCAAATATACTTATAAAGTTGGATACCTTTCTCCTGCTTAAACAAAGCAATGTCCCAATTTTCTTAAGGTCCTCAAAAAATGCTGTTGTCTTTAGACAGGCAGAAGTAATTTTAAGAGAACAACGCTGTCATCCCTAAGAGGTGAAATGGGTGGTTTTTGTTCATTTGCTGGGTGATGGATATTTGTCATTGTTTACGGGGGATTGGTCACAAATTGTTAATGGTCTTGGTCAACCAGGAAACACAGTAAAGATTAGATTTGGGGATCTCTCTCTTTTCTCCTTTCTCTCCTATCTAGTGTTAGTGGGAAGGGGGAGGAGAGGGGATGAAGAGAAAAAGGGGTAAATATAAGGATGATGGGATAAAAGGGTAGATTATCAAATCTACTTTTAGAGAGCATCAATAAGCCAAATATTTTTCCATGGGTATGTATTTTCATATCTTGATGCTCATTCAGACACACCAGAAGAGGGCATCTGATCCCATTACAGATAGTTGTGAGCCACCATGTGGTTGCTGGGAATTGAACTCAGGACCTCTGGAAGAGCAGTCAGTGCTCTTAACTGCTGAGCCATTTCTCTGTAAGCAGCTGACCTAATGCAGACCTGATGGCTGGAAGGCACCGCAGGTCTGTCAGCTTGAAAAGCGGCAAAGCGGCAGCCATGCCGGCTTTGAAAAGCGGCAGCCATGCCGGCTTTGAAAAGCGGCTGCCGGGTCAGGTAGAACGATCAGTGCACTGTGCATGCGCAGTGCACTTAGGAATTTGACTCCAGCCCCTCCCAAATGGGGCATGCAAATGAGGTACCACTAGGGTACCACGAACCTGGCCAATCACCCCCTCCCTGGTGGGGTATGCTAATGAGTCATTGCAAATTGACCAATCGGACACCTCCATGCACTTTGCCACGCCCAGGGCTGGGGGTATATAAGCAGCCCGTTCTGGGCATTCGAGTCAGTCTCTCCCAGAAACCTAAAAGAGCGCTTCCAATAAAGGCTGTTGAGAAGGATCCGGTTTGTCGCGTCTTCCTTGCTGGACAAGCGGGGTGCGACATTTCTCCAGCCCTCAAGATTATATTTTTATTATATCATGTTGTATATATGTTTCACCTCTTGCTTAGGGTAGTGTATCTCTGCAACTCATTTAAAAATTTAATGTAAAGTTCTAAAATCCTAGAGTGTTACTATATTACAAACTGTTTAGGATAATTAAGAAATACAAGTTAGTAATCAATCAAACTGTGATCATGGTAGATACTAGTTTAGCTAATTACAGAAATAAGAGGTATTTAGCCTCCTGTAGGTGTTTTCAACGTTAAGTAGTATAGTAAATAGCTAGAGACAAGCAGTGTTTGCCTCTTCAGGTATACTACAGATAATCCTAAAACACTTCAGACATCTAGATTATGGCACTTAAGATGTTCTAGTAACATAAAGGCTTGTTGTGCCAGAGCTGGCAGCACCCCAATACTACCTCTAAGATGAGGGACACTGAAGAACCTCCAATTGGGAGTTTGCTTCTAAGGTGTCTGAAGTAGAAACTTCTGGTTTCTTTGGAAAATCGGTTCTGTCAAATGTTGTTTTCCGCTGGGCAGTGGTGGCACAGGCCTTTAATCCCAGCACTTGGGAGGCAGAGGCAGGCAGATTTCTGAGTTCGAGGCCATCCTGGTCTACAGAGTGAGTTCCAGGACAGCCAGGGCTACACAGAGAAACCCTGTCTTGAAAAACAAAACAAAACAAAACAAAAAGTTGCACACAGGTGAAAGGATGTCTTGCTATAGTAGACACATAACAAAGGAGTGTAAATATGACCCCACAGACATGGGGAGCATGAGAGAATGTTTGGTTTACTCCGCCTGGCTATTCTTCACCAATGATAGGCTGGGTATTGGTTCACCTCACATAGCATTGTTGAGCTCCACTTGTGGTAATGCTGCCATTGGGAGAAACTCACCCAAGGACTGCTCATGAGGTTCTTTCGGCAGCATGCCGCTTTAGTGGTTTGAGGCTGGCTGGCAAGCCTTGTGGTTTCTTCAGGATTGACCTACGACTGCTAGTTCCTGCATGGTGTGTACTGGCTAAGACTGGACTGCAGCTGCTGGTTTATGTGTGGTGTCTGCTGGCTGAAAGGACTATGTGCAGCTGCAGTTTCATATTGTGTATTTGCTACAGGAATAAACTGCTGACAGAGATCAAGCTCACCCCCCAGAGAACTACTGCTGAACAGGTCCACTTCCCCATATCCTAGTAAGTTTTCTCTTCCACTACCTCTGTTGGGCGGTGGGCTAGAGGAGAGGCTGGATGTTTATTAAACTAGGCTGCAAACAATGTATGCCTACAAGGATACCCAGGAGCCACTCAGAGTTGGCACTGGCACCTTCACTTACCCATTACAAGCTGTACGGCAGAGGAACGTGATGCTGACGAGCTGGGATGGATGCTTGGTTGGAGATGGGAGGAGGAACGTAGAGTGCTGGAGTGTCAGTGAATTCAGCACCCTTCCCAACTCCACCCAAACAGACTACAAAACGGCAAAATTCAGTTTGCATCATAAGTTTTATTCCCGATGCGGGACAGATCTTTCCATCCCTCAAATGTATTACATGTCGCCATGGAAGGGCCTAGGATGCAGCTCCCATCTCCAGAGAAGGTGAGAAAAAGGTACAGACTGGGGCCAGTCCAGGAACGTTCTGCAGTTCCTGGCTCTCATACCCTCCCTTCTCAACAGAGGAATTCTCTCTCATCCATTCAGTTAAAAAGAAAAAAAAATCATTAACAAAACAAAGCACACTGTAAGTATTGGGCAAGGGTGTCCTTGTCTGCAGTTGGACATCAAGTTATGGATCACCAATGGGCAAGTGAGGGGGAAGGGAAAGGTGCCATCACTGTTTCTGCTGAAGGGCTTCCTTCCTTGCTGCATCCTGGAGCAGCTGTGTGTCCACCTCATCTGCTGGCAGCTGCACATAGCGGACGACGGAGCCCCTGATGAAGCAGTTCTTGACTGATAACTGGAGACAAATAGGAAAGCACCTCCATCAAAAGTGTCCTCCAGACACCCAAGGGGCCTTATGCTTTAAAGGTTTCCTCCTCCTCACAAGCCCCAGCTCACCATGTGTGGGTATTTCTCAGGGTCTGTGACACTGATGTCGGTTAGTTTGATATTGAGGTACTAAGAAAGAGGAACATTATTATTAATCCTAGAGACAAGATACAATGATCCACCCCTCACTGCCTCCTTTCTTTCCCCAAGAACAAACTGATCCTTTACTGTATCTCACCTGGTCCACAGAATGGAGGGTTCCACAGATGCTGTCAAGAGCAAAGAGGGAAGAAGCATTAACTGATGCTGAAATCAGCATGGAGGGAAAATGAGAACTAGAATGAGAACTGGGGGAGGAACTCTGGGCTCAGAAGGCAGCAGGCAGCATCTGAGTTCTGAGGTGGAGATGATAAAGCACCCAGACTCAGCCTGTCCTCACACCAACACGTCAGAAGCTAATCCACTTAATATTTGTGTCTCCTTTTCAAGACAGTTTCTCACTCTGCCCAGGCTGGCCTCAAACTTATGGCAATCCTCCTACCTCCACTTCTGAAGTTCTGGAACTACGGCCAGGACCCACTATTCATGGTCATGGCCCACTGGGTTTCTCTGTGAGGTTCTAGAACTAACTCTGTAGATAAGGCAGGCTTCAAACTCACACCTACCTCTGCCTCTACCTGCTGAGTGCTGGAATTAAGCTAAGGTTTAATGCACTGCCATCGACACCACTTGGCTAGTCGTCTTCCAAAGTAATATCATCCAGGACTTAAAAGAGGTCTTGTAAGGTACCAAAACTTACAACAAAAAACTGGAACAACAACCCAGATCTGCACAACTCCAGAAGCATCAACTATTGTTTTTATTTTTTAAATAGAGACTTTTATTACTTGTGTATGTGCATGTAGTTCCCCACAGAGACCAGAAGAGGGCATCAGATCCCTTCCAGATTCCTTTTTAAAGCCCTGAGCAGTCACTGGGCTCCACTGTTCTTTGTAAACATTTATTGCTTTGAAATCAGAGACCTACATAACATAACAGCAGCTGAAACTACTCTATTGTTTTTGCTACACTTATCCTTAATGATTCAGATACAAGGCAGGTCTTCTCAGTTCCCCAGCCCTCAAGCCCCCTGAGCAAGGTTATTAAGGCCAGTGCTCCCACGACAAGTTACCCATGCCCCACCTTATTCTATATTTACCCACAGTTTTCAAGATTTCTAATTAACAACTTCAGATCCCGAGTTTTACTTCTCACTCTCTTCATTCTATGAATCCCTCACTGCTCTGTAGAACATTTATGTGATTTGACTTTTAGACTACAAAAGGTCTTAGCTACTCTGCACCTTAGTCTGAGCCAGCTTCTAACTTGGCCACACTGGCCAGAACCAGCCTGCTTGTCAACACCAAGTTGACGGTCTTAGAATCAAGGTTCTCAAGCATTGATGTGTGCCCAAAGGTTTCAAGAGTCTACAAATAAAGTATTTTAAGAAGAAACATGAGGGCTGGAAATGAAGTTTACTTGTTGAGCATGCCCAGTACCATATTAAAAAAAAAAAAAAAAAAAGACTTCAGTGAAACTATAATTTTCGAAGCACTAAGTAGACTAACGGATGACGTGACAAGAACCCATAAACATCTTTCCAATGATAAAGCATTTAATCCAACTTCTGAATGGTTATTAAGAGCAAACGATACAGCCGGGCAAATCCTAGCACTCAGGAGACAGGCAAGTGGATCTGTGTGTTCCAGGACAGCCAGGACTACACATACATGTTATCTAACTGTATCTCACTGTGTCACTCTGGCTGGCCCTGTACATATGTAGATCAAGCTGTCCTTGAACTCACACCGCTGTGTCAGTGTTGGGATTACAAGCATGAGTCACAATACCAGACTCACTCTTAATCTAATCTTTACACTTAAGACACAAGATATTTCTTCTTTGTTTTGCCCACCTGCTCTACAATAAATAACTTTGTCAACAACCACCACAACCAGAAAAAGGATCAGGACACCCCGGCACCCCCACTTTACACAAACTCGCTGAAATAAGGACCTACCTCAGGTCATTCTTGAGTTCCACGACTACATCCTTGCCCACAAGGGACTTGAAAAAGGAGTAGAAGAGCTATTGGAAAAGAGGGAGGAACTATCACATGAAAAGGGACAAGGAGGAGGAACCCGTGACAGTATTTTGAAATACTAGCTTTTGTAGCCCCCACCTAGTAGTTCTCAAAACTTCATAACCAACAATAATCCATTAACAGAGACTCTGCAGTTCATGGAGCCAGAGTGAGTAACCGCGTTGCACCCCTGGACGCCGGAACCCACTCTCCGAATGACCACCTCCCTGCTGGAGACGCTTCCCAACCGCACCCTCACAAAATCCTCATCTCCGGCACGGAAATGCAACGCTAGCTTTCCGTTCTCTCCGGGCGCCCGTGGGCTTTCTCTCGGATTTGCTGGAAGTTTCGCCCAAAAAACCATTGATTCCAAGCAGTCTCCTCACACTGCGGCGCGGGCAGGAGGCTGTAAGGAAAACCCTGGGGCCTAGCTGCAGCCCGAAGCGACCAACACTAGAGTGCTTCCCCGGCCGCACAGTTCGAACCGCCCGCCGCGGGCGGCGGCGCTCCCTTTTGACGTCACGGTACCTACCATGGTGCTGGCGCCACGCGGGGCGGCCTGGACCGCGAAGGAAGGCGCCGGGGACTGCGGGCCGGAGGCAGGGCGGGAGCCGGAGCGCGAGCCCGCGCGTGAGGCAGGACAGGGTCACGCAGGCGCAAGGGGAACCGCGGAAACCGCGGCTGAATCCGGGCTCAAAGGGAGCCGAGTAGGGCAGAGCAGAGAGGACCGCCAAACGGGGGAGGGGCGGGACTTCCTGTCTCCCACTTCCTCCCGAGCAGCTGCTCCCTCTCGAGCGCATGCGTGGGCCATGGCAGCTGCGCGTTGGATGTAGTTCGCCCCTCTTCCTGATAATTGTTTAGACTCTGTGCCGCGTGATTTGCTCATACTCTACGTCTTCTCTTGGGAATTATTGAGAAGATTGAGAAAATTATGACTTGCGTATACCTTGAGGAGTAAAATTTAAAATGTTGCAAGAGCTGGACAGCGTTGGTGCCCTACGGAATCCTGGAGTTGAGACAGGATTCTACTTTAGAGGCCAACCAAAGCTATTGTAGCAAGATCCTGTGTCACCGACAGTAAAATACACACCAACATACACTGGTTATGGTGTGTGTGTGTGTCTGTCTGTCTGTCCGTCCGTCTGAGCGCCAGAGAGAAACCTGAACACAAATCCTGATTCTTATCAAAAGTTCCCAGTAAATAAGATGCTCTCAATTTCAGCCTTTTGGGGTGCGGAGTTTTCTGGGGCTTGGGCCCAGAGCGTACACATTCTTTTTGTTTGTTTGTTTGTTTGTTTGTTTTGTTTTCGAGACAGGGTTTCTCTGTGTAGCCCTGGCTATCCTGGAACTCACTCTGTAGACCAGGCTGGCCTCGAACTCAGAAATCCGCCTGCCTCTGCCTCCCAAGTGCTGGGATTAAAGGTGTGCGCCACCACCGCCCGGCGAGCGTACACATTCTAAGCAAAGCAATGAACAACATCTCCAGCTCTGGTGTTTTTTTTTTTTTTTTTTAACTTTTGCATAGGAGTCGTTTGTAAAGAACTGAACCGACTGGAGCTCAGTGGTAGAAATATTTTATTTTAGCTTTTTTGTGTATGTCTATTTGCCTGTATGTTATGTCTGTGCTACATGAATGCCTGGTAGATGAGGGCTTTAAATGCCCTGGGTCTGGAGTTACAGACAGTGGCAAGCCACCTTATGGGTGCTGGAAATCGAATCTGGGTGTACTGGAAGAGCAACAAATGCTCTTAACTGCTGAGCCATCCCTGAAACCCTGAAATATTTTCAAATAGATCACCTCCAGATACTACTTTGAATATTCTGGGAACAGCATATTTAGTAACATTCTGATTGTGAAGGTGTTTGCAAGAGCTGAGTGATAAGCAGCTAGAAAAGCCTCAGTAGGCAAATTCCCAGAGAAGAAACAGTCTGCACTGTCTTGGGATGGAAAGGGTTTGTTGTTAGATTGATTTGTTTTATGTAAGTACGCTGTGGCTTTCTACAAGATGCCAGAAGAGGGCGTCAGATCCCACTACAGATCATTGTTAACGGCTGTGTGCTTGCTGGGAATTGAACTCAGAACCTCTGGAAGAGCAGTTAGTGCTCTTAACCACTAAGCCATCTCTCCAGCCGTATTGTTTTTAATACTAATTAAATGAGAAGTTGCTAAGTTGCATCTTCTGTGGATATGTCTGGATAAATAGGGAAACACTGCTGTTTTGTCTTCTCTTCTTGAGGCTGTATGTCTGTGTATCACATGTGTAATGCTCCCAGACACTAGAAGAGAGGGTTGGATCCTCTGGAGTTATAGTTGTTAGCCACCATATAGGTACGGGGAGTCAAACCCTGGTCCTGTGGAAGAGCAACATGTGTTCTTAACCACTTAGCCATCTCTCTCATTTTCTGAGATAGGATCTGCCATTGATCCTGGAGCTGACAGGTTCATTCAGCTAGACTGACTTGGCAGCAAGACCCTAAGATGCTTCTTCCCTCTCTGCCCTACCTACTCCCCTCCCCCAGTGCTGACATTACCGGTGCACATCACTGTGTTCAGAGCTGGATCCATCAGGGTACAAAGTAGGATGTTACTGAGTTCAGCAGCATCCTTAACATTGGAATGTAAAACAGGCTGTCACTGGCTAGAAGCAGTCAGTACGTTTAGCAACTGCTTCCTATGGACCCAGGGTGCCTGAGAATTAGAAAATGTTTGTCTTGGCAGGTGTAATGTTCTGTACTTCCAGACATGCAGGTGGAGGCAGCATGAACAGAAGTTCAAGGCAGACCTAGGCTATATAAGACCCTGCCTCAAAACCACAAAACAAAGCAAAACAACATTGTTGGAAATGCTGAACTTGCACAAATTCAAGTACTTTGCCCTAATCGAGTTAAACATTCACAATGGACTCACAAACAGGAAATGCATGTCCTCCTTTCTTCATTTTTAAGGAACATTGACAGCTTAAAGATACCAGGAGGTAAGCTGGTTAAGGGAGGATCAGATCCCTTGTGTATAGTGTTTTAGGCTAACCTGGGCTTCAAGAAACTCTACCTCCAAAAATCAAAAGCTGGGCATGCTGGTTCATGCCTGTAATCTCAGGTGGCAGAGACAGGAGGATTTCTGTAAGTTTAAGAACCAAATTGGCCTAAGTGTCAAGTCAGCTAGACATATACAGTAAGGTGCTGGACTAAACAAATAAGTCAAAAGATGACACAAGCTGTTTCCTTTGGGAACAGATTTACTGAGAGACAAATAACCATCCACACAGGAGGGAGAAAGTTGGGGTGTGGATGATAAATAGCAGACATCCAAATTCTTCAGATGGCTCAAAGAGGGGCCTGGTTTTCCTAAAGGTCCAGTTCAGGATCATAGATGAGAGGGTGGGGGTGTGAAAAGGTGGAGTGACAGGCTTCTCCATTGGGATCCCAAAGTATGGTGATGTAGGCTCAAGTCCAGTCATTTCAAGTATCATAGTGATGTTCGAAGATGAATAAAACTCGCCTAGAGGCACCCTAGCACCCTGTAGTTGCGGAAAAGGCTAATCTACTTCCTCAATGGTGGGGCCTGTGGCAGCCCTGCTGGGAGTATACCCTGGTGCACAGGTGGGCCCGGTGCATCCGCTCTGGTACAGTTTTGTGATGATAGGGTTACACATATTTTCCAGTTCTTTTCTTTTATGATCAAACTCATCTTTCTCAGCTAGCTGGTTGGCCTCCAGCCAGGAAAGGACCTCATTGCATTTATCCAGTATTTTCTTTTTATCAGACTCGCTGATCTTGTCCTTCAGACCCTCATCACCTACAGCACTCTTCATGTTAAAGGCATACGATTCTAAGGCATTTTTGGCAGCGATTTTCTCCCTCTGGCCCTCGTCCTCGGCCTTGTAGCGTTCGGCCTCCTGCACCATGCGCTCGATCTCCTCCTTGCTCAGGCGGCCCTTGTCGTTGGTGATGGTGATCTTGTTGGCCTTGCCGGTGCTCTTGTCCATGGCTGTGACGTTCAGGATGCCGTTGGCGTCGATGTCGAAGGTCACCTCGATCTGGGGCACGCCCCTGGGTGCAGGAGGTATTCCAGTCAGGTCGAAGCGCCCCAGCAGGTTGTTGTCGCGCGTCATGGCCCTCTCGCCCTCATACACCTGGATCAGCACCCCGGGCTGGTTGTCCGAGTAGGTGGTGAAGATCTGCGTCTGCTTGGTGGGGATGGTGGAGTTGCGCTTGATGAGGACAGTCATCACACCGCCCGCTGTCTCCAATCCTAGAGACAGGGGAGCTACGTCCAACAAAAGCAAATCCTGTACTTTCTCAGATTTATCGCCCATTAAAATAGCTGCCTGGACTGCAGCTCCGTAGGCTACTGCCTCATCGGGATTGATACTCTTGTTGAGATCACGTCCATTAAAGTAGTCCTGAAGCAGTTTTTGCACCTTTGGAATGCGGGTAGAGCCCCCTACTAGAACAATGTCATGGATTTTAGCCTTATCCATCTTGGCATCCCGGAGAGACTTCTCCACGGGCTCAAGTGTGCCTCTAAATAGGTCTGCACACAGCTCCTCGAACCGCGCCCGCGTGATGGACGTGTAGAAGTCGATGCCCTCGAACAGAGAGTCAATCTCCAGGTTGGCCTGGGTGCTGGACGACAGCGTCCTCTTGGCCCTCTCGCACGCCGTGCGCAGCCGCCGCACCGCGCGCTTGTTCTGGCTGATGTCCTTCTTGTGCTTCCTCTTGAACTCCTCCACGAAGTGGCTCACCAGCCGGTTGTCGAAGTCCTCCCCGCCCAGGTGCGTGTCGCCCGCCGTGGCCTTCACCTCGAAGATGCCGTCGTCGATCGTCAGGATGGACACGTCGAACGTGCCGCCCCCCAGGTCGAAGATGAGCACGTGCCTCTCTCCATGACTTCCTTTATCCAAGCCGTAGGCGATCGCGGCCGCTGTGGGCTCGTTGATTATTCTCAGCACATTGAGTCCTGCGATGACACCTGCATCCTTGGTGGCCTGCCTCTGAGAGTCATTGAAATAGGCTGGTACCGTGATCACAGCGTTGGTGACATTGTGGCCCAAAAAAGCCTCTGCAGTCTCCTTCATCTTGGTCAGTACCATGGATGAGATCTCCTCTGGGTAGAAGGCTTTCTTCTCTCCTTTATAGGACACCAGCACCTTGGGCTTGCCAGCTTCATTGATCACTTGAAATGGCCAAAGCTTCATATCTGACTGCACAACAGGATCGTTAAACTTCCTACCAATTAGACGTTTGGCATCAAAAACAGTGTTCTGGGGGTTCATGGCCACCTGGTTCTTGGCGGCGTCTCCGATGAGCCGCTCCGTGTCGGTGAAGGCCACGTAGCTGGGGGTCGTGCGGTTGCCCTGGTCGTTGGCGATGATCTCCACCTTGCCGTGCTGGAACACGCCCACGCACGAGTAGGTGGTGCCCAGGTCGATGCCTATGGCCATTCCTTTATTAGCAGCCATGGTTTTCCGAGGCCTATGGAGAAAGAAGACTTAAAATCATATTAGGGTAGTGTTTTGTTTTGTTTTTAATGAAACTTAAGGTATTTATTGATCAGTCATTTTCCTCTTCAAGATTCATTTTTAATATTTGTGTGTATGCATGTATGTCTGCATGGGTCTATGCACCTGAGTACAGGTACCTGCAGAGGTATGGGATGCCCCTGGAGCTGGAGGCACACTTGAGAACTGCACAACATGGATGGGCACCAGAAACTAAATCGGGGCTTCCTATAGGAACAGATGTGCTCTTTATGGTTGAACCCTCTCTAGCCTTTAGATGGTTTAGTTTTGTTTTTTGTTTTTTTAAAGAGTTATTTTGCTGGGCAGTGGTGGCTCATGCCTGTGCCCTTCCCCCACGCTGCCAACCCGTCTAGGTTGAGCAGGCCAGAACATGCTGTTTACCACTAGAGATCTGGGAAGCTGCCTGCATTGGAGACCTGAAGTCGGCTACAGGAGTTGAGTAGAATGGATTGCCTGCTGAGCTCGCTCCTACACCTCCGGCCCCACCCATGCTGCTGAGCTATCCTTGACACCTCCCAGACTGCTATCTTCTTGCCCAGGCCCTGGGCTCAACCGAGAAGAGACTCTGGGGGGGTGGGGCTTCCCCTTTCCCTTTATATGTGAAAGCCAATTATTAAATTTCAAGCCTTGATCAGAGAACTTTGTCTTGGCTTCGTCTCTTCCCGCCCTCCGTCCCCTTTCCTTCCCAGCCCCCCTTTCAGGTGAACCTAGTTGACTTGTGGCCGCAGGCGGCTACACATGCCTTTAATTCCAGCACTTGAGAGGCAGAGGCAGGCAGAGTTCTGAGTTCGAGGCCAGCCTGGTCTACAGAGTGCGTTCCAGGACAGCCAGGGCTACACAGAGAAATTCTGTCTTGGGGAAAAAAAAAAAAAAAAAAAAAAAAGAAAAGAGTTATTTATTTTTTATGTATATGAGTACACTGCAGCTGTCTTCAGACACACCAAAAGAGGGCAGCAGATCCCATTACAGATGGTTGTGAGCCACCATGTGGTTGCTGGGAATTGAACTCAGGACCTCTGGAAGAGCAGTCAGTGCTCTTAACCACTGAGCCATCTCTTCAGCCCAGTTTAGTTTTAGTTTTGTTTTGTTTTTCTTTTTTGGTTTTTCGAAACAGGGTTTCTCTGTGTAGCCATGGCTGTCCTGGAACTCACTCTGTAGACCAGGCTGGCCTCGAACTCAGAAATCCGCCTGCATCTGCCTCCCAAGTGCTGGGATTAAAGGCGTGCTGCACCATCACTGCCTGGCTCCGGTTTAGTTTTAATCTTTTAAAAATGTGCTGTGTCTGAACATTTTGTCTTCATAGATGTATGTGCCCTCAGAGGTCAGGAGAGGGTGTCAGATCCCCTGGGACTGGAAGTAAAGACAGCTGTAAGCCACCGTGTAGGTGGCAGAGAGTGCTCTTGCTGCTGAGCCAGCTCTGCAGTTCCATCCCTCAGTCTTAAAGCCACAAATGTAAAGATGATCACAGCCCAGACTCGACCTTCTTCTGGACAGAAAGAAGTCCTACACAGAGAGCTTGTAAATGTCTTTGTGCTGTTGTTTCTTCTTCTGGACAGAAAGAAGTCCTACACAGGGAGCTTGTAAATGTCTTTGTGCTGTTGTTTTTGGTGTGTGTGTGTGGGTGGTGGTGGTGCATGAACATGTGGGTTCAAGGGGTCAACCCTGGGTATCATTCACCTGCCAATCACCTTGTTGAAACAGGGCCTCTCACTAGCCTGAAACCTTGGTCATTAGGTGATACAGGCTTTCCAGTGAGCCCAGGGATCCATCAAGGTTGGGCCGTGATCACAGCTGAATGCCAGCAAGCTCCGTTTGTTGTTATTATGTGGGTTCTGGGAATTGAACTCAGGTCTGCATGCTTGCACAACAGATACTTTACCTACTGAGGGACCTCTAATCCTCTCAGAAGGTTGTTGTTGTTGTTTTGGTTTTTTTTGACAGAGTCTCTCTGTAGGCCAGGAGGTTGGCCTGGAACTCACCATGTATCCCAGGCTAGCTTCAAAAGTGCTTCTATTCTCCTCTCTTAGCCTTCGAAATGCCAAGGTCAGAGGCACAAGTCACCACACCAGGCTAGTTTTCTTAACAACTGTCTGAGCTGTCTCATACACCCTATAATTCCAAGATCTCTCTTCTCTTGTAAGAAATAAGGAACCAAATAGGGAAAGGTGCTACGAACTTCAGAGGTCTCAACTTCAAAGGTGTTAGGTGCTAATAGTTTATACACTTTGAGTTTGCTTCTCCGAAAAATATCAAACATTGTCAAAATCTCTCTCCACTCACTTTGCACTGTCTTTATTCTTTAGGATTGGTTCTGGGTTTTGTCTCTCTGTGTACTGGGGGCAGAAGCTAGGACTTTGGGGATTCTAGGCAGGAGCTGGACCACTGAGCTAAGGTGACCCCAGTGTGGGGATGCTTTCACTGAACTCTTGTCTCAGAGCACAGACCCTGAGACCCTCCAGCAGCCCCGAGTCTCCCAAATGTCTGTTTCAGAATCATCTAGGGCTTCTGCTCTACTAGATGTCATACTTTACGACAGGCTGATCAAACGTCAGCATGATGCTGAGGCAGGAGGTGTCCATAGGCCTCTTTCCACTGCTGAACTCGCTTGCCAGTCTGAACCTTGCCCCAATAGACTTGATTGAAATCTTTAAGACAATAATGCACTTTGCCGCTATTCATTTTGAAAGAGACTCATTATAATAGGAATTCTTTTCAAAATGGGTCTCATCATATTTTTCAGGCCAGGGTGGCGCTGGCAGTCTCTCTTCACAGTCTCCTGAGGAGCTGGGAGTAGGGCCGACGCTACCCATGGTTGGGCTTCTTTACTGTGAGTTGACTCTTTTCTGGATGTTTGTCTCTGTGCGTTTATCTACTCATGAGATCCCTTACGGTTGGAATTATACTGCATTTGTCTATTTGTGACTGGCCTTATTTCACTCAGCATAATTGTCCTTAATTCTTACCCATGAGCTTGCCTATTTTGGTACTTCCAAAACTAAACACTGTTCATTGTGTGTGTCTCCCACTCTTTCCTGACATGGACACTAGGTTGCTTCCACTTCTTGGCTGTTGTGAATGAGACTGCTGTTAGCATAGGTTCACGCACACATCCAGACCTGGCTTTCACGGCAAAGCACTTACGTGTTCTCAGCTACTTCAGGGGTGGGAGGAAAGTGAGTCTATACCTGCCATTTCTTACAGAGCCTAATAAACTCTACTGTTCCTATGACAATGATATGTTTTAAAATGGGGCCACACTTGTCTACCTGCTTCCTAAGATTGTGCTCTGAACTCCTTAAGGCATATCAGGGGGCCTAAGAGATGGCAGTTATAAGTGCTTCCTGCTCTTCCAGAGAACCTGAGCTCAGTTTTTGAAACCCTCAGTGGACAGCTCATAACTGCCCCTTACTCCGGCTCCAGGGGATGAGACAGGGGATAACTCATCACCACACAAGGCACACAAACACACACATAGACAAACCATTTCTTAGAGACAGGCACTAGTCTTCAGAGGCTCCCTTCCTTAGCAATCTATGGTGGAGTAATTTAGCTTGCTCTGAGGATGGCTGTTAGGACCCCTGCTCCCCCACACACAAGTCTTAAAAAAAAAAAAAAAAAAAAAAAAAAAAAAAAGACAGGGGTCTCGCTATGTAGCTCAGGCAATCCTGTGCTTCTACTCAGTTGGGATTAAAGGTGGCTCCAGTTAACTTGTCTGAGAAGTAGTGCTCAAAGTCCCATCTTTGTCCCCGCCCCGCCCCGCCCCGCCCCCGCAGCCTTCCTGTCTGAAAATCCGGAGTGCTGGGGTCTCAGGCATTCGTCTCTACACCGAGTTTCTACCCTTCTCTCAACTGTAACTCCTGTCTTCAGCTGTCAATACCATATTTTAAAAGGTCTTGTCTGCCTCCCATTTGAGTTCAGACTAATTCCAGCCACTTGTGTCCCTCAAGCTCCCATCCCCATTTTTTTCTTCGTAGCCAACCCCCAACCCCAGAATTAAAACAACGGGTGTCTGTGTGTGGAGAGCCACATAGTAATCCCAACACTCAAGACGCTGAGGCCTCAGGATGGTGGCTTCCACTAGACCATGTCTGTAAATCAATCAAACCTAAGAAAATTATCGACCCATCAAATGAGGACCAACTGGGACACACAGGCTTCTGCCCCATTCCAATCAGAGCCTTCCCGGCTCACCTGGAATCTCTACGCCTTCGATCCAGTTTGGAAAATTTGAAGTCGCTGAGCCCCTACGAGTGGGGAGCTCCAGGAACATCCAAACTGAGCAGCCGGGGTCCCCCCACCCCCCACCCCGCCCCTCCCGGCAACTTTGAGCCTGTTCTGGGACACAGCCTCTGATTCCTAAATTAGTCCATGAGGTCAGAGGCAGCACTGCCATTGTAACGCGACTGGGGGAGGGATCACGTCACCGGACACGCCCCCAGACATCTCCCGGGTCTCCCAAACCTTTAAGGGGGGAAGTTTTAGGCCTTAATTCGACCCCCATAATAAGAACTGTGTGAGTCAGAGAACACCCACAAATCACAACCAAGTGTCCACAAAATCGGGCTAGCAGTGACCTGTCCCGTCCGGTCCACACAGGCCTCAGTAATGCTTCGCCATGGCAACAGTGTCAACAGCAGCACCAGCACTTCCCGCCACACTCTCCCCCCAGGAATCCGTCCTCTCCAGCGAACCCCAGATCCGTCTGGAGAGTTCTGGACAAGGGCGGAACCCTCCACACCGATTACTCAAGGGAGGCGGAGAATCTCCACCAGACCCGAAGCTGCTGGAAGATTCCTGGCCCCAAGCCCTCCTCCGGCTCCCTGATTGGCCCAGCGGAGAGTGGGCGGGGCCAGAGGACTCTCCTTAAAGGGGCAGGGAGGCGCCCAGGGCACCAGAAGCTCTCAGCTGCTCAGACAAAACCAGTTTCTGGTTCCAATCCGAGAGAAGCAAAGACAAGAGAAGCGGAGCGAGCCGCGCGTTCCCGACCCTCGGCCAAGACCAGCCTTTCTCAGAGCATCCCCACCGCGGAGCGCAGCCTTCCCAAGAGCAACACCACCGCGGAGCGCAGCCTTCCAGAAGCAGAGCGCGGCGCCATGGCCAAGAACACGGCGATCGGCATCGACCTGGGCACCACCTACTCGTGCGTGGGCGTGTTCCAGCACGGCAAGGTGGAGATCATCGCCAACGACCAGGGCAACCGCACGACCCCCAGCTACGTGGCCTTCACCGACACGGAGCGGCTCATCGGAGACGCCGCCAAGAACCAGGTGGCGCTGAACCCGCAGAACACCGTGTTCGACGCGAAGCGGCTGATCGGCCGCAAGTTCGGCGACGCGGTGGTGCAGTCGGACATGAAGCACTGGCCCTTCCAGGTGGTGAACGACGGCGACAAGCCCAAGGTGCAGGTGAACTACAAGGGCGAGAGCCGGTCGTTCTTCCCCGAGGAGATCTCGTCCATGGTGCTGACGAAGATGAAGGAGATCGCCGAGGCGTACCTGGGCCACCCGGTGACCAACGCGGTGATCACGGTGCCCGCCTACTTCAACGACTCTCAGCGGCAGGCCACCAAGGACGCGGGCGTGATCGCGGGCCTGAACGTGCTGCGGATCATCAACGAGCCCACGGCGGCCGCCATCGCCTACGGGCTGGACCGGTCGGGCAAGGGCGAGCGCAACGTGCTCATCTTCGACCTGGGGGGCGGCACGTTCGACGTGTCCATCCTGACGATCGACGACGGCATCTTCGAGGTGAAGGCCACGGCGGGCGACACGCACCTGGGCGGGGAGGACTTCGACAACCGGCTGGTGAGCCACTTCGTGGAGGAGTTCAAGAGGAAGCACAAGAAGGACATCAGCCAGAACAAGCGCGCGGTGCGGCGGCTGCGCACGGCGTGCGAGAGGGCCAAGAGGACGCTGTCGTCCAGCACCCAGGCCAGCCTGGAGATCGACTCTCTGTTCGAGGGCATCGACTTCTACACGTCCATCACGCGGGCGCGGTTCGAGGAGCTGTGCTCCGACCTGTTCCGCGGCACGCTGGAGCCCGTGGAGAAGGCCCTGCGCGACGCCAAGCTGGACAAGGCGCAGATCCACGACCTGGTGCTGGTGGGCGGCTCGACGCGCATCCCCAAGGTGCAGAAGCTGCTGCAGGACTTCTTCAACGGGCGCGACCTGAACAAGAGCATCAACCCGGACGAGGCGGTGGCCTACGGGGCGGCGGTGCAGGCGGCCATCCTGATGGGGGACAAGTCGGAGAACGTGCAGGACCTGCTGCTGCTGGACGTGGCGCCGCTGTCGCTGGGTCTGGAGACGGCGGGCGGCGTGATGACGGCGCTCATCAAGCGCAACTCCACCATCCCCACCAAGCAGACGCAGATCTTCACCACCTACTCGGACAACCAGCCCGGGGTGCTGATCCAGGTGTTCGAGGGCGAGAGGGCCATGACGCGCGACAACAACCTGCTGGGGCGCTTCGAGCTGAGCGGCATCCCGCCGGCGCCCAGGGGCGTGCCCCAGATCGAGGTGACCTTCGACATCGACGCCAACGGCATCCTGAACGTCACGGCCACCGACAAGAGCACCGGCAAGGCCAACAAGATCACCATCACCAACGACAAGGGCCGCCTGAGCAAGGAGGAGATCGAGCGCATGGTGCAGGAGGCCGAGCGCTACAAGGCCGAGGACGAGGTGCAGCGCGAGAGGGTGGCTGCCAAGAACGCGCTCGAGTCCTACGCCTTCAACATGAAGAGCGCCGTGGAGGACGAGGGTCTCAAGGGCAAGATCAGCGAGGCTGACAAGAAGAAGGTGCTGGACAAGTGCCAGGAGGTCATCTCCTGGCTGGACTCCAACACGCTGGCGGAGAAGGAGGAGTTCGAGCACAAGCGGGAGGAGCTGGAGCGGGTGTGCAGCCCCATCATCAGAGGGCTGTACCAGGGTGCGGGTGCTCCCGGGGCTGGGGGCTTCGGGGCCCAGGCGCCCAAGGGAGGAGCTGGGTCAGGGCCCACCATCGAGGAGGTGGACTAGAGGCCCCTCCTGCCTCTCCCGGTGTTGGCTAGGAGACAAGACAGGTGGCCTTGAGGACTTTGGGTCATTGTCAAGTCCTAGCTTTAGGGAAACTCTTTCATTTACAGTGCTGAATTACAGGTGTTTTACCCTCCCTGTAAATTAGTACTGGGAGTGTGTCTTTGTAAAAAAGATATTTCCTGCCTTCAATCAACACTGCCCCCCCCCCATGTTATTTGTTTTACAGGACAGTCAAAGCTATGTAGAGAGATTCTATATTGAAATACAAAAAAGAAAGAGATATGTTAGGAAAATACCAGGAGACCCTTGAGTTCTCTTGTGTGTGGACTCTGCCCTCGGCCACATTGTTGAGGCACACTTTAGTCGGGTCCTTCAGCGGCCATGGGTGGATTACTGAGGCTGAGATGAGACCCTGCTGCTTCTCCTGTATTTATAGTCTTGCATTGCACTTGAACTGTTGGACTTGTTTCCCGGTTGGTGAACTCTCACCTTTTGTTCACGTTTTTATATAACCATCCTGAAATCAGGTCAATTTTTACTGGCTATTTGAAAATAAACTTCAAAATAACTTGCCTGGTCTTGTGCCTGTTGTGTTTGGAGGTCATGAGTTGCTGTGTGTGACAGTTTCGCCTACGCCTGACTGACATTTTATCTTAAGGCGGGCGAGGAGTGCACAGGGACACTGCATTGTGATCTGCTTGTGTGAGAAAAATTAAAGTAGTAAGAGCAGATCAAAACCCCATCCAGGATAAATTCTCACGGAAGTGGGGGAGAGGCTTGAGCCTTGGGGTCCAGAGAATCAGGCCCCTGGCAGGATGTGGGGATACAGGTGATTTAAAATTGACTTCAGAAAAGGTGTGTGGGGGGGGGCTCACGTAGTGTACACACTACTGTAGTAAAAGGGGTGGAGTTGGTGAAATAAAGTCATAAAGGAGGCTGTGGGTGTTGTTCTTCAGGGAGAACTGACAGCGCAGATTAAGGGTACCATCCTACTTGCCATCTTTACTGCATTTATGTTGGGGACATGCACATGTCAGGGCACACATGCAGGGATCACTGTGTGGTGCATGTACATGCCAGGGCATGCATACATGCAAGGATTGGGGGACTGTGTGGTGCATGCAGTGCCAGGGCACACATGCGGGGATCACTGTGTGGTGCATGCACATGCCAGGGCATGCATACATGCAAGGATTGGGGGATTATGTGGTGTATGCACATGCCAGGGCATGCATACATGCAAGGATTGGGGGATTATGTGGTGTATGCACATGCCAGGGCATGCATACATGCAAGGACTGGGGTACTGTGTGGTGCATGCACATGCCAGGGCACACATGCAGGGATCATTGTGTGGTGTATGCACATGCCAGGGCATACATGCAGGGATCAAGGGACCACTTTGTGGGGTGTGCAAATGCCAAGGCATATACAGAGGGGTCAGAGGACCTCTTATGGGGCATGCCCTTATAGGGCACTCATTCAGAGGAAAGAGGACCATTGTGGGTGGACAGATACTTGCTGGGGTAGACATTCAGGGGACCACTGTTTGGGGTGTGCACATGCTAAGGCACACACTCAGGGGACAAAGGACCACTATGTGGGCACATACATGCAAAGGCACACACTTGGGACTCTGGACCACTGGGGGTGTAGGGGATGCACAGAGTAAAGCACACATGCAGGGATCAAGGGACCACTTATGGTGCCTGTACACATCAAGGCACACATGCAGGATCGGGACCATTGTGTAGGTCTGCACATGCCAGGACACACATGCAGGGATCAGGGGACCTCTGTGTGGGGCCTGCACAAGCCAGGGCACACACTCAGTGGTCAGAGGATCTCTGTAAAAGCAAATTCTGTGTTTTCACCCTCTGGGTTAGTCCTGGGATGAAACTGAAATCTGAAGGCTTGGCAGCAAGCACATTTCCCTCCTGATCAAGCCATTGGTCCTCATGCTCTACCTGTGATTGTATCAAAGTTGAAGCTGAATCCGTCAGCCAAGCCTCAGGAGCCCACTGAGATTACATGCAAGATTTCTAATGGTTTTTTAACCTGCTTGAAGCAAGGCCTCTTGTAGGCCAGGCTAGCTTAGAACTCAATATGTAGTCTAGTCTGGGCTTGAATCTGGGAGTCTCACTGGCTCAAGCCTCCTAAGTGTAGGATTATAGGTGTGGGTTAACAAGCTATGCCTACCTTATAAATTGTGTTTGGTTGGCTGGTTCTTTTGCTTTGTATGTATGGGGCTTGAGACCAGCTCTAATACTGAACCCAGCAGTTTCATTTCACTTCACTTATTGTTCTGGGAATCAAACTTAGAGCTTGCAGATACTAAGCAACCATTTTATTGATGTACATCCTAAGCCCAGTTTCCCGGTTTTTGTTGCTAAGTGTTTTGAGATAGGTTCTCACACATCCCAGGCTGGGCCACCTCACTGCCCCCCTCTGAATTCTTTTAAAGTTAAGGAGATGGAGCTGTGTGCTGAGAGCTTCCTGTTCACCAACCAGGCTCTGTGCATGAAAGTTACATGCTCACCAACGAGCTCTGGGTACAGTCCTCAGCACCAGAGGGGAAGAACGAAATTGTTGAGTTAACTTTTTAGTTTACAGTTATTTTTGGAAGGAGGCTCAAACAGAAATCACAATTTTAGTTTTTAAAAATGTGTGTGTGTGTGTGTGTGTGACAGAGAATGTGTGTATATGTGTGTATACAAAGGAGAGAGACATACACACACACAGAGACTGAGAAACAGAGAAATAGATGAGAGAGAGAGAGAGAGAGAGAGAGAGAGAGAGAGAGAGAGAGAGAGATTGGTACATGTACAGGTTAGAGGATAACATTGGGGAATCAGTTTTCTTCCATTGAGGGCTCTGGAGTAATGACTGAACTGAGGACGTCAGCCTTGTTTGCAAACACTTTTACCTACTGAGACATCTTGTGAAAGATAGAAAAATCATAAGTTGATCCCCTGAACCCTACTTTTAAAGCAAAGACATAAAAACCTGTAAGTCAAACACTGTGTTGCCTCAGTCCCAGGAAATTAGCTGACCATTTGAACAGATGGCCCTAACTAAACAAATCTTAAGATTCATGGTGTCAGGATGCTATGGGCCCGAGATTAGCTTGGCCGGGCTTTGAACTAACAGCCCTGAGACAGTTGGTGCCAGGATGCTAAAAGTTTGAGATAAGCCTGACCCCCTTGAACTGGAGCTCATGATATATAGTGTGAAACTACTTCGAAATAGCCAATTATAAAGTGACACACCATGCATCTTAGGAATTTGAGATCAAATGTATCCATGACCTAGTGACCTGTTCTCCCTCCTTCCCCCTTCCCTAACTCCACTCTCAGCCTTCCCTCTTCCCTAACTCCACCCCCACCTGGTTTGTAGATGCCCCCTTAAAAGCTGTAAACTTCTTTTGTTCTGCTGCTGAATTCCGCTGCCCCTGCGCGGGCTTGAAGGAAAGACAGCCCTGGCTAGCCAGTAAACCTCTTGGAATTTGCATCAAGTTGTGTTTCTCGTGAGTGATTTGGGGTGCGTCTGCAGTTCTCCACGGATTGGTGAGGTCCTTTTCATTTGGGTTTTACATTTTGGTTCCCTGACCGGGAAACAGCAGCCACCCCCACACTCCCAGAAACAACCTTGGAGGTAAGGGGATCCCCAGTGTGAGTGAGTGAGTGCATGAGCCGGCCGGCGAGTCCATTGTCTGTTTGAGGTGTGTTTAAAATAATCTGTATTCGGTCCGAAATAATCTGTACTCGGTTTGGAGTATTCTGTAAAGCACCGGCAAGTCAGTTGTCGGGTCTGATTCTGTATCTGTACCTGTATTCTGTATTTGGGAAAGCGCTTTTTGGTTTTGCAGCTGCTTCACTGGTCGTAATGACTGGGAAGTTGTAGTTGGCAGACGTGCTTGGATGGCTACAAGCTGCCAACCCTGGAGACGTCCGGGGGGGTTAAGGAGGGCCAGAGGTGTCTGGTGAAAGCCTCCTATCTGAGGAAAGAGGATTGCGGTCTCCTTCTGAGAGGGGAGTCTTGCAACCCCCTTCCATCTGAGTCGGTTGTGTGGTTGGGGAGCACTCGGTGTAGCCAGTGTGTTTCAGGTTGTTTGGTTTCTGCTTGCTGTTTTTGTGTTTTGTCCTTGTTGTGCACGTGATGAGGAGACTCTTGACTGCTGGAAGAAGTTAGAGAGACTTGAGGGGCTGCAGGGCTTTACTCTGCAATATTTGGTGAAAGGAACAGAAAGTGAGTGAGAGAGAGAGAGAGAGAGAGAGAGAGAGAGAGAGAGAGAGAGAGAGCTAAAACAGTGTGCTCTCAGGCGTGTTAACAAAAGAAAAGGCTATTTCAGAGCCCTTCTGGGAGCAGGAGCAAATTAGGAGGTTTCTCTCTGGCTCCTACTGAAGAGAATTCTTAGTTATGGTTTCTCTATCTACTGTGTGTCCTTGGCGCGCCAAATCTGTCCACGTGTCTGTCTTTGTTTCGTCGGAATGAATAAATGTTCTATGTTTCATGTTTTAAAACAAAAAGGTTAAAACTTCTGGCTTGATTTAACTTAAAACTCTCTTAAAGGATAATCTTAATTTACACAATAGAAGCTGATAAATAAATTACCTTGCTCTGGGGCTGGAAATAAGGCACACCAGAAAGAACCCTGGCAGGTATGATTATTTGCATAAGCTGCTCTTGGAGGGGGCCAACAAGTTTTTTACTTCTATGGTAAAAAAATTGATGGCTGTTTTCCTAGGAAAATTTTTTGTGACCGTGTTTATTAGCTTATTAGGCTCAACAAATGACAAGGTGCTTTCTTTTGAAATTACAGCTAGAAAAAGTAAGAAAGATTTGTTTGGATGAAATATATAAAATGTACATCTACTTCACTTTTGTTTCTGACTGGTTTTAAAGTACTAAATGTTCTATGTGTCTTGGTTATATGTTATTAACCTATAAGTTAGTTATTAGATATGATTAAAAATTACAACTTTTGGTAACAAAAAGCTAGATTAAAATTGGTAACTCAGGGTTAAAGTCATTCAGAGATCAGATATATAAAGATAAGATTTAAAAACAATGTCTCTTTAGTGAGATATTAAAAGCTGCACTATCATACATTCAGATATAAAAACTGGCAGCCGAACTATGTAAGATAAAAGTAATGTACTTGCTGTTAATTAAAAAAAAAAAAAAAGATTGTTTACATTGTTAAAAATTGGTTTTGTTTCCCAAAGTTATGGTTATACTCTAATATTGCAAAAGAAACTTAAAAATATAAATTGCCAGTATTCCATTGAATTTTTGACTCACCCATGTTTATGGTTGAGAAGAGGATCGAACAGGTGGAGATGATTGCAAAAGTAATAAGAAATAAAAACAGCTGTGGCACAGTACAGGCCTGTTGCCAACTTTATTTGATACAGTGACGGAGGCAAATTTAGCCTCACCAAGATTGAAAAGGAGATATTATTAGAAAGTTTTGCCTCAAGAAATGGTTAATAGCTCTCTGAAAGGAGTTTCAATGCAAGTCTTTGTTCTCATAAAACGAGCTTTAAAATTTTGGGGAGTGCTTGTTGCTCCAGAAAACATTCAAAAGCAATATCTTTTCAATACTTGAGACACCAGTTATATTCCTAAACGAATTGTGGCACAGAAAATTCAAAAAAAAGAAAAGATAGTTTACTTACTTTAAATGATTTCAGAAGCTTCTAGGAGATGCTAATTAGATAACAGCTCACCTTAGGCTCACCAGAGGAGGACTTAAGCCTCTGTTTGATGTTCTCAAGGGAGATGCAAATCTTAATTCCCCTTGACAATTAACTGATGAAGGAGAAATAGCTTTGCAGAAAGTAGAGGAAGCTGTTAGTTATCAATAGATACATTATACAGACTGGTCAATTGTTGGCTGTTTCACAACAGTTCTTTGGGAAAAGGGACCATTAATATAGATTCATATTTCTTTATCTCCAAAGAAAGTTTTAACACCCTGTTTTAAAGCTGTTGCTGTGTTAATACAGACTTGTAGGTCAGGGTTACAAAAGTATTTTGAGAAGAACTTAATGAACTGTTCCTTATTCCAAAGAGCAATTAAATTGGTTATTAAAGAATACTGATATTTGGCCTATCATATGACCAACTTTCTAGACAAATTTTGTAATCATTATCCAAAAGACAAGTTGTTACAATTTTTCTATACATGCTTTTATATTTCTTATAAATTTACACATGCAGCCTATAGTGTATATACTCTATTTACAAACGGCTCATCTAATGGGAAGACAGTATATGTAATTGGATCCTCTTCAGTTTCCCCCTGCTTCAGCACAAATAATTAAGTTACGTGCTGTAGCCACTGTTTGAAATGCTGAGGAATGAAGCTTTCAATTCCTATACTCGTAGCCAGTAATATAGCTCATGGTTTATAATTGCTTGAAATTGTTCCGTATTTAGATATTGCTAATTCTCAAATTTTACAAATACAGTTTAATTTAAGAAACATGTACTTTTCCTTAATTTTATAAGACATTTGAAAGCTCATGCTGGATTGCCTGGATCCCAGGAAAATGTCACAACAGATTTATATACTAGGCAGATTATAGACATTCTTCCTTCTTCTTGTTAGTTCTTCTTGAGACAGTGGAGGGGGAAGAGCCTTGGCAGGGGTTAGGACCTTGTTTTAGGAGATATTTAAAGTTGCTAAATAAAAAAGTTTACTTGTCTAAGTTACTATACCACTGTGGCTGGCCTGCTTTCTCTGATCCTCTGAAGCCAGAAAGTGCAATTTCTTCAATTTAACACATCCTGAAAACAGCCAAGGATTAAATAAACAGCCTTTGTTCTATCTCATCAGGAACTGCTGGGTTCTAACTATGCCTGCTAGTCTCAGGTTGCAGAAAGAAAAGACATTTAGAAGAAGTTGTTGTAGAGTTTATTACTAAGTGTGAAAAGTTTCCTAGGAAAGCTGTTTAGGGAGAGAAGTGGAAAGATCCTAAGTGGAGAAAAGGAAAACATATACCGTAAGTGGAGATAGGTGAAAAATTCTATCCTATCTCTCCATTGTATCTGCCTGTCATCTCTTTGTCCTCAGTGCTTGTATATCTTTCAGAATACATAATCACACGTGACAGGGTTCATCACAGGCTCACACCTTGGGTCAAATCATGGGATGAGGTGGAAGTTTGCAACAGAGAATGTTTACATGCACGTCCATTGGGAGTGATTGTCTGGCTGGACATCCATTGCCTAATAACAGTCCAGTTACAGAAGAGCTTAATCATCATTGATATAATTTTAGAAATTCTTATAGGATCATCATTAGAACTAAGAAGCCATCTATTTGTCTATATAGCATCACCACAAGATATTATATCTTCATGGATCTGCAGAGATCTGCTCCAAAGGTGCTGTTGCTTGGTTATTGTTACACATGTTTAATTATAATGGCTTGAGACAGTAACTTGATATTTCTAGAGAGTATATAAGTCAAATTACAAAAACTTGTTCTCAGTGACCTCAATTTTTTTTTCATAATGGTGTTAATACTTGAGAACCTATGCCTAATCAATTATGACAAGTGGATGTTACTCATTTCTGATTTTAGAAAATTAACATGTACATGTGACTTGACACCTTTTCAGGCTTTCTAGTTACAACTGCTTTAACAGGAAAAAACAACTAAAAATGTAATTAGTTATTGCCTACATTATCTTTCTATGCTTGGTGTTCCATATCAGATTAAGATAGATGGAAACTGGCTATTATAGTCAGACATTTGAGATGTTTTGTTGACAATCTAATATTACCCATATTACTGGAATTCCTTATAATCCTCAAATACAAGGTATTGTGAAACAGATACTATGGAACTTTAAAATAATACCTTCATAACTATCTGAGAGTGGGAGGAGCGGCTACTAGTGCTTTTGCCCTGGTTCTTACAAGGAACACTGAAACATCAACTTTTGAAAAACCAAAAGAGGAGTAGTTATACACCCTGAAGGGGTTCCCTAGGGATATTCTTTATCATGCCTTGTGTGTTCTCAATTTTCCAAATCTGGTTGCACATGGCAAATCTGCTGCTGAATGCCTTTGGCACCCCGAGACCAATAAAAACTATGTAACAGTTATGTGGAAGGACCTTCTTACCTTTAAATGGAATGACTCAGACCCAGTTCTCATATGGGACTGAGGATTGATATGTCTGTTTGATACCAAAGAAGCACAACTATAGATGGCTGCCAGAAAAATTAGTGAAACAAATAGATACTTCCACAAAGCCAGACCTAACTATAGATAAGATAAATAACAATTGACATCCAGGGAAGAGAGATCTCCCTGAGAATTCCCTTCTTTTTCCTTTCCAGATAAAATAAGGCCACCCGTGATATCTGCTGTTGGAAGTTCTAATTCTGATGCCAGCTTCAGGACTTCTACCACTCAGAACTTCGAGGGGCCATTGACAAGGACATCGAGCAGCTAGAGATTGACATCACTAATCTGAAAAAATGCTTTGTTTTGCTGTCTGAAGTGGTTCCCCCCCCCCCCCACACACACACAGAGGGCTAGATCTGGCCTTCCTTCAGCAAGGGACTATGTTCTGTCCTCAAGGAGGATTGCTGTTTTTATACTGACCATACTGGGGTAGTTAGAGATAATATAGCTAAGATCAGAGAGAGATCAAAATGACAAAAGAAATAGTGAGAATGAGTGGGAGGGTGGCTTAAAAAACTGGTTCTCCGCCTCTCCTTGGCTTTCCAGCCTTCTCCCTTCCATCCTGGGCTCTGTAGTCGTCTCCTTCTCCTTTTGACTTTCAGCCCTTGGGCCTGTAACAGACTCACTGGCCTTGTAAAACAACAAATTGACTCCTTGGCATCTAAACCTCTACAAGTATATTATTATAGACTTGATCTGGCTGATAGAGACTTGGCTGAGACTTGCGTTGACCTATCTCCTTTAAGAACTGCATAGAACTCAGATCTATGCACGCTGGTTCACATGACATAAACACAGCGTGGGTACCTGCAAGGGGTGTGTGACGAAGTACTGCAGGGGGAGGACCCAAATTGTCCACATCTGAGTCCCCCGTGAAGCAAACCTGATTGCATAGAGGTTGGTGTTAATTTCTTGTGTCTCAAAGCTGCTGACTAGGACCCTCAATATCCTATGAAGCCCATGAGACATTTAACCCTCTCCTCCCCCAAAAGACACTATTTCTAATGATAATGGGAGGATCAGGTCAATCTTCCCCCCTCTGGTTAATGCCCGCTCATGTATCAATGAGATTTACAAATGTCTGCTTTCTCAGACCAGTCTCCTTAAAATTGTTTAAAAAAGAGATGCTGGGAGCCAAGACTTCCTTCTTCCTGAGAACTAATGTCAGCCTGAGTTAAAAGGACCTTATCAGCTACCCTGCCTGAGAAAAAATTAGCAACTTGAGCCTAACAAATGTTTTATTGCCCTCTTGCTCCAGAAAGTGGTTTGGGCTAAGAAAATGATGATTGCTAAGGATTTAAAAGCTGACATTGCCAATCCCCACTGGTATCCTCCCAGATGGGGCCCCTCCTTGTTCTCCTCCTATTACTCCCTCTAGGACCCTGCTTCCTAGATCAATCTGTAGCTTTTCTCAGAGAAAGGGTGAACACAGTACAAATATTGATACTCAGACAACAATATCAGTCTATACGTCACCGGGGCTTGCAGATGAATCTAGTGATACTACGAATTAAGATTCTAAGATTAGAAACTTACATAAAAGAAAAAAAATTGGGGAATGAAAGATAGAAAAATCATAAGTTGATCCCCTGAACCCTACTTTTAAAGCAAAGACATAAAAACCTGTAAGTCAAACACTGTGTTGCCTCAGTCCCAGGAAATTAGCTGACCATTTGAACAGATGGCCCTAACTAAACAAATCTTAAGATTCATGGTGTCAGGATGCTATGGGCCCGAGATTAGCTTGGCCGGGCTTTGAACTAACAGCCCTGAGACAGTTGGTGCCAGGATGCTAAAAGTTTGAGATAAGCCTGACCCCCTTGAACTGGAGCTCATGATATATAGTGTGAAACTACTTCGAAATAGCCAATTATAAAGTGACACACCATGCATCTTAGGAATTTGAGATCAAATGTATCCATGACCTAGTGACCTGTTCTCCCTCCTTCCCCCTTCCCTAACTCCACTCTCAGCCTTCCCTCTTCCCTAACTCCACCCCCACCTGGTTTGTAGATGCCCCCTTAAAAGCTGTAAACTTCTTTTGTTCTGCTGCTGAATTCCGCTGCCCCTGCGCGGGCTTGAAGGAAAGACAGCCCTGGCTAGCCAGTAAACCTCTTGGAATTTGCATCAAGTTGTGTTTCTCGTGAGTGATTTGGGGTGCGTCTGCAGTTCTCCACGGATTGGTGAGGTCCTTTTCATTTGGGTTTTACACTTGCTGGACTGGACCACTCACAGTTTTGTTGCCTATGTTTTAAGTGTTCCAGTGAACACTCCTCTTAGGGATGTCACCTGACAGTATAGTGCCTCAATATCTGAAGGACCTCAACAGAGGTGTGCTGTAACTGAGTAGACGCTGTATTGCGGCCTTTTGTACGCTGCCTTATTAATCCTTACTGCGCCGGATAGTTTTATGGCAAGTTGACACAGGCTGGAGTCAACTGAAAGGGGGGAACCTTTTTTTTTTTTTTTTTTTTTTTTAATATGTTTTATTTTATGTATGTGAGTACACTGCTGCTCTCTTCAGACACACCTGAAGAAAGAATCAGACCTCATTACAGATGGTTGTGAGCCACCATGTGGTTGCTGGGAATTGAACTCAGGACCTCTGGAAGAGCAGTCAGTGCTCTTAACCACTGAGCCATCCGTTAAGGGGGGAACCTTAACGGAGTGAGTTTCTTCATGGGGTCTGCTGGAAAGCATCTTCTTAATTAGATGGATGGGGGAGGGACCAGCCCATTGTGGATGTACTATCACTGGGCTGGTGGTGCTGGGTTCTATAAGAAAGCAGGCTGAGCAAGCCAGTAACAGCACCCCTCCATGGCCTCTGCATCAGCTCCTGCCTCCAGGTTTCTTCCCCTGAGTTCTGTCCTGACTTCCTTCATTGATGAACTACAATGTGGCAGTGTAAGCCAAATGAATCCTCTCCTCTCACCTCGGTTTGATCGTGGTGTTTCATTATAGTAGGACAGCTCCAGTCTCAGCACACTTGCATTCTCGCTGAGGGACAGTCAATGACCTGGGTGCAGTGCTGGGGTCAGGTGGGAGGGGCACCTACCCAGACTTGGCTATTTCCATTTCTGAGGACTGTTTTCCCACCTCCTGCAGCCCAATTTGTTTATCTCAATATCATAAAAGTCACGAATCTTTCCATTGTTTGCATCTGATGAATCAGAGCTGGGTGTGGTACCTGCCTGAACTTGCACTGGTAGAGTGGAAGTGTGGGCTACATAAATACACCCCCTTCCATGATGATGGAGGGAGGAGGAAGCTTCAGGAGTACCACAGAGGTGACACAAACTTGTAATCCCAGCACTTGCAAGAGCTAAGGCAGGAGGATTGCTGGAAGTTTAAGGCTTACAAGGTTTGCAGATTAAGACCCTGTCTAACAAACAAAGCCAGAAGCAACCTTAAACAGTGAGGTTAAGAGTCTAGAAGAGATGCCTCAGCACAGGCTGCTTTCCCAGAGGACCCAAGTTCGATTCCTAGCACCAAAATGCTGGTTCACAACCATCTGGTCTCTGCAGGCACCAGGCACACAGGTTGTGCAAAGACACATATGCAAAGCACTCATACACACAAAATAAAAACTTTAAATTAAAGAAAATTAAAAAAACAGCAAGGACCATGGGCTGGGGGTTGGCGCACGCCTTTAATCCTAGCACTTGGGAAGCAGAGGCAGGTGAATCTCTGAGTGCTAGGTCAGCTTGGTTTACAAAGTAAGTTTCAGGACAGCCAGGGATACACAGAGGAAACCCTGTCTTGAAAGATTGAGAGAAAGAGAGAGAGCAAGAGAGAGAGAGAGAGAGAGAAAGAGAGAGAGAGAGACAGAGAGATGAGGGCTAAAACTCACTCCCTAAAAACAGCAAGGGAGAAGGGAGTGGGGGGGGGTGCATGTCCTCTCTGAGTCTGTCAGACTTCTGCATCTTTGCTTTTTTGTTTGTCTGTTTGTTTGTTTTCTTCTGGCTTTGCCCTGGAGGAATTATTTGGCCTGGGGAACTGCCTTGTCATTATTCTCAGGAACACTGCTTAACAAACTATTCCCCTGGCTCTCTCCCCTCCCCTCCCCTCTGCTCTGGAACAGCAAGTTTAGTCAGGCTCTGAATTTAATATCCCAAGTTCCTATGAGCTGTGTATCAGCCATGCCATGGTTAGGGGGCCAGCCTTCCTTTCCTGGGTTTCTGGCAGACACAGAGAAGCTGGAAGCTTGGTCAGACAGGAGCTTAGGGGCGGGGCCTTGAGAGGGTGGGGCAGGAGGGGAATTCCTGGGTGGTCACTTAATCCACCTGGATTTAAAGCTTACAGAGGCCTGACCTTCACTCTGCTGCCCTTCTGTGAGTCTATGCTGTCAGGGAATAGAGAGACAGTCTCAGGGTGAAGCTCCAAGACAGAGGATGGACAATCTGTGCTCTGGCTTTTTAACTACTGCCTTCTTGCCTTTTCCTCACCCTGACCTTTCATGGGCTTCTAAGAAAAAGTGGGAAGCGATGTGGGTCCCAGACAGGCTGGTGCTAGCTTACCCAGTATTATGAAGCCCTTGGGCAGTGTGAGCCATATGTGTCAGCTCTTGGTTGTGCAGGTCAGGAACCGTGGCTTGTCAGGGTTTGTGTTATTGACCAAATGATTTGTGTCTGCCATTCTTCTTTGAAAAGCCCACAGCCCTGCTCTCGGGTGCCTCTCATTTCACTCCCAGGTGCTTCTCTGTGTTAACTCTTGCACTCAAGATCTATGTTTTAAAATGTCTTTTTAATAAATCCCAACTCAGCCGGGCATTGTGGGCACACTCTGGAGGCTGAGGCAGATGGATCTCTGAGTTCAAGGCCAGCCTGGTCTACAGTTACAGGACAGCCAGGCCAGGTCTATGAAGAGAAACGCTGTCTCGATAAACCAAAATAAATAAGTAAACAAATACCCTCTAACCCAGGGCTGGAGAGAGGACGGGTTCCTGGTGAAGAGCTGTGCCTACTCTTCCAGAGGATTTGCGTTTGGTTCCCAGGCCCCATGGTTTGGAACTTAAAACCATCTGTCATTCCAGTTCCAGGGGACTCAGTGCGCTATTCTGAGCTCTGTGGGTACCTGCACACATACACATTATTACAAATAAATCTTCAAAACCTCTCCAGCTTTGCATCATGAAAAATACTAAAGTGATTCCTGCCTTCTGCCACTGTTTTGTGGTAAGAGAAAATTCAAACCGAAGCCGTTCTCCTGGTAGACTAGCACAACAGAGGGAGCTATGGTCTGCTGGTTTGGTTTGGTTTTGGAGCAGGGTCTCACTAAGTAGCCCTGGTGGCCTGGAACTGGCTATAGAGACCGGGCTGCTTCAAACTTGTAACAGTCCCTCTGTTTCCTCTCAAGGGCTGGGATTACAGATAGAAGCCTCCACCCTGGCTTTACCATCATTTTTGTGCTAAATTCAAAGTAATTCCATAGGCCTGGGGCTGGTTCCCAGGTTTGTGAGCACCTCACCAAGGGTGAGTTAATAGGGAGACCCAAGTGTGTGGGACCGGCAATGAAAGAAGGGGAAACTGCCTGAGCACACACTTGTCTGAGTTTGGAAATATTTATTTCCTGAGACACGGTCTTATGTATTCCAGGCTGTCCACAAGCTCATTGTACAGTCAAGGATAACCTTAGACTTCTGATCCTCCTGCCTCTACCCCATTGATGGTATTGCGGGTGTGTGATACTAGACCTGGTTTCTGTGGTGCCAGGAACTTAACCCTGGGTGTTGTGCACACCAGGCTAGCACAGCACTCACTGAGCTACAGCCCGGCAGCACCAGTGGATTTGCTGTTTGAGGCAGGGTTTCTTCTTGTGGCCCAGGTTGGTCATGGTCTCACAGCATCCTCGTGCCTCAGCGTCTCCCCTTCTAGAGTTATGGGAGAGCACACTCCATCACACACACACACACAAACACACACACACCTGTCACACCTGCATGAAGCAGAGATCCTGAATCCTGTTTTACAGAAGATCAGTACAGAAACCTAGGTGCTTTGTTAACACACATGTACTTCCTTGTTAAAAAGTCAAAACCAAACCAAACCAAAACAACCCACCCTTGACCCAGGGGTAGATTCCAGACACAAACAGCTCTTCCACCAACCAAGAGTGTCTTTCCAAGTGACTGGAAAGCTCCAGAGTTCTCCAGTCACCCCAAAACCTTTGAAAATTGCTTAAGAATGCCTGTCTCAGCAAGGTGTGGTGCTTATGCCAGTTAAACCTGCATTTGAGGAGCTGAGGCAGAAGAGCCGATATGAGTTCCAGCCAGCTTGAACCCTGAGGAAAGCAGGCCTCCGGTTCACAACACCTTTTCTTTTGGTTTCCCCTGGGTGTGCTTAAAATTACATCATCTTTTAAAACCAAGAGTACTGAGGAGAAGAAAGGGCTGTTTAGAGAAGCATTATATGGCAGCGGGTGGGGGGAACTGAGGAAATGTTGCTCTGCCTAAGTGTTCTTTGCTTCCTCCCCTGCCCCTGAGGCTCCCCGCCCCTTAAAAGTCCTTTGAAGCCCTCCCAGCTTCAGAACCCTGAACTCTGTTGTCTCCAAATATGGAAGTCAATAAAAGCCTAATTCCCCAAATGAAACAAAGTTCTCTTGGTGTGTGTGTGTATGTGTGTGTGCGTGTGTGTCCCTGTGTGTGTGTGCGTGTGCGTGTGCGTGTGCGTGTGTGTGTGTGTGTGTGTGTGTGTGAATTAAATCCAGGGCATCTTGGCTACTTATATTTTCTACCAATGAGCAATTAAACCTACCGCTGTGCTTCCGCCTCAGAAGTACCCAGGCTAAGAGGACAGACAAAATTTCAAATATCTTCTTGTGGAGAGATGGACATGGGCTGGACACAACAGCTGCCTCTGTTAATCCTAGCACTTGTGTGACGAGCCAAGAGGAGGGAGCTAAGTCAAGGCCAGCTTCCAAGGGCACAGCCCAGATACCCTGTGCTGCAGAATGAGACCCTGACTCAGATTTCCTTTTAAAGGATGTTCTAAGTATTGCTGATTCACAGGGCAAGAGCAAACCCAAGACTGTTAGTGGCCACAGGTGGTGGTGAGCAGGTCTCTAAGGGAAGGGAGTCTGCAAGTCTCTGGAAGTGACTAGGTAGCTAACATGAACTCCTAGAGGAATCCCCAGCCAGAAGTACATGGAGTAATGGAAAAATTCTTGAAGTTTAACCAGTTTGACTAGATCAGGATGGTGATTCATTAGAACTGAATTTAAAATAATTTTAGGGGTCCCCAAACTAATAAAGTAGCAGGGACCTGTAGATTCTTTCTCCCAAACCTAAGTAGCTGAAACTGCTGCCTGCAGGGTTTACAAGCCGGAGGCCTAGATGATTAGTTACTAAAAAATGTAGAGTTAC
Organism: Arvicanthis niloticus; assembly: GCF_011762505.2. NCBI lineage: Eukaryota > Metazoa > Chordata > Mammalia > Rodentia > Muridae > Arvicanthis > Arvicanthis niloticus. The sequence goes on along the minus strand of NC_047677.1, from coordinate 49,512,772 downwards.
AGGACAGAGGACAAAGGCCTGTTAAGTCATCCCAGGAACTGGCTGGCCATAAAGATAAAAAAAGGTATACAAGGACAACTTTAGAGAATAGAGATGTGTCTCGGGGTAAGTCTAAATGAGTAATGGGCCATCTGGTGTTCCTCCAAACCCTTCTCACCCCCTTGAGGTCTTCTCAGTGTTCCAGAAAACTGCAATTTAAGTTTAACTAGATACTATGCTAACCTAGATAAGCTTCTGCCTGCAGGAACTGCCTTCCGCCCCCATCGACCAGTACAGCCTGCTGATGTTCAAAAAAAAAAAAAAAAAAAAAAAGTAAAGCAGCCAATTGTGTGTACCCGTGCAGAAAGTTTCCCCTTCTCCCCACCCCGTGCCTATAAAGACCCTAAAACCTGGAGCCTTGGTGTCGATCTGTCTCTTGCATGAGACACGTGTGTTGGCCCAGGGCGCTCTGCCATTAAACCGCCTCATGTGCTTGCATCAAGTCGGTCTCTCGTGTGTCCTTGGGTGCGTGCCGTCCTGAGACTTGAGTGGGGTTCCCTGGGGTCCCCTTCTGGGGGTCTTTAAGTCTTTCATTTTGGTTCCCTGACCAGGAAACTCGTCCAGGATTTGTGGGAGCACCCCAGGACTCCCAAAGACCCCTTGGAGGTAGGTTTATGTCTGTATGAGTCGGGTGTGTTTGGGTGTAGCGCTGCTGGCTTTGTGTCCTAGTTTCAGGTTTCTGGTTTTCTGGCATCTTCCGCTGTAAGACTGAGAGGTCCCAGCAACCGCAGATGCAGATGTGCTAAGGCCCACAGGCTGCAACTCTGGGGGATGCCCTGGAGGAAGGGGGTCGGGATAGCATCCTGACTGTTCATTTTCTGAATGAAGGAGACAGAGTGCTCCTACTACAGGAGAAGGTACAAGGACCTGTGCCATTGGAACTGGCATTTGGCTGGATATATAAGACTAAACGTGGGCGAGTGTGCTTGGAGGTGATAGCATCTTTTGTTCTTATCGTGTTTTTGTGTTTTCTGTTTGTCAAAATGGGACAGGCTGTCACAACCACTTTGTCTCTGGACCATTGGATGGACATTATGGAAAGAGGACGTAATCTGTCAGTAGTTGTAACAAAGGGACCTTGGCTGACCTTTTGTACCTCTGAGTAGCCGACTTTCAATGTGGACTGGCCATCATGGGGGACTTTTGATTTACCCACCATTAGAGCCGTCAGGGCAGTTGTTTTTCAGGAAGGACCAGGGTCGAATCCAGACCAGTGACTTTATATCACTGTGTGGGAAGACTTGGCCCGATACCCACCCCCGTGGGTTGAGCCTTTTCTCCCTCACTAGCCAAGCTCCTAGGTTTTGGCTGTGAGGGAGGGAGCCTCAACAGGAAAGCCGAAACTGCAGCAGAATGAAGGGGACCAAGCCAGCACCTCAGCTGCTGCCACCTTCGAAGGAGGCGGCCCTGCACATCTCAGGCACCCATTCTGAAGATATAGCCTCACATAGAAGAACCCCCTGAATGGCCCGTTCCCCTGCCCCCACCTTATCCCCAAGCTCACGATCCCCAACCTGTGCCGCCCCCTCTCCTCCACTTCCTGCCCTGCAACCATCAGCCCCAGCACTGGCCCCAGCTGATGGGTTTGTGCGAGGCCGGCCCTCGGCGGGCACCAGGAGTCCATGTGGAGCTACGCCAGAGGGGCCTGCTGACTCCACAGTGGCCCTGCCCCTTAGGGCCGTTGGGCTGCCCCCAACTGACCAGAATGAGTTACAGCTCTTACAGTATTGGCCTTTTTCTTCCTCAGACCTCTATAATTGGAAAGTTAACCCTCCTCCTTTTTCAGAAAATCCTGCGGGAGTTACTGGCCTGATAGAGTCCCTGATATTCTCCCACCAACCAACATGGGATGACTTCCAGCAGCTTCTGCAGACTCTGTTCACTACAGGAGAGAGAGAGAGGATTCTCCTTGAGGCTCGAAAAAAATATTCGAGACAATGATGAACACCCCGCCACTCAGGCTTCAATAAACAAAGGATTTCCCTTGACCCGTCCCCCTGAGTGGGACTACCACTCAGCTGCAGGTAGGGAATGGCTGTCCATTTACTGCCGGGCTTTGGTGGCTGGTCTCAGAGGGGCAGCAAGAAAGCCCACCAATTTGGCAAAGGTAAGGGAGGTCCGGCAGGGAGCGAATGAGCCCCTCTCTGTGTTCCTAGAGAGGCTCATGGAGGCTTACTGGAGGTACACTCCTTTTGACCCTATGTCAGAGGGACATCGAGCTTCTGTAATCATGGCTTTCATTGGACAGTTCTCCCCGAACATTAGAAGGAGGTTACAGCATATTGAGGGATTGCAAGATTATATGATCAGAGATGTAGTGAAGGAGGCTGAGGAAGTATATCATAAGAGAGACACAGAGGAAGAGAAACAGGAGAGAGAAAAGAAAAGAAAGGTCTGAGGATGAAGAGAGAAGGGAAAAGAGGCAGGAAAAGAATCTAACAAGGATACTGGCTGCAGTGGTAGGAGAAGGAAGACGTCAGGGAAATGGTAGGCCTAGACAGACAGGGAACCTGGGTGATAATAGAAGGCAGGGGCCAAGGAGACCCAGAGGAGACCGACTGCCACTAGAGAAAGACCAGTGTGCATACTGCAAAGAGAAGGGCCATTGGGCCTGAGAGTGCCCTAAGAAGAAAGAAACCAATGTGCTGTCCTTAGAAGATAATTAAGATTAGGGAAGTCGGGGTTTGGTTCCCTTTCCGAGCCTAGGGTAACCTTAAAAGTAGAGGGGACCCCTATAGACGTTCTGGTTGACACAGGAGCAGAATATTCTGTGCTTAACAAACCTCTGGGAAAGATACAAAATAAAAAGACGCTGGTGATTGGGGCTACAGGACAAAAACTGTATCCGTGGATGACTTCTCGTACAGTGGATCTTGGAAGAAACCAGGTATCCCACTCATTTTCAGTAATACCAGAGTGCCCTACGCCCTTACTGGGCAGAGACTTGTTAACCAAACTAAAGGCCCAGATAAAATTTGCCCCCTCTGGACCAGAACTGTCATGGGGAACTGAGACACCCCAAACGTTAATATTGTCCCTTCAGCTAGAAGAAGAACACCAGCTACATCAAAAGAAAGAGGAGCTGCCCGAGGAGCTTCAGGACTGGTTACTGCAATTTCCTCAGGTGTGGGCTGAGACTGGGGAATGGGAATGGCTAGACAGGCCCCTCCTGTGGTGATTGAACTCAAGTTTGAGCCACCTCCATTGGGGTCCGACAGCACCCCATGAGCAAGGAAGCAAAAGAGGGCATATGCCCCCACATTAAGAGACTGTTAGAACAGGGGATTTTAATCCCTTGCGGGTCCCCTTGGAACACCCCTTTATTACCAGTAAGAAAACCGGGGACAAATGACTATCACCCAGTACGGAATCTCAGAGAAGTCAATAAAAGGGTGCAAGACATCCACCCTACAGTGCCCAACCCCTACAACTTGCTCAGCACACTGCTGCCCTCGTGAAGTTGGTATACTGTCTTAGATTTAAAAGATGCCTTCTTCTGTCTGAGGTTACATCCAAACAGCCAGCCCCTGTTTGCCTTTGAGTGGTGGGACCCTGAGAGCAGGAGAACCAGATAACATACGTGTACGAGGTTACCCCAAGGATTCAAAAACTCTCCCACCCTATTTGATGAAGCCCTACACCAGGACCTTGCCCCTTTCCTCGCTAATAACCCACAGGTGACCCTTCTTCAATATGTTGATGACCTTCTATTGGCCACAGAGACCCGAGAAGACTGCAAACTGGGGACTCAGAAGATCCTGGCTGAGTTAAGTGAGTTGGGGTATTGGGTTTCCGCTAAAAAGGCACAGCTATGTCGAACTGAAGTTACATATTTGGGATATACCCTAAAGAATGGACAACGGTGGCTCACAGAAGCCAGAAAACAGACAGTTACACAAATCCTGACCCCAACCACCCCTTACCATGTAAGATAATTCCTGGGGACCTCGGGATTTTGTAGGCTTTGGATTCCAGGATTCACCACCTTGGCAGCCCCATTGTATCCCTTGACAAAAGAAAAAGGGGAGGTTGCCTGGACAAGAGAACACCAAGTGGCTTTCGAAACTCTTTAAAAGGCACTGCTACAAGCCCCTGCCCTAGCACTGCCAGATCTAAACAAGCCTTTTACCCTATATATTGATGAGAAAAAGGGGGTCACCAGGGGGTTCTCACCCACGCTCTAGGACCTTGGAAGCATCAGGTGGCTTATCTGTCAAAAAAAACTAGACCCTGTGGCCAGCGGATGGTCCTCTTGCCTGCGAGCGATAGCTGCAACAGCCACACTGGTAAAAGATACTGATAAGCTAACTCTGGGCCAGAAAGTGATGGTAGTGGCCCTCACACCCTCAAAAGCATCATCAGACAACCGCCAGACGGCTGGATGACAAGCATCATCAGACAACCGCCAGACGGCTGGATGACCAACGCTAGGATGACTCACTATCAGAGCTTGCTACTGACGGAGCGCGTGACTTTTGCTCCACCCTCCATCCTCAACCCCGCTACCTTACTACCTGAAGCCGATGAGACCCCAGTGCATCAGTGTGAAGAGATACCGTCTGAAGAAATGAGGACCTGGTCAGATTTGACCGATCAGCTGTGGCCCAGGGTGGAGACTTGATTCACCGTCGGAAGCAGCTTCGTGATAGAAGGTAAGTGAAGGGCTGGGGTGGTGGTGGTAGACGGAAAGACTGTCATTTGGGCCAGTAGCCTGCCGGAAGGAACTTTGGCACAAAAAACAGAACTTATTGCTCTGACTCAAGCCCTAAAACTGGCAGAAGAAAAATCTGTCAACATTTATACTGATAGCCGATACGCTTTCGCAACAGCCCATGTTCAAGGGGCAATTTACAGGCAGCGTGGGTTGCAGGCAAAGACATTAAAAATAAAGAAGAGATTCTTAATTTATTAGAACCTGTCCACTTGCCACGAAAGGTGGCAATCATGCACTGCCCAGGACACCAGAAGGGGATGGGCCCTATTGAAAAGGGAAATCAAATGACAGACCAGATGGCTAAAGAGGTGGCACAAGGACCAATGACTCTAATAGCTAAAGTGGTGCCCCAGCATTATGAGAGGGCCCTCAAAAAGAGAGTCCTTACAGAAGAAGAGGGGCTAGAATACCTAACTAGTATGTATCGCCTCACCCATCTAGGGCCCAGAAAAATGATAGAGGTAACCAACAAATCCCCTTATCACATTCCTAGGCTCCAAAAGACAGCAGAAGATCTGGTAAGAAACTGCAGGGTGTGTGCCCTCACTAATGCCGGATCCAGCAGGCATAGTGGGGGAAAGTGCTTACAGGGAGATTGACCTGGAACTTATTGGGAGGTAGATTTCACAGAAGTCAAACCAGCCCGATATGATAATACCTCCTAGTTTTCATAGACACTTTTTCAGGGTGGGTTGAGGCCTTTCCCACGAAGAAAGAAACAGCAAACATGGTGGCCAAGAAGATACTGGAAGATATCCTCCCTTGATTTGGGATACCTAAGGTAATTGGGTCAGACAACGGGCCTGCCTTCATGACCCAGGTAAGTCAGGGACTGGCCAGACAGCTGGGGGTAAATTGGAAACTACATTGTGCTTACCGACCCCAGAGCTCAGGACAGGTAGAGAGAATGAATAGAACCATAAAAGAGACCTTGACAAAATTGACCTTAGAGACTGGTAGGGGTGATTGGACAGCCCTTCTCTCCCTAGCCCTGTTCCGGGTAACGAACACACCTGGACCTTTGGGACTAACACCTTTTGAGATACTGTTTGGTGCACTGCTGCCTCTGAGACCCTAAAGAGTGTGACACGTTCTGATGACAATAACTTTCACCTTCTACCCACATTTTAGCCCGTTTAAAGGCCCTTGAGATGATCAGGAGACAGACTTGGGAACAACTGAAAGATACTTACACCGTCGGAGACCTTGCAGTTCCCCACCAGTTTGAAGTTGGAGACACTGCCCTGGTACGGAGACACCAAACAGGAAATCTGGAACCGCGGTGGAAAGGACCCTACTTGGTACTGTTGACAACCCCAACCGCCATCAAGGTGGAGGGGATCCCCACTTGGGTTCATGCTTCACATGCCAAAAGAGCCCCTCCCGAGACTAGTCCAGATGAGTGGACTTTGGGAAAGACTTAATAATCCTCTTAAGTTGCATTTATGTCGCAAACGCAATCCTGGGTCAGGACAGCAACCCCCATGCTCTGGTGTGACAGACCTGGGAGGTAATTAATGAAGAGGGAATCACTGTCTGGTCAGTTTCCACCATGCAACCCCCGTGGGCCTGGTGGCCAGGTCTCACACCTGATATCTGTAAGCTATAGCCGCTAGATCACTCACCTGGGATCTCCCGGACCTAACTAAGCCACCCTAGGAGAGACAGTGTGTCCCAAGCAGGATCGGGGGTGGGATAGAGTGCTCAGGACAGTTCTACTGGGCTAATTTCTGGTCTTCAGGATTTTATGTTTGCACTGGCCAGGGTCAAAGCTGGAAGCTTCAACACAAGTGTGGGGGGGCCTCTGATTTTATTGTGCTGAGTGGGGTTGTGAAACTACAGGTGAGGCGTACTGGAATCCAGACTCCTCTTGGGACCTGATAACGGTAAAAAGAAATAGCAGTTATGACAAGGGAAATGAGGGAGAGAAAGATAGTTCTAAATACCTAGAGAGTGGGGTGCACCCACACCTGCTATCACCCCAATGGACCTTGCAGAGACAAATACTGCAACCCCATAGTTATAAAATTTACAGACCAGGGAAAACGAGACCATCAGAGTTGGCTCAGAGGGAACAGTTGGGGACTTAGAATTGATGCTGCAGGAAAAGACCCTGGAGTACTTTTAAAAATTGTTGACCCTAAAAAATCCCTTTCCCATATCTATAGGACCTAACAAAGTTCTATAGGACCTTCCCAATCAAGGGCCCCTAACAGACCTCGGACTCTGATGCCGGTCCTGACGGTGCCAGTGACTGCAGATCCTGACCACTCCATCCGATCCTTCCATAGGACAAAGGTTATTTATTTAGTTGTTGGAGCTTTCCACGGTTTAAATGATAAGAGTCCAAACTCCACTACATCCTGCTGGTTGTGTCTGACAACAAAACCCCCATACTATGAGGGAATCGCCATAAATGGTGCTTTTAATAACACTACTTCCCATCACTCCTGCACCTGGGGAACTGAAAGAAAACTAACTCTGACCAAGGTATCAGGGACAGGTTCAGGGCTCTGTCTAGGTACCCCATCTGCCTTTCACAGACATCTATGTAATCAGACGGTCACCGTCCTAAAACATCTATCACCTAATATTTGGTACCCGGACCCAACTAATGGTGGGCCTGTGGTACAGGACTCACTCCTTGTGTGTCTACAAGTGTATTTGAACCAACTACAGACTTTTGTGTGCTTGTACAGCTGGTACCCAGAATCTACTATCATGCTGCAGAAATTTTGAAGATGAATTTGATATTAGGCCAAAAAATTACAAGAGAGAACCAGTTTCCCTCACTTTAGCCATCTTACTAGGTACAGGCATCACCGCTGGTATAGGAACTGGAGCTGCCACATTGGCCACCAGCCAACAAGGCCTTAATGCTCTCAGTACTGCTATTGATAAAGACCTAAAAATATTAGAAAAATCTATTTCCAACTTAGAAAAATCTTTGACATCTTTACCAGAAGTAGTGCTCCAAAACAGGTGAGGGCTCAATTTCTTATTTTTAAAGGATGGCAGACTGTGTGCTACCCTTAAAGAAGAGTGTTGCTTTTATGCTGATCATAATGCAGTAGTCAGAGACTCGATGCAGAGGCTTAGGGAAAGACTAGATAAAAGACAAAAAGATCAAGATGCCCAACAGGGCTGGTTTGAGTCCTGGTTCTCGCCATCTCCTTGGATGACCACCCTGTTCTCTGCCCTGGCTGGACCAGTAATGATAATTTGTTTAATTCTGATTTTCGGTCCATGTGTGATAGACAGACTTATGGCCCTCATCAAAAATAGAGTTGATGCTGTTCAATTAATGGTGTTGAGACTACAATACCAACCACTCGAGGATCCTGATGAGGTGAGAGACTACTCCAGAGTCTAAACCAGATATGGGGTTCATCTAATTTTAAGATTAAAATTATTCAGAAGAAGAAGAGGGGAAATAAAAGAAAATTTTTAGGGGTCCCCAAACTAATAAAGTAGCAGGGACCTGTAGATTCTTTCTCCCAAACCTAAGTAGCTGAAACTGCTGCCTGCAGGGTTTACAAGCCGGAGGCCTAGATGATTAGTTACTAAAAAATGTAGAGTTACAGGACAGAGGACAAAGGCCTGTTAAGTCATCCCAGGAACTGGCTGGCCATAAAGATAAAAAAAGGTATACAAGGACAACTTTAGAGAATAGAGATGTGTCTCGGGGTAAGTCTAAATGAGTAATGGGCCATCTGGTGTTCCTCCAAACCCTTCTCACCCCCTTGAGGTCTTCTCAGTGTTCCAGAAAACTGCAATTTAAGTTTAACTAGATACTATGCTAACCTAGATAAGCTTCTGCCTGCAGGAACTGCCTTCCGCCCCCATCGACCAGTACAGCCTGCTGATGTTCAAAAAAAAAAAAAAAAAAAAAAAATTAAAGCAGCCAATTGTGTGTACCCGTGCAGAAAGTTTCCCCTTCTCCCCACCCCGTGCCTATAAAGACCCTAAAACCTGGAGCCTTGGTGTCGACCTGTCTCTTGCATGAGACACGTGTGTTGGCCCAGGGCGCTCTGCCATTAAACCACCTCATGTGCTTGCATCAAGTCGGTCTCTCGTGTGTCCTTGGGTGCATGCCGTCCTGAGACTCGAGTGGGGTTCCCTGGGGTCCCCATCTGGGGGGTCTTTAAGCCTTTCAGTGCATGTCAAGAGGCTGCCCAGGCAAGAGGCTTCTGCTGGCACAGGGAGGTGACTGGGACCTGAAAGGTATACATACATAAAAGGCAGGAGCTGAAGCACAGCAGGAGACAAGTCCCAGCAAGCCCCATGCTGCAGAGCTGGAAGAAAAAGTGGAGGTTGAAGGAGGTTTTCATCAGGTTGCCCAGTCATCTCCCTGCTACCAAGACCCAATACCTACCTCCTCTTCTTCCTCTAAGACAGCCCGTGAAGTTGCATGGGGAGGTGTGTGTGTGTGTGTGGGGTCATCACACCTCTCAAGTCTCCCTCTCCAGAGTGTGCTCGGATGCTTCACTCTGTACATTCTCTTCAGTTCTCAGCTCCATCCTAGCTGTTCCAACCTCCAAATCCATCGACACATGACAAAAGCCTGCCCACATTGACTACCTTCTCAGCCTGCACCACCACCCCCTCCCTCGACACCCAGGGCTGCTTTCAGTTTTCCCTTCCTCTTGATGGCAGCAAATGCCTTTCCCAGCACCAGCATTTCGTGTCTTACTACCATCCTGTGCATCCTAAATCCCCAGTACCCACCAAAGACATGAGAGAGACAGGGCCTCTGAGAGTGAGTGGGCAAGCTGGATGAATGTCTCTCGGCTGCTGGAGGTGGGGGGACTCCAGTGGAGGCAGGACATTTCCCCACTAACATTGGAAAAAAGACCACTCAGCATCAAACTGTAGGTCTGACTAGTGCGGGCCAGCAGTTAGTCAGAGGAGGAAGCCGGGAAAACCCTGGGCTAACAGTGGATGTAAGTCACTGAACCTGACAATAGTCAAGCTTAGAAGTGGCAGAAAAACAGACAAAAAGCATACTAGGTTTTAGACAGCATAGAGGGTCTAACACATGCACAGGGCTGTGGGGGGGGGGGGTATGCTGAGTGAGTGTGGCCAGACTGGAACTTCTACAGGAAGGAAGAATCCCAGCAAACCCTGTCCCCTACCCCCAGGCAACTTAACCTGTGCTGCCCCCCATCCAGAGATAAGCAGCAGCTTAACCAAAGCTGCAGCCATCCAGAGGTAAGCAAACCCTTGTAACGGGACCACAAGTCACTGTTTTCAATAGCAGAATCTGTCTTATTTTTCTCACTGTCCTCAAATATACCCAGGGCTTTCTAGAACTTTTTCTTCTCCAGTTGTACTTTTCTGGATAATGAACTCGATGCGCTGCTCCACGCTACTGCCCTTTAATCCTGGAGAGGGGCGAGGGAGAGACCCCCTCACCCTCTCACACCCTTCCTCAGCAGGTGGAGTTGAGGTGCAGCTTTTAGTTAAGGTAAATGGCCACTTCCTCGAAGTAGCACAGAAAGTGCATTGACTGCGTTCTTTCTCCAAAGAAATCAGGGTGGGTCGGTCCTTGGGCAGCACTTTGGGTGTTAACTCCAACAGGTACTGAAGACCCCCATACTCGGGAGACCCTTCCTCAAGTCTCAGGAAATCATGACCACCCAAAGATCACAAGAAGCCATACCTGGATGCAATCAGCAGAGGCTTTATTAGGGAAGTTGGCCGGCCAAGGTCAAACCAGGAGCTCTCTCAAGAGCAGAGTTTGACCTCGAGTGGTGGGCTAAGAGGTCTTTTAAGGAGGAAAACCGCAAACCAGGGGAGTGAGGAGGGGGTGAGGGGTTGCCAAGGATACATAAGAATAGTGAAACATTCCAGAGAAACCCACCCTGAATGGTTAATAGCCATGGAAATTACTCAGTACAATCATTCTTCTCAAGAATGTGGTTTTGTGTCCCACCCTGTCATTTACCAACTATTTCAGATTAACTATCTTCACTTCTTCCGGCTATAGTCCCACCTAGGTGGCTTGCATCTTTATCTGTGGTCAGGAATGTGTCTTCCTGCCTTGGGCCTCTCCCACCCATAGGTGGGCCTACTGCCTGAGGCTTGAGGAATGTAATCCATCCAGCAAGTGTCCTGGGATAGTGAAGGCCTGAAATCTTATTTTCAGTTCCGAGTTCTGGGACCTGCATTTTTCTGCTCAGGTCTAAGGGCAAAGAAAAAGTCTACATATATCTTATAAAATGGTCTTCATAATTTTTCACTCTACAGTACCAGGGATTGATTAACTATAATAAATCTGGCAGGAGAGGAAAGACCCCCAAACACACTCTTCTCGGGTTCCTGCTGTTAGGCAAGGGGAACCATGATGAAACGAGGCCGCTAATGACAGGAAATATCAAAAGACACTGTTTAAAGAACAAAATCCCCATCAGAGGCCTCAGAGAGTATTTAAAAGTGGGTGTACTGGCTAGTTTTATGTGTCAACTTGACACAAGCTAGAGTCATCAGAGAGGAAGGAGCCTCAGTTGAGGAAATGCCTCCATGAGACCCAGCTGTGAGGCATTTTCTTAATTCCTGATCCATGAAGGAGAGCCCAACCCATTATGGGTGGTGCCACCCCTGGGCTGGTGGTCCTGGGTTCTATGAGAAAGCAGGCTGAGCAAGCTACCAGGAGGAGCAAACCAGTCAGCAGCACCCTCCAGGACCTCTGCATCAGCTCCTGCCTCCAGGTTCCTGACCTGCTTGAGTTCCAGTCCTGACTTCCTTTGGTGATGAACAGCAATGTAGAAGTGGGAGCTGAATTAACCCTTTCCTCCCCAGCTTGCTTGTTGGCCATATTGTTTCATCACAGCAACAGAAAATTAAGACAGTGAGGGGAGCATAAAATATCTCACAGATCACAAAGCCCAGGCCCATGATGGGGCTTAAGGGTCCCAGGACTGGACTGGGTAGGTCTAGGCACATTCCGAGCGTATGTATTAACCAAATGGCCAACGTCTGACAGTCTGGTAGAGCTGAGGGAGAAGGTCATGCTGTCTTAACGCCCAAGTGGCACCTCCACTTCAGCTCTAAGGAGCAGAGGAAACCTAGACCAGGCAAGCTGCACTTGCCCTCTGTGTCAGATTGACCTGGCTTGGTCACAGCTAAGCAATTGGGAACAGATGGTTCTAGAACCACCCCAAACTATTGACTGTTGTCAAACCTTTAAATGTCTGTTTTTCTGATCCTTCTTGTTAGACCACAGGAAGGTTTGATTAATACTCCTGGCAGGGTTATTGAGAACCAAGGTGCTACTGATACTGAGTACCTTGGGGATTATTGGAAAAAGACATCCTCCACTGGGGTGTATCCCAGGGAATAGGATGTGCCCTGTTCCAGAGCTGCCCGCCATGTGCAGGGCTGAAGCTAGGCGCCAGTACTAGGCCTGAAAGAGTCCGGGCTCAGGAAGGCCTTTAGTAGTTTCCATGTGGTTGGTCACTGGTGTGTGAAGGCAGCAGCCAAGAGAAAGCGAGGGACAGGAAGCTTTGCTGACCTCTGGTGTTCGCCCTGGCTGGCTGGCTAGAGCACGGGACAATATTTGTTGGAGGTAACATCAGAAGCAACTGAAGCATTGCTTTAAAAATCAGCTTTTAATGGAAGTAAACAAAGGAACAGAGAGAGTGCTGGGGTCCCACGCGTCCCGGCCAGAGCGTTCCAGACATACTGCTGGCATCCAGACCTGCAAACACAACCCCGCCAGTCCTACTTCAGGGCCCTGAGGTGCTCGCCAGGAATCTCCCACCTGTTCCAAGGGTGGTCACTCTCCTGAACTCATCCCCCCCACACCCAACACACACCACCAGCACTTGACATAATGGTTGCCAACACTCTGTCTTGTAGCCCTTTTACGTCTCACTTCTTTTGCTCAATGGTTATACAACACTTGAACTGTCCACCTTGGGCTTCTACTCTACAAACATTCCTCAAATCATTCATCCACTGTGTTGTTAATTGGCTTTCAGGATTATCTGTGTACCCCACCCCCACCCCCACCCTCAGCCCTTGGTATTACAAAACTTCATTGTTGAATGCGCGCAGAGCTCTAACACGGAGTCTTCACTTCCTTCCTGAACTACTTATGCCCCCTCCCTCCCTCACACTTATGCCCCCCCCCCTTGGGATGTTATTTGTCACAGTTTCTCTGCCCAGAAGCAACACCTCCAACATCCAAGCTGACTCTCAGGAAGGCTGCTACTATCAGGGAACATTGGCGGCCCCCACCTCCCTGCCAGCGCTGGCTTATGAGGGCTGCCTTTCCTTGGCTGGGATGGGGACGGACACCTCAGCCCTTGACTCGCCTTCTCTAGATTTCCTGCAGTCGCAAGCGAAGACTCAGATAAAAATGCCCGCTGTGCCCGCTGTGCCCGCTGTGCCCAGTCCTCTGAGGAAAGGTGAGGCCTAAAGTTTGATGGCTTAGGTCTGCCTCTCTCCTCCCCACATCCCACAGATGGGTCTCCACTGCTCCCCCATCCAGAAGTCTTCAGGCCCTCCCTCTCTAAAGCACTGCCCCCCAGGGCTGACTGACCCCTTCACTACAGCAGCAGCTCAGCCTTTTGGGGTGGCAGCATCTGCTCAGGCTCCCCCCCCCAAGTTTGGGAAACCATTTTTCTGAACCCCATTCTGTCCCCTCCCCTCCTACTTTCTTCATCCCCTTTGTTGACTCTCCAGAGCCCAGAGCTGGTTAATCCCAGATGGGAGGAGAAAGACCCCCCACCCAGATCATTGTCACCAAATTAATTAAAGCAATTAAAACAAGCTTTTGTTTGGTTGTTGTTCATGTACCGTGCACTGCCTTCTTCTAAGGCTGGGTTAGAGGTCAGCACTGGAGGGGTTTCTCAGTTTTGTAGGTAAGGAAGGCTTCAAGGAAGAGCAGGAAGTGAGCTGGGCAAGAGCCAGAGCCTTTGCAGAGTCCTTGCCCCACCCCTTGTTTCTCCTCCTGTATTTGTGTGCAATGTTTGTGGCTTCAGGCCACAATACAGACGGCCATTGTGCCTGTTCCAGTGTAGGGAACATTTGTGATTGGTGTCAGGGGCAAGATGAAGTCAGCTTGCCTTTACCTCCTGTGATCTGGAGCCAGCCTGTCCTCTCTGCCCCCAACAGACCCACTCAGGCAGGAATAGGGTAAAGAAAGGTCACTCAGGACTAGGTTTTGAGGAAGAAATCTGAGACAGAAAGATGTGGGAGAGATGGGTCACCAAAAGGACACTCGAAAGCAGTGCTGACTGTAGAGGTCACTTAGTGGAGGGAGGACTGTCACCAGATGGTGGCCTGAGGAACCGTGGTGGAGCTGTCTTATTTCACACCGTTTACTTAAATGAGGAATTGGCAGACCAGAGATACTCAGTGTGTTCCCCACCCCGAGCCCTCCCATCACAATGGGAGGGGTACAGAAGGGACAGCCTAGGGAGTGGTGAAGTCTGGCACCCAGTGTGGCCTATAATAGGGATAGAGGGGCCTGTGTGTAAACCCTAAGCACATGGAGCCAAGAAAGTAAGAGGTCACCAAAGGAATCATGTCTTCTGACATTGCCACCATGAATGGTCTTGCTCTCCTATCTCAAGCAAGCAAGGCGCAGGGCTAGGTGGGTGTGTCTTTATAAAGAAGAGTTGACTGAACTGGCCCAAAAGGCAGGCACATCTGCCTGCTCCTGGGGGTTGGAACCTGAGCTCCAGGGGCTGGGGTATTTCCCTGGGTCCTAGGACTCTCTGAAGAAAGCTGGAGGCTCTCTCTGTGGGAAGAACAACATCTGGGCTTGGGTGCCAGGTGCGAGCTGGTGAGAGTGACAAAGGGCCCTGTCAGGGATGATGGCGCTTCATCCAGGTGGCTCAGCCCTGCACGTGCTTTGTCACAGCCTCCACGCTGCCGCTCTCAGTACAAGGCCCAGGGGCCGAAGCACTTGCATTTCAGACCACTGTGGACAACGCAATGCTCTGTGAGGAGCTGCTCCTCATGTGGATCTGATCGATGGGTGGGCTAAACAGAAAGCCAGAGCACTGAAGAGCTAAGGCTTGGGAACACCCAAGCCTGATGTGTGGGGAGGTCTCAGGTAGGAAGTGGCTGGCCCTGGGGCCTCAGAACACTTCCAGGAACACAGAAGAGAGGAAACTGGTGGGGTTCTAACTCCCCTTCTTCAGGGAGCCACCATGGAGTGTTAAAGAAAGGCAAGTGTTCCGCCCACTGACCTGGAAGCAGATCCTGTCAGGACTTCGTTTCCACTGCTCCCCTTGTCAGCACATTCCAACTTCCTGACCCTGGCTGCTGCTCAGAGAGTGAGGAGCAAGACGGAGCCCTGTCCCAAGCAAGACTGCTTCCCTTGCTTTCTTCAGCTGGCTTTGTGGTTTGTTTTCTTCTGGAAGAGGCGTCAGGGGCTGAAGAGAGGGCCACCCTTGGCCACCGGCTGGTGAGCTGCTGAGGTCACTGGCCAGTCCCCCCTGAGCCTCCCAAAGACTCTTGAGGGCAAAAGGAGGAAAAAGACATTTTAGGGATTCGAGCTCACACCACTCTGCAGATACCCCCAGCCGCCATTCCAGAAAGACCATTCCAGATTCAGAGATCCCCCCTCTACCCCCAGCCCATGGGAGCAGAACATTCCCAGGTTCAAGGAGGCAGACCTTTCAAAAGGCTGCCGCGCGGAGCAGCATCTGAAAATCAAAAGAGTATAATTTGGTTGTTGCTGTCATGGCAATGAGCCGGTCATGAGTATAGCAAGGCTTTCTTGGAGTGGGGACAGAGCTTAATGTCACCACTGTTACAAGTAGGACCCATGTGGAAGAGAGACAGGGCTCCTCGTGCTCCTAGAGGGCTGTAGGGTTACCTGAGGTCATTGAGTTGTCACTATGGTCCTTACTGTACCAGGCCCCTGGTGCCACCACTGTTCCCAGAGCCCCCCACCTCCAAGGCTTCCAGGAAGCCACCAGAAGGACCTTGACTGGTTAACAGAATCCTTGAGACATCATGAAACCAGATAAAAAAGCAGGGCCTCTCTTCTTTGGGGTCCTGTTTCTCCTGTGTGTATTCATCTGTCTTTCAGCCCAGCCTCTAGGCCTCTTCCCAGGAATGCCCTCTGGTCTTCTCTGTCTCCTCTTGGCCTGCCCCTCTGCCCTTCCTTTGCCCAGTCAGCCTTCCTACTGTCTCTCTCTGGATGTTCTTGCTTCTCTCCACTTTCATACAACAAGTGAGGACGGAACCCCAGAGCTGTTCATGCTGTTCTGGGACTAGGAACTGCAGGGTGTCTGAGGGTGGCACACATGCCCTTCTAACCCTCCTTGAGCTGTGTAACAGGCTGTCTGTGTCCTTCTGTGAGAACCAAAGTGTTTGGAAGGCAGACTGGGTTGCAAGAAGGAAGCTGCCCTGCTCTTCCTATCACCTCACATCGCTCTTCCTATCACCTCACATCTCGTTCAAAACCTGGCTCACCTTCGTATTGGTCCTTCCACACAGCTCCCAGAGATAGACGCTATCCTTTGTCCTGTCCATCCCAGACTCCCTAGACCTCAGGCAAGGCCCTGAGGCCAAAAAACACTCAACCGCTTCACTGCCCAGCCATTCTAGGTTCCTCCCCCCTCAGACCCATCCCCCCCTTGCTCTAGAACCCTCTTCCCACCCCATCTATCAGCATGCCGGTGAACTCCCACAGGCACCACTGTGCAAAGACGTAGATGCCTGGCACATCGTAGGTGCTCAATAAATATTTGTGGAATGAATGTCTGGAGAGCTTGAGCCTTAGACTCAATTGGTTTAGCTAATCTCTATCCTACCAGCATCCTACCCAGCCTTGCCATGGCTGAACCCTCTATGGGTCCCTGCTGGTGACCGTCATGGTCAGCTGACTGGTGGCTTCTCCTGTCTCTTCTCACCAGTCACAGGAAGCCATTAACTTCCTTTCTTAGTCCTTTCTCTTTCAGTTGACCACAGCCACTTGGTCACAGATAAATGTCAAGGCCACCCTGAGAATGCTTTCCACCTCACGCTGGCCGGTGCCTACACCCCTGTCCCAGGATGCCTTGCTCCTCATCCTTTTTTTTACAGATAAGTTCTTCTGCCCTCAGCTTGAGGGTGTCATGGCCCTCCAGTCAGGCAGCCCTTTGCTCTGTATACTTCCATGTTACCTGTCTTCAAGCCTCCCCCTGGCCCTTCACACACACACACACACACACACACACACTGTTCAGCCTGCCTTCCACTAGGTCCAAACCTCTCCTCCCAGCCTCTTCCTTCAGCGTCTCTTTCAGAGACATCTTCTTCCAGAAAACTACTGCACAGACTTTGCAGCCTGGGGGAGGCCTGCTCGCCAGTCCTGACCACTCCACCTGCAGAGTCGGGCATCTGAGTCTGAGCCCCAGGGGCTCACTGCTTCTCTGTGGCTGGTTCTCCATCCAACAACTTTTCCTTTTTATCACCAAGGCAGCACCTGCTTATTCCTTTCAGGGAGTCCCAGAGTGTGAGTCCCTCCCGTTACCCGTGTCACCAAGACAGTGTGTGTGCATGTGTGTGTGTGTGTTCTTTCTCCTATGCACAAGAACTGGGGTGGCAAGATGTGCTCTCCCGCATGTGCACGTGCTGCTCTGTTGCCTGTTTTAATCTACTTGTTGCAAACCTCATAGGTTGGTGCCCGCTGTATCACTCTAAGACTGCATCACACTTACCGTGCAGATGCACTCCATGCCCAGCCAGTCCCTATGCCTTAAGCTCCTTTTCGCAAGGCTGCCATGATGCCCTTGTCCGCGGAGCCACAGTTAGAGCAGCTGAAGAAAAGTCACTGGCCTCGCATGACTCCTCAGATCAAAAATTTTGATCTTGTTACATATCCCACCAAAACAAACCAAACAAAACAATCCAAGAACTGCTCTGGGTCCTGGGCAACCCCAACACTGTAGGTGTGTCAGTGGGCCTCTGTGTGTGTGTGGGGTGGGGACGCTGATAATGGGTCCTTCATGGTTGTCTTCAAACTCTGCTTCCCCACCACTGACGCACAGGGATGTCTCATCTTGTTCTCAAGTGTCCGACCCTCCGCCCCCCACCCACCCCCGAAACCTCCTCCTGCCCTACTTTGAAGGTTGTTTCCTAAACCTGGCCTGCTCTGAACACAGTTTCCCCAAGAGCTCAAGGGCCCCGAGTCTCTGCCACCTCTCTGCAGCTCGGCCTTGCTCAGGATGAGCAGAGGGAAGGCAGCTACGCAACTTAAGGCAAAGCATCCAGTGAAGGAGGCTCGCACAGGCCGAGGCTGCAGAGGACACGGGCTCTTTCGTTCATGCATTCTACAAATATTTATTGAGTACCTAGTAAGTGCCACCAAGGCCATTGAGCCTAACCAGGTCAAGTCAGCCTTGGGAGAGGCTAATCCGACGGTCCCCTCCAGGTCCATGCCTGGCTTCAGGCTGTGCTGATCTTCACAACACCGTGCCAACACTGTGCCAACACCATGCCTTCATGCACAGAGTGAATATTAACACTAGAGATAGACAATCTTGAAGACAGGGTCATCACAGTCCCTCCCCTAGGTTAAGTCTCCTGGCTCCTGCTTGACCACCCTTGAACAACCTGCAAGGGTCATCCCCGCCACTAAGGGAGGTGTTATATCAACACTAAGGATATCCCCTTTTGTGGACTTTCCTCAACTACTATACATGAAGCTCAAAGATGGATTGAACCTTTTCAAAATGCTGACTGTGGGACTGCAGTTCTAGCCACAGGAAAACCAGCACTATGGGTACCCGCGAGGCTCAACTCAGCTATCAACACAAAAATCTTGTTCTGGACTCTTTGTGGTTATGGACTAGGTGGTTTGAAGACCACAACAGAATCTCCTGCACCAGATCAATGGAGAATTTAACGCAGAGTGCTCGTCTGTAAAACCAGGGAATCAACAGTCTTCAAGGGACCTGGGCCAAGAGTGATGGAAGGAGACTCCTTCACGCAGCTCAGTGGCTTCCCTTTCCCCTCTGCAGTTTAAAAGTCAGAGTGCAGTTGGTGCTTTTGAATGCAGAGGCTGACAGCAACGTTGGACCAACTGGAAAAACTTTCATTAATGAGTCATCTCAAGTCTGTAGCCATGTATGCTGAAATGGCCTCTAACAAAGTCATGAGCTGTCTCAGAAAGCGATGCTGCCAGGATCAGGTGCAGGGGCCGCCGCCTCCCAGCTCCTGCCTGGAGTCAAGAGCAGCATGGATCTCAAAACACTCAGGCTGCAGAGCTGCTCAGCGACTGCCTCTGACAACCTTCCCAGCCTTCACAAAGTTGCAAACACAAGAAAGTAAAGATTGAGGGGACTTTAAGGATTATAGGTCAAACAAGGAACACGGAGGATGTGCCTTGGGCAACCACAGCTAAAGAAGAAAGGTCTGTCAGGGCCAGATGCTGTTAGACTCAAGGAAGTATTTGGCACCACTGCTCCAGGACTTTCAAGCCGTTTGGATGAACCATCCCTGGAGGCAAATCTTAAAGCTCAGGATGAGTTTATTTTAAAAAAAAGAAAAGAAAAAGAAAAAAGAAAAGAAAAAAAGAAAAAAGCAGTGCTTCCTGCATGTCCCCTGACCCCAGCTGCCTGGCCGGGAGGGTCAGAGAACATGTTCCCTAGGGGATGTGATTAAAACAGAGTGGAACAGAGGTCTGAATGATAGCCAGGTTGTGATGAAGCAGGTGGGGACAGCACAGACATCTGGAGCCTGGAGAGAGTGAGGGACATGCAAAACTGAGAATAAAGGTTAGGCCTGAGGGTGGCTGAGCAGCCAGTGTGGGTGTGTGTTTTATGCAATTCCTGCTCTTGACATTTGCTTGCCTAGCCGTGGGGGGAAATTAAAACAAAAGACACTTGTTTCGCTGCCTGCTCTCCCCCTCCAAAATCTCTGAGCTCCCAGGTACCTTGGGCTTATCCTACACTGTCAGGGAGAAATGGGACACAGTATCTCCTGCTGTTTCCCTCTGTCACCTCACTCAGCTAAGTCCCTACAGGCCCTTTGCAGGTCTGGGGTCTCATGTGGTGAGACCTTACAAATCTTCCTGCAAGTCATTGGTGAGAGAAAGTTTCTGGGTGCAGCAAAGGTGAGTACCCAGAAAGATGCAGCGAAGCCTGGAAGCCTTGCCTCTGCTTTGCCAAAGCTGTCCCTTGTCTCCTGAGAATCAAGAGTCCTGCCTCCAGGATCTGCGCCAGGCGGCACTTGGCCACTTCTGCTTCTGGAGTCTAGACGCATCTCAGCAGTGCCCAAGACATGTTGATTTCATCAAAGAGGTGTTGTCAAAGATGCTCAGGAAATATATGTTACCATCAAAATGAGCCTTGGCTTCTGGACCTTTTATCTGTGTAACTTAAGTTTCTCTAGTGAGTGGTAGGTGTGTCTGTTGGCTGCCCCATCTGGCTGCCCCAAGAGCTTCCATGGGCATAACCAATATGCTGAGACAGGTGACACCAGCTTTGGAGCCCCACATGACAGACATCCTTGGCTTCCAGCTGAGAGCTACCTCACTGAGCCCAGAGAAGCCACCTTAAGAACTCTCTCTTAACCCTAGGAAGGTGGCTGAGGAGATGCAGCATCGAAGTCCCACTAGGGTTGAGAATAGTCATTTGCTGGCACCCAGCTGCCCCATTTAGACCCCTCCAGCCGGAACCTTTCTATTGACCCCCATGGAAGGTTCTAGGGCCCTGAGCACTTCCCCTAGCATCCCAACTCCTTGTTTGCAGTCCCAAGGACCTGTAGTATGAAGATTTGAGAATTCCCCTAAGAGTAGAGCCTCTGGCTTCCCCCTCAGGCCATGGCAGCCCTAGCCCTACAGGCCAAGCTTCCTGTGGCTGGCACTTGTGCCCCTCCTCCCCCATCCACCCACACTGATTACCAACCACTAAGCCCCGGACCCTAACTCACTGAGCCAGGGCCAGGTCCCTGCCATCAATCTTGGAAAAAAGAGAGGGGTCCCCCTAGAAGGAAGGAAGTTGCTGTCTGGCATGCATTCCCTCGTTGGGAACTGTTGACTCCAAATGTGTGAGGAGCCCAGCAGCTTTGCCCTCTCAGCTGAGGCGGGGTAGGGCTCCAGGTGGTCCTGCTCCATTTCAAGCCCTCTGTTCAGAGGCAAAAAGATGGCTTGCTGCAGCAGCAGTGAGATCCTCAGAGGAAATGTGAGAATAAATTGTAAAAATGAAATTTTAGGTCTCAACATGAAAGATTCTTAGGTTCAGAGTTTCAATTTACACTCAAGTGTTAGCTGCCCCTGGGGTGCATCCCAGGGACTTGAACTAACATTTCAAAAAAACAAAGGACCCAAGATAGAGGCAATAAAACACCTGGGTGAACAGTCACAAGAATTCTGGAGCAAGATACAGATGTAAATTGGGAGTGAGATATAGATGTAAATAAGGACGGAGACTGGGAAGGAAACCAAGCTTGAGAACAGATGTTAAAATCAGCCTTTGTAGTTATTAAGAGGTAAAACTGCCTTTATGAGCCTTGTAAATATTGGTATATAAACGACCCCAACTCTGATTCAGGACTCTCTTTTGTCTGCACACAAGGGAGTCCTGGTGCACCAGTATCAATAAACCTCATGTTATTACAACGAGTCCTGCCTGTGGGTTCTCTGGGGGAGCGTGTCCCTTGGTTTTGAATATCCAACAGAAAACCCTAGGGAGATCAAAACTTTGAAGATTTAATGCCTATAGTTAATTCATGGAAGGGATGATGTGAGCGAGTGCATCTGGCTGGAGCCAGCTCCTACCTAAGTATACCTGATGCCTTGCCCCTCCCCTCTGCCCTCCCCCCACCCCACATCCAGCCAGGAAATTTTGTCTCAGCTTGGGATTTTTCTGGCTGAGGTCCCCAGCTAATGTGCCAGCTGACTCTGCAACACAAACAACTCTCTTTACACCTAAAAATATAGTTTCTAAGCCAGCCCTTCCCCCAGGCCCGAGCAGGCCTGCGAGTCTTTTACCACAATTGACCAAATAACAGTAGGACCTAGGAGGAGGCATTGTATAGCCAGCCTTGGCACCCTGCAGTCTGCTACGGAGCTAAGAAGAATGGATCGCCTGCTGAGCTAGCCTTGACACCTTGACAAGGGCTATCTCCTCAGGCAGCCTTGGGCTGAACTCTGGGGGTGGGGTTTCCCCTTTATATGTGAAAGCAAAATATTAAACTTCGGGCCTTGATCAGAATACGCCCTCCATTCCCTTTTATTCCCAGCCTTCCTCTCAGGTGAACCCGATTCCATAGCTGCTGGCGGCTACAAGGGCAGATGGAAAGGGCTGGGCCTGCCTGGGGACCTTCTCTATTCCTCTTCCAGTTAGCTCACAGGGTTAAGTAACTGTCCCCTGACATCTTCTCCTGGCCCAGTTAGTCAGACTGAGATGCAAGGTATTGATTTAGAGGAGGTACAGCCCAGCCCAGGGGAGCAGGCCGTGGCAGACCCTCCTTGGGCGGTAAAGTCACTCTCTCTGTCCAGGAACGTACAAAAGTCTCCGTGGTGGGAGCCCTATTCCCTCCAAAGCTGAAAGCAAGGACGATCTGCAAAAGAAGCCACACGCCAAAGGGAATTACTGAAGAGGCAAGTGGCCTTTACCTGTGCAGCTCCCTCACAGTTCTCTCCATGCGGCTTGTCCTAAGCTGATTCTATGAGTTGATAAGCAAGAGGGCTTCGGCCCAGCGATCCTTGAACTCTGCCTGTTGCCAGGAAATAAGTTGTGTAGTAAATAATCAGAGGCTTGAGAGAGGAGACAGCCGCTGAGAAGACGCAGACCCACTGTGCCCTAGGCCTGGGTGCAGAGAGAGCCGTTGCTGCCCTTGTTCTGTCCCATGTCACAGCCTGTACCCTTTACCCTACTCTTGTCCCCAGAAGGCAGTCTAGAAGCCAAGGAGCCCGCCATCCCGGGCCCTTGCAGAGGACACACACACCTGACACACTTTGAAAAGGAGGTGTCAGAAGCTGGGCTAAGACCACCTCTTAAGAGATGCCCATCTTTCTTCCCACCAAACACACTTCCCCCTTCATTTCTGGGGGTTTCCAAGCCTGTACTGTAGGCATTTCCCTGAAAGTTTGCCACAGTCTGCAATTTAGCTCCACCCGGTCCCACCAAGGTGCCTTCTGCTGCTGTTATTCCAATGGATCTGGAAAAGTCTCATTGGAATTAGACTTCCTGTCCAGACAGGGTATCCCTGTTCACAGTGAGACTGTCACCTCTGCTTAGGTGGAGCTATTGAAATAGTCCTGGACACAAAAAGACTTCCTGACACCCTAAATGAAAAATAGGCTCCCCCATGCCCCCCCCATTCTCCCCCTTTGCTTTTCTGAAACTGGGCTGGAGAGAAGCAGTTTGGGAACTATACCCAGCAATGTCCCGAGTCTTTAGCACATGGTGTGCTGAGTGCCAGGCAGCTTAGGACAAGCAGCATGGAGAGAACTGTGAGGGAACTGCACAGGCAAAGGCCTTACTTTCCACAAGTGCCCATAAGGCAAGCTCTGGCTCCAAGGCCCTCTTTTTCCTGGTCCCCCAGATAGCCCCACCCACCCCACCCCCTAACCCCCAACCACCTGGCCTCTGGAGTCGTCCAAGGACAAGCTTAGGGTGTTTCCAAGTTCATAGGGATACCTACTGCTACCATAGCTAATTTCATAGCCCTCGCAGTGTGTTTCAGCACAAATGACTCAGGCCAGAAAAGACCAGGGGTCCAAACCAAGCTGCTCCAGCAGGTGGCTTGTCCTCTGCCAGCTCTCCAACCTCAATTCCACCATGGCCATGCCCCGCCCCCCCCACCCCTCTTTCCCGCTGGTGGCTGAGTGAGTCTCTGAGGTGCTCAGTTAAGACCCTCTCCTTGGGGTCCCATCTTTTATCCAACCAGGGTTTGCTCTTGCCTAGACCACTGGTGATATCATTTGCCCTTCAGCCTCCTGGTTTTGTGTCTAAACCTGAGGCAGGCCTGCCACTGGACTCACTAGCTGGTGAGCCTGCATGGGATTAAGGTCAACCTAGCAGGAACAAGGTGGCCTGAGTTCATAAAAGCTCCCACAAACAGAGTCCTACATCTCAAGGAAGGGGCTCTCTCAAGGTCTGTTTTACCCAACATACAAGGTAAGGAACCATTAAGCTATTTTCCGTGTCCTCCCAACCAGTGTGGTCTGGGTACCTACTTCTAGCAACAGTTCTGACAGAGACTGTGATAGCCACCCCAGGTACCAGTGTCTCCTGAAGCTTTGGCCAGTCATCATCTGTCAGGCTCCTTAACACAAATGTTGACAGTGCCCGCTGTCTAGAATTCTCAGAAACTACCCACTCCTATCTCTTGTCTGATACTCTGTTGAGAGGGCTCTTTTGTTCCTTTAGGGCAGACAAAGCCAGGAGGTATTGTTCAAGTGCATCTGGCACTACTGTGTACTTGGTCCAGGGGAAACCTCCCATCTGGACTCACTAGCTGGTGACAAAGAGGCTGTGCATGTGTGGAATGAGGTCAACCTAGCAGGAATGGCCTCTTCAGGGAAGTCGAGTCTGCCACAAAGGGTCTGAGCAGATTTCCTTGTATATACAACCCTCGAGCCTCGCAACCTCACATGAGGGACAGTGGTGGCTCTTATGGTTCCCATGGCATCACATCATCTAAGGTCCCTGCTGGTCTATGGAGGCTCTGACTCTGGGGTTTTTTTGGAACCAAATTTTCTGCAACAGCCAATAAAACAAGCTCAAATGAAGACTACCAAAACCATCCTGAGTCAATGGAATCAGGTTAGGGGCACACACGGACAGGACAGTTCCAGAGCACAGACACCTGGGAAGTCCCAGCAAGGAGGCATAATCATCGGTCCCCTCCAAAAGCGAGGGTCCCATGCACTGCTGGGCCCCCTTTAATCCAGTTACCCCACCTCAAAAGTAGGTCCCCTTTTGATCCAGTCTCTTGGGTCTGAGAAGTCAGGCCTCTATGGTTCTTCTAGAACATTAGTCTTTCTATTTAGGCTAATCAGGCAAAAATAAGACTCCATTAATTTGGGGGAGCAGGAAGGTACAGTGCCTACCCAGAAGTCCCTCATGGCTCGTGAGGAAGTGAACCTCTTTGGCTCTTTTTTTTCTCTAGAAAGTATTCTTCTAAAAGGAGAGCAAAGGGGACAGGATCCGCCCAGGCTGTGCTCCCCAGAGGTCAAAATTCAAATGGCCCCAGATTCTTGAATGCACACCGCCTCGCCCTCAGCTCTGCAGCTGCCCCTGGCAGCCCCACTGCCGTTGTGGACCTTACACCTGTGCCTGTGGTTTTGGCCTCCAAGATCCAGGAGTCACAGGTACAACAATCATTGTTAGTTCGGTATCAGAGTGGAGGAAGGGGAGAGATGAACTGCCCTGGGGAGTCTGCCCCTCAAGGTCAAGAAATGGGTGAATATTAGGGGAAAGAAAAGCCTTGGCAATCTTGCACGGATTCACATTTGTCACCTGAGCAAAGCCTCAAAAACATAGCACCTTAAAGTTCAACCTTGGCCTGAGGCCTGTCTGGTAAACCCCTCTCAGAACACCCAAGAATGGAAGGAGCCTGCCAAGTGGCTGATCTGAGACCGGCTCCCTTGGCTCTTTCTTCCCTGGAAGGGGACATTAAGGAGATTGGCACACAGTGTCTTAGTACCCTCTGGGTTCTAGGCAGAGAGAATGCTGGAATGAAAGGTCCCCCTTTCCAGATGAAAAACTGGGAAGTGCTCTATACCCAACTTTTGGATCTCAACAGTCCCAAAGATTTTCCTCTCATCTATGAAAGACATTTCTGAGTATCTTAACAATCCGAAGACGCCTCAAATCTTACCCCGTCTCATTGACAAAACCCATCACATGGTCAGGAAATATTCCCTAAATATAGTGGGTAGCTACCCCACTGAGGGTCCTCGATTCTAATTAGCCAAAGATTCCCCAGTCCGACTTAAGAGCCCTGGTGGGCATGTGGGCATCATCTCTGTGGCATGTGTTGTTGGCTGATCTGAGTCTCTTGATTTTCTTCCCTATCTGTCTCCCTGTCTCCAGCCAGACCTGTGTGGCCAAGGAAGTCACTAACTTCTGCTGGCTAAGAGCTGATTGACCTCAGTCTATTCTGAGTATTCCCTACTCTCCCTTAGGCACCTTGTCCCAACTCCTCATGCCAGCATTTCTTCAAGAGGCTCACTGGTGTGCCCGAATAAAGCTCATGCCCAGAGGTGCACCATCCCCAGAGTATCTCACAATAAATACCTTTGAGCAAAGGGAGCGAATGTTTGTCCGAGATCCAGATCATAACGCAACCTGGGTGAGCAGCCTCTACCCCGACATACTCCATCTATCGTGATAGCCCTGCAATGTCTGCCCTGCACTTAGTGTCAATGTCTGCAAGCCTTGTCTTTCCTGGATCTTGCTTTGCGACTGCCCCCTGCCCCCATGAACAGAGGCAAGTTTGAGGAGAGGGCATTTTCAATCTCTGTCTCTGGTGATAAACGGGAAGCGGCCTACAGAAAAGTGTTTTCCGATCCCCACTTTCTCCTGAGCCCCTGAACGGAGACCAGCGCCAGTTTCCAGGACTCAGGGGAGAGCGCGGAGACAGATCCCCGCTGCACGGAGATGTGAATGCTCTCCAGCTGTCCACAACCTGGCTTAGACTTGGGGCAAACGCCAAGAAAAACCAGTTGTGGGTGTGGCCACATTTATCCCCGCCCCCATAACCACCAACCGCTGCGCGCCGTGGGACTGGAGGTGTGGCCAAACCTGCTGTGCCACGCCCCTCACCGCCTCCCAGTTGGGGTAGTATAGCCAAGTCGCACACACCAGGCTTATTGCTGAGGCCAAACTCCGCTTCAAGATCAGAGGTGGGGGCGTTGGGGAGTGCCAATCAGCCTCGATCCAGCTCTAGCCACGCCCATAACTGTCTCCAACCGTCTTAGGCTAGAGAGCCTGGGGGTGGAGCTAACCAAGCTCTGCCCTTTTCCATACAGCTCCACCAGCCTTGAGGTCAGTCTGCTTTGAGGTCCCAAGGAGTGTACGAGCAAACCTCCGCGACCCGGGACTCCTGGGCTAGGGGCAAGGGCCAACTTAGAGAGTTTCCCGAGACATCCCTGATTTCAAATATCCTGTCCCGTTGTCAGACAGAGCAGCCCCTCTGAACTTTGGAGAATGTCCTTAAGCACTTTGAGAGGGCCTGTGTTAAACTGCACGGAAATTATTGAGGGCTCCAGTGGAAGTCTCCGCTAAATCGGACGTCTTGACACACCGGATTGTCCCCGAGTCCAGGAACCTCTTTATTTGTCTTGACTGGAATTGACAATTGCCTGGTCTATGGCGCTGAGTGAGGAGAGAGATGGGTAAAGGGTGGTCCCCGGAGCTGCTGTCATTTCAACCAATTAGACTGAAAGCCCTGGCCAGAAGTTTTGAGTACCTTTAGGCTCTATTTCCCTATACCTTGAGGTCAGAAGACCCTGCCCTCTCCACCAGCAGCCTCTGGACACAAGAAATGGATGGGCTGCCTGATTTTAATGTTCCCGGTCCAGAGTCCTCTCCTCCACAGGATCATCTGTCCCCTCCTAGGATCTACTTCTTTCCTGCCCACTCTGCCCTTCCCACCCAGTCTCGGGCAGAAGAGGAGACAGACAAACAGGAGTGTGCTCTCATGGAACTTGCTGGAAGCACTATCATTCACCCATCTCTGCCTTCTTTCCTTACCCCAAAGCATTCCTTTTAAGTAAGACGTTTTAAAGAACACAAGGTAAACAGGCAGGTTTAGAGGCAAAGGGGGATTCAACTTTGAAATGATCATACACCACAGTGTTAGAGTCTATCCCTGCAGAAAGTTTGTGGCCATATTTGTGTTAGGAGTCAAAGTGTGGCCCATGGCCACCCTCATAAGCTAAGCTAGGTTCATCCACCTGTCCTCGGTGGGTCAAGTCACAATGACAACAACCAAAAAAACAACCAAAAAAAAAAATGAAGATTTATTCAATGTGGAAGATTTATTCAGTGTGGCCACACTGGGAAGAGGAACGGTCCTGTGACCTTCAAGTTCATCTTCGGGGTCCTGACATGAGGTTTGGGTTTAAATAGAGGGCAAGAAGTGTGTATAGCTAAGCAGTCCTTGTCAGGGTGTGCCATCCTGATAACCCTGGAATGCAGCAGGTCTTGCAGCTTGCTGGTCAGCCTAGCCTCCTGCATGGAAGAGACAGGGGAAGGCTTGCTTGTGTTTTGGTCATCTTGCCTCTCTGGGCCTTAAGAGGACTGAACCCCAACAATTCTTCCAGAAGGAAATGAGAAGCTAGGAAAGGCCAGACCCATTGGGGTTAAGAGTCTGTATTGTATTTGTGATATTCCTATGTTGGTCAACCTCTTGGTCTCTCTATAGTCCAAACCCTGAAACAGCATGAAAGTAGGAAGCAGAAAGACCACACAGATAGTGACTGGTTTTAGAGAAGCCCAGATCTATAACTGATCTTTGCTTTTTTGTAGGTTCTTTTTCCACCCCCATTGCCTTCCTCCCGGTTTTACCCCCTAACACTAGATAAGATAGAAACAAAGACAGAGGAGAAAGAAGAGAGAGGAGAGAGATGGAAAGAAACCCCACATCTAATTTCCTTTGTTTCTGCTTTGACCACCACAGCTATGAACAAGCCATAACCAATCTCCCTAAGCAACCAACAATCACCTCTCCCCCTCCCCCGCCTCTCAGTGGGGGTCCTAGCATTTATGTAGTAACCTCTAAAAAGTCCCCAGAATTCCAAAGGACACACCATCACAGAAACTATCTGCAATTGGCAAAACCATACCTCTGCTAAGAGCACGAGGCAAATCATGGTCAGTTGCTGCAAGATGCAGCCCCCCACATCCCCAACACCTGGAATTAAAGAATGCAAGCACATTCTCATATTTCTGTGTTTTTTAAGGAAACCAAAATCTTAGAGTTCTCAAAAGAAAAAGTTGTCACTACATGGATTTCTTCCAAAAAGGAGGGGTGAGGTCTTGGGGCTCCTGCAATACATGGAAACAGCCAGTGAGACAGACTAACGAGCAGGTCGAAGCCTGGAAGGCTTGTGCACGGTCCCTTGTTAGTGCACTCAGAACGTTCTTGCAGTAGTAAGCACATCTCAGAACCAGAGGGGCCTGGCGGCTGCTGTAAAGTCAAGGAAGGAATGGGGGAATTGACCAAGAGCCCAACGGAGCACAGGGCTGGTCACACGTCTCAGACCCCTTCCGTGAATTTGGGGGACATCGTGATCTCCCCCAGCCAGCCCGCATGCAATGTGGGAGCTGTGCCTGGCTTTTTCCTAAGAGTGTTCAGGTACACAACACTAAACAGCAGATTTACAAGCACATCCTTGCAGCTCTCAGTTCAGGCTTCAGGTCCCGTTAGAGGAATTCTCCCAGAACCTCTGTACTAAGGGTCTCCTGCCATGAATTCTGGAATCCTCCTTCCAGAATTGCTAGGGAATGGAACTTTGCTGACTTAGTAAGCTATTGAAATATATTCTAAATTAGCCTTGTCTCACAAGGGGTGTGTGTCAGAGAGAGAAAGAGAGAGAGATTTGGCCATGGGTAGAATGCTATACAAACAATGGGTGAGTTTTCTCCCTTTTTAGATTTTTTTTTTTTTTTTTTTTTTTTGGTTTTTCGAGACAGGGTTTCTCTGTGTAGCCCTGGCTGTCCTGGAACTCACTCTGTAGACCAGGCTGGCCTCGAACTCAGAAATCTGCCTGCCTCTGGCTCCCAAGTGCTGGGATTTTAAAGGCATGCGCCACCACCGCCCGGCACTTGTTAGATTTTTAACAATTTATTCTCAGCCAAAATCTGGAACAGCTAAATCAAGGCTGGTTGTGCAAAGCCAGAGACAGCCAGAGAGCTGAACTGGAGTTTTGCTAGAAGCTTCAGCTGGGATGGAAAGAGGCTTTGGGGGTGAGAAGAGTCCAGCCACTTCCTGGTGGAGTTGCACCGTCTAAGCTGTCTCTGGAGGTGGACCACCCCGCCTCCCTCCCAGCCTCCATCCAAATGAGTTGTCAATAACAAGCGCATCTGGGGTCTCCTGCAGCCCCCTCATATCTGAAGCCCCTGAGCATCTGGGGCCTCCTGCAGCCCCCCCCCATATCTGAAGCCCCTGAGCTGATTTCACACTGACTATTCAAATTGCTCTCCTAGAGATGGGCCTTGCTCCGAGACAGCCACTAAGGCATTACTAACAAATTTAAGAAACTTACAGGGGGGAATATTCCAGTTGGGGGTGGGATGGCATGGGGGTGGGGTGGGGGTTGGGGAAAGGACCTGTACTCAAATCTTGATAAATTGTAAAATGTCTCCCTAGATCATCTCCCCAAGCCCATAGCTGCCCCTTCAGTTCCCTGCTACCTCTGGCACAAAAGTCCTGGAAAGAAATGAAAGTGAAATGTGTCACCAACTCCGTGGTCATCCCTGAGTTGGGCATGCCAAGGTAGTAATGGCTCACACACTCCAGAGCACCAAGTGAAGGACTGTCACCAGCCCTGTCACTCACCATGGGAATTGTCTCTCTTCATTTTTTAGTTTGTAAAATATTAAACCCTAAGAGTAGCATTTACATCTGTTTATTGGTAAGACCAAGTACAGATTCTACTCTGTTCTCCGTAGTTGGGGATGTTCTTTGAAGTACTGCGAAGCCAGGAACTCCACCTCCCCCCACCCCTGTCCTCATTTGACCTCTGTTCCCTCTTTCCTTACCCGAGTTTGAGTTGGCTTGGCCATCTTGGACATTCTTAAGGATGAAGGATGGTACTCGGAGGGCAGAGCAGGTCGAGCCCAACCCTATTCCAGAGCAGACTGAGGCCCAGAGAGGGAAGGTCCTTTCTCCAGCCTCAATCTTGTTCTCTCTTCTCTCACCCAAGACCCACCTGTCCTGCACAGTTCTCAGGATGGTCTGTGTAGACAGCCAGCTCCTCCTGCCTTCTGTTTGGCATGGTGAAGGCAGATGTCTCCTTGTCTAGCTCTAATCTGCCCACCAGGCCCAGTCCCCCATCTGGTCCCTCCCACTCATCACCAGCTTGGTATGTCGGGCTCTCTCCTTTTAGGCCACAGCAAGACTATGGGCTGCCTTGGGTGGAGGAGGGTCTCTTGTACTGGACAGACCGACAGAGGCAGCTCCGCTTTTTGCCTAGATGGGGGTGCAGGGAGATACCAAATGCTGTCTCCTGGCCCTGGCACACACTCAGGTCTGCCACCTCACAGAAAAAGCCAAAGCGTTAAGAATAAGAAGGCTGTGCTTGACTGTTGATGGTTGTTATCAGTTATGGTTCCCATCCCTTGGCAGAAGACAAACCGAGGTGGTACTCGGTTGTGGCCATACTGGCACAGCTAGGGCCATCCCCTTCTCTTTACAAATGAGGAGACTGGCAGCCAGTCAGTGGAAGGCATTTGAAGGGGGCCTTGACCAGTGCTGGCCAAACTGGAAGTAGAATAAAAGCAAGGACTCAGACCCCTATGCAGGCAGTTGACAATGAGACCTAGCAGTCTCTCTCCTGATACCTCCTCCCATTCTGAAGCCCTAGCTGCCTACACTGAAGCCCTGACTGCCACCCAGGAGGAGAGGCCCTGCCGCAGAAGCAGGTGTGAAATACCATGCAGGCCTAGCGACTCTAGAATAGGTACAGAAATTCTATCTCCTGGCTTCACTCTTGAGTTCCTGCCCCTGATGCTTTTGCCAATAGGCAGTCACCAAAGCTGCCCTCCAGCTGCTGCTGGGTCAGGTGTCAACAGAGAAAGAGAAAGAGAAAGACCAGGAAACCATTGCTAACACAGTTGGCCCAGAGAAAAGAGTAAATTGCCAGAAATGGCCTGGAAGAGGCTATAAAAGGAAAATAAAACAAGATAGTAATTTATGGGATGCAGTAAAAGATCTGGGGGAAGCCTTGCAGCCAGGGAGGCTCCATCTCCCACACACAGAGGAGCCCCTCACCACACCGAGCAGCTCTTAGCCAGACTGGCAGCCCCAGAATCTTGGAGTCCCCTGTCCCCATCTCGAGGTGGGACAGTAAACTTGTCTTCTAGCCTTCTTCTTATCTTCATATATGTTCCCTGCAGAAATACCTACCTCCCTTAAAGCCTCAGGACCTCGACTCCACTGTCAAACACCTTATAGAACCTTATAGTGATGTCTTGGAGCTCCTTGTCTCATTTGATCCTTACAGAAACTCCAAGGGCAAGGGTGTGTGTGTGTGTGTGTGTGTGTGTGCGCGCGCGCGCACGCACTCAAGGGCAGAAGGTGGTTAGAGGACTGGCTCAAGGTCACACAGCTAGTCAGTGGCAAATCCAAGACCTAGGTCTAAGATGACCTATTTCAAGATCAAAGTCTTTCTCAAACCCATCTCGTTATTCTTGCTAGGACTGGAAGACTTTGAAATTCAACCCAATGGCACTCACACTTCCAGTGTCCTCCTCAGTCAGGAGATCCCAGAAGGCTGAAGATTTCCAGGCCAAAAGGCATCCACTGGCCTAGAACTGACCCAAAGGCCCTGACATGGAGAAATGAAACTCCAGAGGTGGGGTAGTAGATTCCCAATTTCAGAATTTATGCCTGGGCTTGCAGGACCTATCTACTCCGTCTGGCTCACCAGTACAGGAGCTGTCCACAGTCCTGTTCTGAAGAACGGCCGTCTGACAGGCCTCCACAGGAAGCCAGACAGCCTGGTCCTTGCACCCCCTTCCCTCCTGGTAGTCTGAGGCACATTCAGTGCCTGTCTTCCATCTCCAAAGTACAAAGATAAAGGCAAGTAGCAAGATGGCAAGGGTTCCTGTCATGTCCTTCCAGACTACACATATCCCATGAACACAGAGGGGGATGCCTGGATATGAGTAGTCCCAGACATCCCCAGTCTTGGTACTCTTTCTTTGGTTGACTTGAGGGATGTCCTTGGGGACTATCCTTTTGCAGCTTGGTGCAGGAAGAGGTGAGATTTGAGCTCAGAGCTCATTGTTGGTTTTCCCAGGCAATGAGCATATGCCAGTCGAGGAGTCACAGTCTGAGACCCAGTGGTAGGTACCCATGGCAAGCGCCAACAGAAATGATGGACATGGCACTGCTTAGTGAATCCTCACATGCCTTTGGCTTTAGGGTGTTGTGGCTACTACTGGCTGAGCAGAGTGGTCACCAAGAACCCTTTTCCAGCCGCCCTAAGTCTTGAAGGCTACTGTCTCCTGGTACCCAGCTCTCTAGATCAAGGGCCTATAGGCAAAGCAAGCCTAAAAGAGGGGGAAAAAGCCAACTCCGTATAGACTGAGGTAGAAACTTGAGGACTATGGCAGACTCTGCAGGGTCACAGAGGTTCTCGGTCCCCACAGCATCTTTAACAATCCCCCAGAGGAGGAAACTCTCCACTCAGAGCTCCGTTCTGCTCCTTGCTCCTCTGCCCCAAGCCCAAACTGTTCTGCCCTCCATTCATTCTGAGACCGAGTCCCCACCGAGCCCCTACTGATCTGCAATAAGGGCCTGTCCTGGAGCTTCGAAGATCTCTGGTCACCAGCCTGGTAACTCTGACTCCCAGGTTAACTTCCACATCTGTCGAAGGAAGCCCAGCTTTGAGAGCATCCGTTGTCAACCCAGAGCACAGATTTTGCAAAGTGACTTTGCAAGGGTGGAACTTGTCCCATCCTAACTTGAGCACTTTCTAGAAATTGCTTCTTCTTCCTGTCTTTCATATTGTAACACCCTACCCCTGCCTGCAACCAACAAGGCTTTTGTATTCCTTGAGTGAGTTGGCCTAAGCTAGATATCTGCTCTAAAGGAATCAAGTTTCGAAGTGATTTACACAAGAATTTAAGGATTCAGAGAACTTCCCAGAGTAGTGTGGTGGCCCCTTTGGAAAAGCCATAGGATGTCCTATCATACTCCTTGAGAGTGACCACCAGTCTGTTGCCTCTTCCTACATTCCTGAGAACAACTAGGGACAGCTGAGAGGGAATGAGACCTAGTCCTGTTACCCATGGAGAGCCTTCACCCTAAGAAACCTCAGCTGTTGCAGCTGGCTTAGCTGGGTTTCTCCAGGCTCTTCAAGGGCCTGGATGGAGCTTTCTGTTGCCAGAGTTCAGAAACTCTGTTAGAGCCCCTGATAGCTTGAGTGTCCCGCCAAGCTGCCATGTCCTTGCCAAATTCTGCAAACAAGATCCCCACCAAGTGCTTCCCTTGGCAGTGGGGGTCAGGTGGGTGACGGCCCCCAGACGGACATTTGGTTTATTCAAACCAGAGTTACTGTCACTCGTTTGACAGAAACATTGGGTTGCTGGGCTCCCCTTGACGCCGTTACTTCTCCCCTGGGGTCCAAGGACTCTGCCACTACTATTTCTCTGCTGGCTGACTGCGAGTGGATCTGGACTGCTAGGACCTGGGCCTAAGCATCGCGCTCCCCTGACCTTGGCTGTGTGCTTTGGGGCTGAGGTGCTCAGGGCAGGCCACCCGCCCTCAGCCTCATAGACCTTGAGATCTGTGAGAACAACACCCCAGACAGTGTCTCGGGGAGCGGCTGCCATTTGCATCCCCAGGGCTTGTGAACTGGCAAGGTAGGAGGACAGACTGGGCACCTCTGAGGCGGAGTGTCCTGGAGTCTTGCACTCTGGCGAGGCCAAGTGTGAATGAGCACCAAGCTTGCCTCCCGGTGGCTTAGCTTGGTGGCCTCTGGGCCTCTGTAAAAGCCTCTCAGCAGCCAGAAATAAGGCCAAGTCAGACAAGGGGAACCGTGACTATGGGGTTTTAGTAGCTGGCCTGTGTCATGAATCTTTCTCCCCATGTTGACGAGGGCAGTGGCACTGTGAAGCAGCTCCAGACAGAGCTGTCTGCCTCTTTTTTTTCTCCCAGCCCCCTCTCACCAACCAAGATCCATCTGTTTATTCGTGCGCTGCTGTAAGTGTGCTGACTTCCACTGGCACGTTGATCTCAGCAGCCGAGGAGTCTTTTTCTGTGAAGGGTACACTGCTCTTTAAGACCAGTGGACCAGGAGAAGAGGACCCAGAACCTCAGCCTCAAGTCTGGGGCAGTAAGGAGAGAGGGATGCTGGCATTGGGAAGCCTTGGAATGACTGACTACCTCTGGGGACCAAATTGGTCAGAGCAGGCTTCTGGACCACAGGGCTTTGGCCTTCTGTGGCTGCCCCCAGAGGCTGTGACCCTCTATGGGGTCCTGGAGTACCCTCTGACTGGAGTACCCACTGGCTTGAGTACTTCCCTCCCCTTGTCTGGGACCTGGGCCTGGGTGAACCCGCATAGGCGACCCTTTTGCTTTGCTTTCCTATCTATGTTTAAGAGGCACAGAGTTACCTGAGGCCTGAGGATGATGAGCTGTTTAATGGCTGTTGCCCTCCTGGCTGCCTCTCTCTCTGTATACCTGCTTTCATGGCCTGTCTTCAACACCTGCAGTCTCTCCTCTCAGGGGCCTCTTGTGACAAGCAAGGGATTGTCTCTCATGACGCTGTGAGATACTCTGTTAATTTGAACTTGATACTGTCTGGTAGCCTGGCCATTCAAAAAATCACCTGGCAAGACTTGTGCTGATGGCTCAAGGTCTTAATGGAGAAGGAAGAGGGCTGGGCCTTGGAGCTAGGCTCAGCTCTCGGGAAGACTGTTCCTCCAGCCCTTGGTTTCTCCAAGACTGGACTCCAGGGCAGTCACAGAGTCTTATCTTTGGCTCTGACTTTCTAGGGGAAAGTTCTCAAGAAATTTTGTAGTTTGTTGAGAACACTGGGAGCCAATCTGTCACATTTCAGGTAAACTGCACAGAGAATCTACTCAGAACAACCTGTGGAGGGCCGGCTTGCCCACAGCAGCCCCCTTCATTGACCTGAACCCTGAAAAGTAACTCCCCCTGGTCAGCAAGAAGAGCGCACACAATCTGTCACTAGCTTGGGAGGGAAGAGAAGTGCTGAGGAAAGCACAGCCCAGAAAGCATTCCCTGGGACCCTGCCCCGCTGCTGCCTGCACACACCCTGACTGAGCACTAGATCCAACCACGCAGGGTTCTGACCTCTATTTGCCTTCTGGAGCCTCCACGTCTCTCCCCAAAGAACCAGCTGAACTCTGTTCTGCACACCTGCAACACTACATCTGCACCCTTTCTCCATGTGAGACAATCCTCTGGGAGGCCAGATAGAGAGAGCCCCACCCCTCGATCTGCCTCTTCTCTCAAATGACTGCGGATCAAGAGCTGCGTCTGGGCAGCTGGGATGGAAGTCAGCCTTCCTCTTCCTTGTCCCACCAGCCCCTCATCCCCTACCCTCCCTGTGCCCCAGCATCACGTCTGGAAGCTCGCTCCCCAGCCCTTCCTTCCTTCCTTCTCAGTCCGGGCTCTAGAGCCCATCATACAATAGCGAAGCTGTTCTTAGTTGGACGGTGTGCTCTAGAGACTCCGGAAAGGCTAGGAGCTGCAGGAAGGCGCTCTGGGTGCCGATAGCTGAGCTCTGCGTAGGTGGTGCCAGGGTAAGGGAGTCATGGGCTTTGAGTCCTGGTGCCCAGGGAGATACCTTGAGCTTGAGAGTAACTCTAAGCAGAGAGGTAAACTGGAGACTGACTGAGTTCAGTTGGGAGGTCATACAGTGACCAGTTTGTGATCTCTTGCAGGAGACACTGTTGAGGGAGTGGTTGGCTTTGTTTGAGAGGGATGCCAAGCAAGTCTTCGCGAGAGGCTTTGGCATAGATGCAGGGTGTCTTAACCCGTCCCGCGGGTTCTAGTTATTCGTGGGTCTCAAGGGGGATCTCACCTGAAAAGGAACATGGGCGAGAGAAAGGACGAGACCAAGGGAATACAAACTCCTCAAGGTCTCATTTAATGTGAAAGCAACTCTCAACTTATACAGGGAAATGGGGAGGGAGTTACAATTCGAGGAAGAAGAGCAGTCCATATCAAAGTCAGCCATCTGGGGAGACATCCTGATGGGACATCCTTGTGGTCCTTCTCATATCGAAGTCAGTCACCGGAGGGACGTCCTGTGGTTTTATCTCGTTCCTGTAAGCTGCAGTTCTGATATCAGGAGCAGACAAGCTGCACTTCCTTGTGGAAGCTGC
The DNA here is from genome assembly GCF_011762505.2 of Arvicanthis niloticus. Lineage (NCBI taxonomy): Eukaryota > Metazoa > Chordata > Mammalia > Rodentia > Muridae > Arvicanthis > Arvicanthis niloticus. The sequence continues at coordinate 49,476,031 of NC_047677.1, read as the reverse complement.
ACTTCCTCAAGCTTAGGCAAATCGTGGGAAGAAGATTTCAACTGGTCTCTAGCAGGGGTCTGTGATGTGGTGGAGGGAGGAGCATGGGACTAGCAAACTTTTAAATGCTGAGGTAGCTGCACTGCTCCCCCAGCTCCTCCTTTCTTCCTGGGGTGCCCTGACTCAGCCAGTAGGGGGAAGGGCTCAGAGCTTAGAGTGGACTACCACTCCAGATGTGGTGGTGACAGCCAGGATGTGGCCCTGGAGGGGATGGAAGGAGCAGAAAGCCAGAGAGACCGGAGACTTGGCTGAGGAGGAGAAGTGACAGGCACCCAAAGAAAGCCAGAGAGAGGCCTGTCTCCCACCCTTCCTCAGTGCATGCAGTCCCTCCCCAGTCTGCAAGAAGCTGCACTTCGCCTGTACACAGAAGACAGTTTTCAGCTTTCTCTAGCAGTCCCAGATTGTCACTAACCGATTCTCTCACCCACGTTTCATAAGGCCTTCCTAGTGATACCAGCGTATACATGAAAATAGTGTGTGTGTGTGGATGGGAGTGGGGGTGGTGATGCAACTTACTCCTCTTGAGGAAAAGCCCTGGGACTGAAGAAGAAAAGGGAATGCTGACTGACCCAAGGCAGCCTAAGCTGTGAATTAATTACTGTGCTGGGGGAGGGGCCACCCCAGGCTACTGGCATGAAGAAACTGAGGTTGGCCCTAAGTCCAGCATGCATGCCTCCTTCCTGTAACTGCCCTCCCTTCCCTGGGCAGAAGGAGGAAGGGGGTGGGGTGTGTGATGGGGGCTTTCTCCTTGGTTGGGAATGACTTAGGAGAGAGAGAGTCTCACCCTGGTCCTCGGAGGCCCACGTCTCGCTTGGCCCTTTTTCTGTTCTCCTCAGTTTCCCTGGCTGCATGTTTGAGGAGCCTTTTCTCTACTAGGTGAAAGTCTAGGTGGCCCGTGGCAACTGCACACCACTAAGATGTAATATCCTAAGAAGTGACAGAGCATCATGGAAGTATCTAGCCACCTTTTCTCCTACATGAGAAGGCGAGAAGGCATTCTCATTGTTCTCATTACCCCCGGGGCTTTGGAGGGGGGTGTCTCTTCTTCTCACCTTTGCCAGGCCAACCCTCCACTCCTTTCCCACTGCACCAGGCCAGAGCCTCTCGCGAAGCCTTGCTTGGTCTCCCCAGCCAGAGCCCCAAGGGAGAGGAGCTCCCTGTGGCATCCAAACCCCAGTTCAGACCAGTCACACTTCCCTCTTCCCAGGCGAGCTTTAGCTTTTGAAGTTGGCACATTCTGTTTTCTGCGCTGGGATGAGAATGTGTCTTCTCCTCCTACCTCAATCTGACCCCTTGAGCTCACGAAAATGACAAAGAAGGCTAGTTCTGGGAAGTCCCCAGGGGAAACTAGAGTCAGGAGCTCAGAGAAGGCCTCTGCAGGAAAGCTGGCCTCTGCCTGGACAACTGGGTTTCTTGTCACTTCAGGCCTGTGTGGCCAGCCCCACCCTTCTTCCTTATCTACTTGGTCACTTCTTGCCAATTGTTCTTTTCCACTTCAACCCCACCCTCCACCTCCCACTCCCACCCCCCACCCCCGAGTGTCCTTGTGCCCTGAGTTCCTTCCAGATCAGCCTCTGAGGAGGAGACTCCATCGGCCTGTCCTATTTCTTCATCCCAGGCCTCCCCAGGCTGGCTGCTGTATATATATGGCGACCTTCAGGTCAGCTGAGACCAGACAAGAGTACCTGTAGCACTTCACTCTCAGTCAGGCTAACTGGCTTTAGAATGGTGAAGCTGTAGCTGGTGTGTCTCATTAGACAGTCTTGGGTCTGACAGACTCAGAGGCACTGTCCTAGCTAGACCCTGGGGACCATATGTCATGAAGACTGGACAGAGCCAAACTGGCCCTCTGGCACCCAGTGGACTCTTTTCTAAGAAACTGGAGAAGTGTGTCTACAGAACAGAGGAGATTGCATGGGGACCTGGCAGAGCCCAGAGACTCAGCAGGGGTCACAAGCAGAGGAGATGGATCCTGAGAGGAGAGGAGGCCTGACAAGCAGAGCCTGAGGGAGGGCTGCTCCCACTGATGGCTGATGAAGGTCGGGCTGAAGGTGCTGTTTCTGGTGTCGCCGGGCATGCCCACACCTCTGTTTGTCTGCGCTTCTGAGATTGGACCTTTAAAGAAAGGGAAGCGGCGATCTGATTCTGCAATTCTTCTGCCCTTGCACCGCCGTCCTTGCCCAACGCCCCCACTCCCAGGACTCTCCACACACAGGCTGCATCCAGCCTCAGCGCGTGCTTCTGGTGCATCGAGGAGAGGGCGCTTGAGAATCAGGAGCCCCAGGGGACCTACCTACCAGCCCAGAAGCTCATAGCCAGCCCATCAGCTCTCTGGGTAACCAAAAAGGTTGGCTTGGCTTATTTGCCTCAAAGGTCAAACTCCTTATGGTCACCTTATGCTGACAACTGAGTCTTGGACTTCTAAGTGGGGCTTCCCAAAAGAGAGTAACAGTGAACCCCCTGAATAGAGGTGCTTAAAGATGGCCACTCTGGGCGGGTGGGTCTCCTCCATGGGGTGGGTGGCTTATGCACAGAAGTGTTTCAGAGTGAGTCCAAACACTTTTTTAAAATTTCCAGGCCCCGAACTTGGTACCAACCCCACTATTTTCTTTTTTCTGTCCTTAAAGTCCAATCTTCTGTGCCTTTTTGTTCTCACTGCCCCTCCCCCGCCCCCAGCTGAGCCTCTCCCACCCAGCACTTCCTGACCTGGCCCTCAGTGGCCATGCTGGTGTAGCCACTTGTGCTGTGCCGGCCTGCAGGATGGATCTCCATGGGGGATGGAGAATGAAGGAGAAGAGGGGCCCCCAGCCAGTCATGTGGCTTGCCTGAGCCATCCCGTAGGGGTGAGCCCAAGGCTACTGTCCCCTGCAGCAGATTGCAGGGGAAGGGAGAGGCCTGCCCCCAGCAATCTGCTCGAAGCCACAAAATAGTGGAATAAAAAGCACAAAAAATCTGAGGCACACAGTTGGGGGTGGGGTGTCACATTCGGGGACAGTTACCTGGAATTGTTACCAAACTTTTGAAACACAAAAAACAACAAAGGAATAAATGCAGTGGATAATTAAGTACATAACTGTGCACACCATTTGTTAGTTAAGCTTTTTCTCCTAAAACTTGACAGAATCTGCTCACAAGGTGATAGCTGAGGGGAGGTGACATATGGCAGGCCATCTGTGACATAAAAGCGTCACAGTGAGAGCTTCCTGCCCCCATGGGGGTAGGGGGAGCAGGTACTTACAGAGGTGTCTGGAGTGGAGTGATTTGTCTTCATTCTCTGCAGAAAATGAGTTGATAGTGCCTGGTGAAGACAGAACAGGTGACTCTGCTCGCCTGCAAACTGTCTGCCCTGTCCTGGCAGCTGGACACTGCACTCCATGGCCCGTGTTCTGTGCATCTCTGATTGTGTGACACTTACAAGTCTCTGGTGCTCAGCTTTGAATTCTAGCAGAAAAAAAAAAAGCAGGACAGAAACTGGAGACTGCTCTTCAGACAAGGAGAGCAGAAGGGACCATGGCCCCGCCCTCACTCCCAACCAGACCTGTACTGCCCTCTGCATGAGCACATGGACCTCTGAGCCCACCTTCCCTTGAGGACCATGTCCTCACTGTAAAATGGAGATGCATTACCTACCTTGGCAACAGCCTGGATGGATAGACGATCTGATAAGATGCTAGAAAACACTTATGGAACAGATAGGAGGCTTTGAATGTGTGTGGAGTTATTAATAGCACTTGAACTCTATATATGATTTTGAGATTGTATTCACTGTGCTCCTGGCCTGTAGCTAGAGCTACGCAGCAGGCCAGGCCTCAAACCATGGGCTCCAGGAGGTCAGGACAGGATGATCCCTTGAATAGGTACTCCTGATATGCACTTTCTCCTCCTGGGAAGGAGGAGGGGACTATTTGCTAAACAATATCCACACAGAGATACCAAAATGGCCCAGCTGCCCCTGCCCACCTAGAGCAGACAATTTTTGGTCTCTTCTCTGTGGCCCCTTAGTTGAGTCACATAGTACAAAGCATGGTGGTCTGTGCATAGGGAAGCCCTCCCTGCCCCCTTGTGCTGTCCCACAGGCCCCCTCAGCCCAGTCATAGGGCTTAGGACCTCAGTGAAAGGACCAAACGGCTGTTAACAAATATGGCTTCTCTCTTGTTTTAAGCCCTGTCTTTCTTTTGAGTCTTAGATGATGGAAAGGTGCTGTTTCTTTGAGTCTTAGATGAGTGGAAAGGTGCTGTGTGCATCCTGTGACATCTGTCTCAGAGTTGGCTGAGCCACATAGGGAACAAACAGAATGTCAGCAGCCATAGCAAGAGATTTGGGGCTAGCCTTGCACCGCTGTCAGCTAGCCTTGCACTGCCCATCTTAGTGCCCTTCTTCCCACCTTTTCTTTCACAGGAATGCCCCACTTCTGTGGGGGTGTTACCCATGGCTTCCCATGACACTCATCCTCGGGCACCCTGATCAATAGGAAGGGTCGCCTACAGGTCCAGCTCTTCTGCTGGGTCTGCGGAGTTCCAGGTATTTCCCTCAAAAACACTTGTTTCTCTGCAGGAAGCCCACTCAGGCAGCTCCTGACCCATGAGGAGAGCACAGCACGACCTCTCCCTAGAAGTCTGGGTCAGTCTTGTAGCCAGTCCTTCTGAGTGTACAGACAGTATCTGAGTATCTTCTAGGGCCTTCTCCACTGAGCATCTGGGATTTCTTACCTAACCTTTAAAGGAAGGAGTAGATGGTTCTGGAGCCCCGTGTCCCAAGCAGGGATGTGTCACACAAGCATACATTGGTGCCACATCCTCAGCCAAGTTACTCCAGGATGGGAAGGGAGTACTACTGACCTATCACCTCCCATGGGAACAGGTTTTCAAAAAGGACTAGGGGGTCTGACATCCCCGACTAACTCCTGCTTCACAGAAGAGAAGCATCAGGCCTCCATGCAGGAGGAACTCACTGGAGGTTAGAGGGAACAAGAGGTCTCTGGTCTTGAGCCATACCGTACTCATCCTACACGCGCAGCGTCTACACACTCGGAATCCTACACTCGGAATCCTTACAGAGTCCTAACTCGGGCTACCTGGTTCTATGAATTCCAATCAGGTGAACGAGGTGCCTCCAGCAGGTCAGTTTGCAAGAGAGGTGTGCCCTCCCCCCAGCCTTGAGCAGGCCTAAAGAGTCATTTACCACAGGAGACAAAAACAATAGGACCTAGGAGGCATGCATTGACGGCCCTGGTGACCTGCAGTCTGCTACAGGAGCTAGAAGAATGGACCGTCTGCTGAGCTTGCCTTGACACCTCCCGGCTGCTGCCCCCTCACCCAGCCACTGGGCTGAAAGAGAAGAGACTCTGGGGGTGGGGCTTCCCCTTTAGATGTGAAAGCAAAACATTAAACTTCAGGCCTTGATCAGAATACTTTGTCTCGCCCCTTGTTTTCTCTCGCCCTCCATTCCCCTTTCATTCTCAGCCTTCCTTTCAGGTGAACCCGTCCTGTAGAAAAAGCCAACCTCTGCTGCTCTGGACAGGCTGTTTCCCAGAATGGAGCCAAGGTGTCTCCAGGAGCTCATAAATGCTGTTGTGTCCAATAAGTTAATTGCCAAGATTGACATCTCCTTTTGGACATGCTTTTCTTGGGAGAAAAGGGTTGGTGAAATTAAGACTTAGTTGGGGGTTGGGGGATCGGAAGAGGACGCCAGAGAAGAGCTCAGACCGACCCCAGGTGGGTGCTCATGATGTAACCCCAGAGAGGAACCTCAGAGCCTCTCGAGGGCGAGGGCGGGCGTCCGCTCGCATGGTGCTAGGTAGGATTTGCCAGCACAGCTCGTCTCAGGCCGCCCCATGGTGGTGCTGAGGTTGAATCAGCACAGATCTTGGGCCAGAGAAGGCGGGATCTGTAAAGCAGGCCTCTGATGAGGGGTGACGGCCTAGAATGGGGATGGAGAGAGAGCCTGCTCAGACTTTCAAGTGAGGCAATGGCTGCAGAGGCCACTGGTGTGGGCAGCTAGCATTCCTGAAAGGTGTCCTCAGGCAACAGAGCCTCAGTGGGTGTGGCTTGCCCAGGGGGAGGGGCTCCCAACTCTAGGCTAGGAGCCTTCTTCTCTAATCGCTGGCTGCTTCAGCAGCCCTCTCCAGAGGAGGAATGGCCAGTGAAGGCCCATGAGGATGGTAGACAAAGGCATGGTGATTCTCCATCAGCCAGCAGTGACCTAAGAGTCATTTACCACAGTAGACCAAAACAATAGGACCTAGGATGACCAACCTATAATGACCTGGACCCAGGCATCTCGGAGAAGCTCCCAGAGCCAGGAGACTCTCACAGAGACAGCTGTTGGGGATGGGGGTTCACTTACACATGGCTGTGTTCCAGGCAACCCCTTCCCATAGCCAGCTGATGCTGGCAAGACCAAGACGTCAGGACTTTGTCTCTGTGGAGTATACAGGTCAGGTCCCTGTCCCCAGCTACTCACTTGGCACTACGCAGCAGTCCCTCCAAGCTAGGCCTAGGCCAGAGAGAAGCACTTGACCCCAGAAGCACCCCTTGTATGGGGGGGAAATGTATGTGGGCCAAGGACCTCGTCCTGGGAACCAGGCAGTCCTTCCAACTATTCCGACCCCATTCTATCTTAGCTTCTCAAGCCAGCTTAGATAGAAAAGCATCCTTGCAGTCTGACAGCCCCAGCCTGACCCCATCCCCAACCCACAGTCCTGAGGACACAGCCTTGATCCCTCCACACGCCATTTCTTTGCTGTGGCCTCCTCAGTCTCCTCCTCTTCATGTATATCCTGCAACCCAGTCACACACCTTCATGCTAGAAGCTTTCCAGATGTGCAGGAGCTTGGAGGAAGGGGAGGTTCAGGGCCTCTCTGTCCTGGCACTGGGGTCAAGGATAAAGCTGGGGATTGGTTGGTGCAGAGCTGTTGAGGAGGAAACTTCTCAGGGAGAAGCTGGGGGACTGCGAACATTGTCTAGGGTAGCAAACCTGAGGGGACAGCTCATCTCTAGGGGCTTTGCTCAGGAAAGATGTGAATCTTCAGCTCCTGGTACAGTGGCCCCATGGGAGCTCAACTAAAGGAACATTTATTTGTTTTCCTTGTTAGAAGGAATGAAATTGGAAAGAAGGGTGGTGGAAGTCCCCACCTTCCTATTCCGTGCACAAAGAACAAGAATTGGACGCCTTTATTTGCTCCCTTAAAGTGAAGTGTGGGGGTTGAGGGCCCTGCCCTGCCTTCCCTTTTGTTCTCTCATTGTTTTGTATCCAGTCCTGACATCTTTGGACATCTTCAGAGACCCTTCCCAGAGAGGGACCTGGGAAAGTTACCTCACTGCCTTCTTACCTTCCCAATTGTCACCCCCTCCCACCAGGTCTCCCAAAGAAGGAATCTTCGAGCCACAAGACTTCTCACACCGGTGATCCTTACAGAGTGTCAGACCCATCATCTTGGACTAGGTCAGGTTCTCCATCCATCCATCCATCCATCCATCCATCCACCCACCCACTCACCCACCCACTCACCCACCCTCCTATCCATTCATTACCCAATAATGGAAACAATGTTAAGTTCCCAGGACTGAGTAGAGCATGGGGGAGAAACGTGCCCTGGTGGTCTCCTGGGGAACCCCAAATGGAACCTCACTTGTAAGAGGCAAACATGTTGCCCTAAAACCTTAATGGGAATGAGTTCCAAGACCAGCTTGTGGATCAACCATAAGTCTACAAGTTCTCATTTCTGCCTTCAGTGCCTCTCCCATGCCAAGGCATAGAAGCTCGCTACAGGCTCAGGGTCTTGGGTAGGGTCAGCGGGGCCCAAGGTAAAGGACAACCCAGTGGTTCCAAAGGGCCTGGGCTCAGAAGCTGGGTCCTAAGTTGTAATCTTCCCAAGAGGCCAGCTTCTAAACCCAGAGCAACGATGACGCTCTCATACTGAGACACAAATGCCACGGGGACCCAAGATTGTCTCCTGCCAGCCTTATCTCTCTGCGTGGACAGAATTTAATGGCAGGGTTTGGCCACATTAACAGTTCTTTACTGAAGGTGACACTCAGCTCCCAGCAGCGTGAGGTGGTGGTGGCAGCCAGACAGAGTCTGCTGTGGCCTTTTGGCTCTTCCCATGATTCTCAGCATCATCGGGAAGTGGTTGTGCTGGGCCTCGGGCTCTGGCTGCCTCCGTGTCTCAGCAGAGCTACCTACAACCACAGATACTCAATTTCCCATACGTCTTTGCGAGTTTTCTGATCAGAGGGGTAAGGTCAGAGAACTCTTCTTGTGCAAACTTCGGGGTGAGGCCTTTTGGAGGTCTCAGAGAGTGAGTTCCCGGAAGCAGCTCTACAACAGTTTGAAGGACAGGCGCTTCTCTTCTGCCGGGTGTTATTTCATCAATTTGTTTCTACTCTAATCTATGGTAGTTACTCTCTGCAAGCTGCACCAAGCTAAACTTGGTATCCGACCCACCGTGCCGGCCTGTGATCACAGTCGGTGTTTTTAAAAAGTGAGTGGCACACAGAGAGACAAGTTGCCCCCGGAGTCACTAAGGTGCTTGCTCACTGCTGAAGCGGTTGTAGCTGGGAGGGATGAGTGTGGTGTGTGCATGTCCGATTTCGGGCGTGCTCTGCGTGTGTGTGTGTGTGTGTCAGTGTGTGTGTGTGTGTGTGTGTGTGTGTGTGTGTGTGTGTGTGTGTGTTGGGGTGTGAGGTTTCCAGATAGGCATGTGGGCAACCACTAAGAGACTGGAAAGTATGTGGACACTCCTTCAGGGGGAAGACACATTATATTAGCCTAACCTGATTTGGGGGTCCACGTACATGGCCCTGGTGCTAAAGTGTCACATCCCCAGCCCCAGGCTCTGAGCTGACATCGATACAGAATAAAAAAAAAAAAAAAAAAAAAAAAAAAAAAAAAAAAAAAGGCCACTTGGCAACAATTGCTAAGATGTGAAGAAAAATTGTTTTGTAATATTACAATTATAGATATAATTGCTATTAGAAACGTGATTCAAGGTTTATTGAAAACCTTATTTATATTGATTTATTCCAAAGCCATCAAGACTCCTTGAAATAATTACAGTTGACATTTCTATCAGTGAAACCAAACGCTGGTGGTCACATAGTGGAAAATGACACACTCGGGATAGGCCTCGCTCTAGAGAGCAGCCAACAACGGATCAGCTCCCACAGACCCCACAGCCCGCCCGGCCGAGGGACAGCCTCTGGGCAATTCACATGGGGCCTCTCTACCAGATGCTCTCTGACATCAGCAACTGTCTCAGATCTGACAGGGCCAGCAAGGACTGGCACCTTGTGGCTGGATCTGGAACGGAGCTCAGTCAGGCCAGGGGCAGGGAAGGGAGGCTCTAGACACACGGGGTGAGGTGAGTTTGGCTGCTAGGGTGGAGACTTGAGGAGCAGGGAGGGCTGTGGGAATGTGGGAACACGGGGAAAGAAAAGGGAGGAAAGAGAGCTCCCTGGTGCTTTGAGAAAGAAAGCCCTTTGCTTGAGACGGTCTGGCATGGATTGTTTGCCAGTGTTGGCTTTACAAGAGCTGCCGTCTCCTCTGCGGGGCCAAGTCACAGCTGTTCTATCTTCTGGCCTGGCTAGTCTCAAGCATAGAGAACAAGTGGCTGCTCGTGGTCACCCTGACACAATCCTGGAGTCAAGGGGTGGCCCTCGTTAGATTCTGTCCTCACAGCAGGCTCAGCAGGATGATGGTGGGTAGTAGAAATCAATTTCATGGGCTGCAACCAGCACAGGAGGAAGTTAGGTGAGTCTGTCTGTCGAGTAGTTCTCGCCCCAACATATGGCACGTAAGTCACGCGCTTCTGTTTGCTGGCTGTGAGTCCTGTGGTGACTTTTTTAAATAAATAATTTAAAATTTTAAATGCTGATGGATGATCACTATTAAACAGAGAGTACAAGATGATTTTCATCAGTGTGGCCCCGAGAAACCAAAAGGTTGGACACCCTGCTCTGGGCTTTTGTCTGGGGTTCTTGGATTCCTATTCCTTTCTGAGATACTGAGGACTGAGGGAGTGTGTATTATACAACCTTCATAGTTATTACATTGTTTCTGTGCCCAAATACCCCACAAGAACTTTTTTTGGGGGGGGGCTTACAGTTCTAAGGAATACAGTCCATGGTGGTGGGGGCACCGCAGTCCTCAGATCCCCAGTCAGGACGCAGAGAGGGGAATGCCAATGTTCAGCTTACTTTCTCCTTTTTATACAACCTGGGACCGCCACCACACTCAGAGTGGGCCCTCCCTCCACAGCAAAACCTTTCTGGGAACACTGAAAGAGCACCCAGAGGTGTGTTTCCATGGCGATTTAAGCCCAGTCAAATAGACAATGATTTACCATCACAACTTTTCCACGTGTTGAGTTGTATTTTTGATTCGCAGATGTGTTTCCAAAGGCTGGAGCAAATGGGTCAGGCAGGAGGAGCACTGGGAGCAGGCCAGATGACACCCGCAGTCATCTCCTTATAGAATGGCCAGCCTTGCATGTGCCCTCACTTGGCGTATTTCTTTTGTCTTGCACAATCCTACAGGAGAAGTTGGTAGCCAGATCAATCCACACAGCCATTTTATGCTCTTGAAGCACCTGCACCAGAATGTCTCTCTAGGAACTTCTGTAGGTAGGTAGACCAGTACCCCACTCATGTCAGGTGTGCGCAGTACAGTTGCAGGCTTTACATGAATAAAGGCGGCCTTCCCCGGGAATGAGACTCCTGGATGACAGTTCCAAAGTGGTCCAAAGGAGCCCACCACAGGCAGAGGCATGCCCCCCTCAGAGAGCTCTGACTCCACCTCAAGCTTTCCAAACCTGCTCTTCCACATCACCGAGAGCCATGTCAGACACACGTGGGATCAAGGCCTGTTGGGCAGCCTGTCTGTGCCCAAGTCTCCAACCAGGCAGGCAGCTAATGGGGAAGAGTGAGGGGGTACCTTTTCCTTGTAAAAGTAGCCCGCAGGGCTTTCCTCCCTGTGAATCTGGACTCTCCGAAGTAAAGTCCAGGGAGCCCCAGAGTGAAGCCCGTGGGCACTCATGGCAAGGATTATTTTATTCTTCAGCTTTCCCTTGCCTGTTTTCTCTTTTCCCAAGATCCCCTGCTCCCTTTTGGAGGTTCCTGGGGGTCTAGGCAGACACCTCCCCTCCTAGGACAGAAACGTGGGACCTGAATGGAACACTTGCCACCCAGTGCAGCGGCTGCCTCTGTAGTAGTTATGTGACCTGTTCAACCTGTTGATCACGTGGACCATGTTCAACCTGTCAAGTTAGGGTGTGTCCTTGGGCAAGACCTTCCTCTTCTCTTAATTAGGATTTTGTGGGGTCGATTAGGAGCTTGAGCATCTTACTAGAGCTAATGCCCTGAAGAAAATGTCTCTCCTCCTTCTGACAACCATTAACTGCCTATAAATTCTCGAGAGGAACGGCAGGGGCTGCAGGACAACCTTGGAGCGAAAGCACACTGACTGACAGACACTAGAACATTGAATGACGATTTTGCATCTGTGGTATACCCTGCACAGACGGCATCCACACCAGGAAGCATGGAAGAAAGCCTTTGCAGGGCCATGCACAGCCCTGGGGAAGGCTTGCCACTCGGAAGCACCTGGCTCTGAGGCCTTGTCTTGTTCCTCCAGGCCAGGACTCAGACATAAATCACTGTATGTCTCCCATTTGTTTCCGAGGAAGGGAGTGGGGACAAGATGCTTGCCCATGCAGAAGGAACATCTGCCCTATTCTTGCTCCACACGGGACAGCTCTGCCTTGCTCAGCACCTTGGGACAGGTGGAAAGTCCAGGTTTGAGACTAGCCTGGGTCTTCCCAGTTTGTTTGGGCAGGAGTACCTGGCACCTGGAGGTGGTGATCCTCCCAAGGGAACCCCACAGAAGCATGGGTGAGCCTTATGATGTAGGTCACTATGACCTTGAAACTCCCAAGTCTCTTCCGATCGGGAAAGGATTTGCTGGCTGGCTGACATCTTTGTGTGTTTCTGTCTTAGAAAATGTTAAAGGTTTTTAAAAGAATTTTGAAAGGAGCTCATGGTGTGGCTTACGGTCATTCATTAAAGGTATCTACCTAATAAGCCCTGTGTGGGAAAAAGTACCTGCAGGACCGGCTGTTCAGTGTGAGGAGTGAGCCAGCCACTAAGGCTCAGCTAATGAGTGCTTCTGGAGCCAACAGCCAGGGAAGCTTCTAGATGTGTAGCAGGAGCGGCTGCTGCAGGTCTCTCAGCACCTGATCTACAGCAAGGCATTGGGAATTACTCCTGGAAGTTCTCACACAAGAGGCTTTACCAGTTCTTTTGACAGTTCTACCCTCCACAAACAAATTGTCTCTGCTTAAACTGCACAGGCAGGCTCCACCCAATGGAGTCCTGGAAGTCACAGGGGCCCTACTGCAGGCCAAGGCCTGCCTGCCCGCCTGCTGCCGCTTGCCCGCCTGCTGCCCTAGCTTCACACAGGAGGTACCAACTTCAGTAGCACAGTGCCTGCGCCCTCTGGGAGTCCTGGGCTTCTATGGCTTGGCTTGGGTTTCCATAAAGTTTCTGAAACCTGGCGAAGCAGCTGATGGCATCGGTGCCCAGAGACTGCACAACAACCCGGCTCTGTGAGGCAAGGATCGCAGTTCACAGCTGCTGATGCAGAACCCCATGGCATCTCCTTGGGCAAGAAAGGGACTTACAAAAGGCCACGGCAGCTGACACGGCACTGGAGAATTAAAATTCGAACCAGACTGGCTGGGCTCCCAGCAGCTCCCAGGAGCTCCCAGTTCAGGAGTAGCGGACTAGAAAGCTGTCAGTGAGCATTGCTACCATTGCAGAACACAGTCCCAAACCAATGTGTCCTGTGATCTGATTGGAAGGAGACCAATCAACCTGGACTTAAAGATTGTGAGAAATTGTAGTTAGCTCCCCAGCCCTCCCAGTACAGAAGGGAAGTGCAGTGGAGGAGGGCAGGGTTGAAGTCCCACAGTGAGAAGCAGGATCCTAGGGTCCCTCTGCCTGATCCATAACCCTGTGTGGACAGGCTGGCTGGCAGGCAGAGTGGACATGTGACAGGCACATAAGAAATGGGAGAGTCTAAGGGCAGAGAGTAGGTGATCAACAATAGGACAAGCATGGCTATTGGCGGCGGGAAACCTGAAGGGACTCCTTCATCAGACACCTGAATGAGCATGGCTGCTATGAACAAGAGGGTCTTTGGATGGGTCCAGGGAAAAAGGAACGTGTGTGAGTTGTACCATAATGGGGAAATCAAACCAATTGTCTTTGGTCAGGGATGGGTATATCTGTCTAGAGTGGTTTTGAATTTATCTCGTGCCCTAGAGGCTTCATCGAAGCCTGTCCATCCAGCACCAGGGTGACTGAACCTACAAGCTCAGGCACTCTTCCACACCTGGTCCAAGGAGCCTAAGCAGAGAAGGAATGGATGAGGGGCATGAAGAGAGCCCTGAAGTCCCTGTGAACCCTGGGAACAGCGTGGCTGTACAAAAAGGGCACTTTGGAACAGGGCCACGATGGCCCCAACTCATTCTCCCAGCTGCAGTCGACATGAGGAGTGAGGTGCCTTACCCCAACAGTTGCTCTTCCTGTGGGTCCCCCACCTTGGTGGAATGTGGGTCATCATAAGCCTCTGCCTGGCACAGAGGCTTCTGACAAAGCTGTAGGGGGCCAGGCATTAATGTGCGTGGGTGGGGGGCCGGTTTGCTAACTTCCTTAAGTATGGGTTACCAAAGAAGGACAGACTTGATATCAAACTTGATATTCGAGTCACAGACTAAGAGGGAGGGAAGGAAAAGCTTTGTTGCCGGGGGTGGAGGGTGGGCCTGCTGCATCTCTTGCCCACCCCCGGCCCCAGGCCCCAGCCCTCTCAGACACTCTTTAGTGCCCAGGCTGCAGTATGTCCACCGCCTTCTCTGTCTGCCTCTTTCTGCTCCTTAGTGCCAACATGCTGGCTGGCACCTCATAGGTGTTGTTAAATGTTAAGCCGAGCCATCTGCATGGTTAATCTGCCTGTTTCCTATCACCAGGACTTGGCAGGGTCTGGCTTCTTTTTCTTTTTCTTTTCCTTCTAAATTTATTGACGTTAAGTGTATTTAAATGGGTTTGGGTCATCCCAGCCTCAGGTAGAGAGAGAATTGACTTCAATCTCGATATCTTCATAGGTCATACCAAACACCTCCTTCGCCTCTTCCATGTGATCGCCACACTCCTCTCTCCTCCCTCTGTGGAGGTTGCGGAGAGGTTGATCCTGATCTATTTCTCTACCCAGAGTGTTGACAGGGACAAGACACGCCCTTGGTCTTTCGTGTCTTCATATTTGCACCTTTATGGAGATTCAGGAAGTTCCAGGCACTCGTGTCCCCTCGCTTCCCATAGCTAGTCCGTAATTCACTTGCCTCTGCCCCGACCCCTGGGAACATGGCAGCATGAGGTAATCCATCCTCAATGAAGGCCTGAATTGCGATATGTCAAGGGTATCTCAGTGTATGTAGCAAGCCCAATAAAGGCATGACCAGTTGGGCCCAGAGTTGGCTCAGGATCCAGTGCCAGGAGGGTGCCCGAAACTCTCACATGGAATCCACGGG